>NC_046658.1:94752304-94795358 GCF_010883055.1 Belonocnema kinseyi | reverse complement strand
TCCAGAGGTACCGGCTCAGGGATCGAACCCCGGACCTCTGAGGTGAAGTCCAAGTGTCTAACCAACTGAGCCACCGAGGCTTATTATTATTATTATTATTATCATTATTATTATTATTGAAATATTCGTGCTGAATAGTCGCCTTTTTGACTTGAAAATTCCACGCTTTTTGATTAAAAATGACAATATTTTTCATTTAAAATAACATTTTTTTGGCTGAAAGTTGTACTTCTTGGTCGAGAGTATATTTCTTTATTAGAAATAAATAAAATTTAATTTAATATAATTAATTACTAAATTAATTTTTGAAAATTTAACATTTCTGTTCAAACTCAATTTTTTTTATCAAAAACTTAACTGTTTTATTAAACATTCTCCTTTCTGGATGATAAATTCGATGTTTTGGATTTAAAACTAGCAGTCTTTATAAAAATTTGTCTATTTGACTTGAAAATTCAAATATTTGAGTGAAAATGCAACTGTGTGTTTTAAAGTTCAATCTTTTTTATTTAAGATTTCGACAAATGGGTTACAAATTCATTTTTGTATTAGGTAAAAATTGAATTATTTGGTTGAAAATGTAATTACATTGAGACTCTTATGTAGCACCGATGTTGGGGCTAACGGTGGGTGGGAAATAACTCATTATAGCCCGCTCTGCTTTTTTTGTTCACACCTGAGTGCTCGCCTGAGTGACAACCGCAGACCCAGCGCACACCGCGTAGCTCCTATTACACCTACGAGCTACGCGACGACAATTCTTGGAAGGGCTATAGAAGAATGGGCTATTGAAGGGTTTCACTGTATTTTTGTTGAGAATTCGCCCGTTTTGCTTGAAAGTTCAATTGTTTGGTTGTAAATGCGACTGTTCCGTCTAAAATTCGTTTTTTGCGTGTGTTTTGAAAATTCATCCACTTGATTAAAAAATCAATGATATCCATGTTTTTAAAAACGTTTTTGACTGTGAAATCTGTTGAAATATCATGCTTATATGTTTTTTGTTTTATTTGAAGCATTTTCAAATGAAGTGGAAAACAACATTTTGACTTTAAGCTTTGTATGATGACTTGTGACGAAGAAGATGAGGAATAGAAAAGGTTTTAAAAATAGTTTAACGTAGTTTTTGGATGTCTCCCAAAAATTGTGGTTAAAACATCCAAAAAATTTGGTGGAGCTAACGAAATATTTTCTTATCTATTTAATCGCCATCATTTTTTTAAATCCATGTACAAAGGTACTTGGGTTAGCTTTTGCAGACGATGAGGTTGTTATGGCAGTATCAATCGACGACTTGCAAAGTATTTTTAAAAATTCGCAGAAAATTTTTCCGGAAGATTATCTTTTTAGTTATAAATTTTATTATTTCATTGCAAATTTAACAAGTTTTTAAAAAAGACATCCTTTTTGTTTAAAATTCAAATCTTTACGTAGAACATTAAACTTTTGTTCAAAATTCATACTTTGTTGCTGATAAGTCAACCGAAATCTTTTTTAAATAAAATTAAATATTTAACATTTCTCAAATTGACTTTTTTTGTGGAAAATGCAAAAATTTGTTTCCGAATTCGAACATTTGTTTGAAAATTCTTTGTAGGTTAAAAATTCAAAAAATTTGGAAAAAAATTAACTATTTGGCTGAAAAGTTAGTCTTTTTGTTCAAAATTAAACTTCTTTTTTGATCAATTATCTATATTAATCCAAAATTCAATTTTTTTTTAAATTTTATTGAATATCATTGTATTACTCATTGTATTACTCACAAGATTAAAATGATTTTGTTTGAATATTAATAAACAGGAAAAATAAAAAAATCGTCAGGGAAGAAAGAGGTAAAAATCCAAGAATTTTGAAAATAAAGTTTTCAGGCCAAGCTCGTAAAGGACCGTACTTAAATTGCGTAACAGCACAACGGGATGAGGGGGATTTGTTATGAAAGGGGGGAGGAGGTCCTTCGCCCATGTACTTAATTTTTGTAAATGCGTAAAAACGTTCTCCTGAAGATTATCTTTCGAGTTATAAATTTTTCTACTTGGTTCAAAATTTAACAATTTTCTTAAAAAGAGATCCTTTTTGTTTGTGAATTGAATTGTTTTGTTAAAAATTCCTATTTTTCAGTTAAAAATTCAAATCTTTTGGCAAAAAACGAACCTTTTTTTAAATTCATATTTTGTTGCTGATAAGTCAACTGAAATCTTTTTAAAATAAAAACAATTTTTTCTGAAATTTTTTCTTTTTATTTTAAAAGTTTATCGTTTTTAGTAGAAATGTTCTATCTTACATGGACAGAAATGCAACTGTTTGGTTAAAAATTTAACAATCTCGTTAAAAATTCATACGTTTTGGTAAAAATTCGACTATTTAGCAGAAAATTAACTTATTGTTTACAATTCTTATTTTAGTATTGGAAAGTGAACTGGAATTTTCTTTGAATGAAAATTTAACTATTTCGTTGACTGAAAACTCTGCTGTTTTACTGAAAATTAAACTATTTCAAAGAAAATTTACTTTGTGTTTCAATTTAATATTTTGGTGTAGAAAAGATAACTGAAATATTTTCCGGATAGTACAAATTTCACCTTTCTTCGATAAAAATGCAACTATTTGCAGAGAGTTCAACTATTTTGTGAAACATTCATCCTTTTTGCTTGAAAAAATTCGTCTTTTTGGATTGAGAATTCCATTTTTTTCGTAGAAACTTTTTTTTTAATGCATATTTTGATCTTCAAAAGTCATTTGGAATCTTTTTTGCATGAAAATTTAAAAAAATATTTTTTCCAATTTAAAAAAATAAATATTCATTTATTTTAAGAGAAATTTACTTTTTTTAAATTAAAAATTTAATTTTTTCGTAGAAAATTGTTTCCTGTTAAAAAATTCGTATTTTGATCGTGAAATGCGAACTGAAATATTTTTTGACCAAAAATCCAAATATTTGTTTGAAAATTTATCTTTTTGATTTATTCGACTATTTTGAGTGAAAGATTTGGTAGAATCACTTTATTGAGAAATCTTTTTTTTTAAGATTTATATTTTTAGTTAAAAATTCATCTTTTTGGTTATAAACTAAAAGCCTTTTTTTGTTGTTTTAAAATTAATATTTTAACTGAAAATATAACTTTTCTATTTATAGAAGATTTATCTTTTTTAAATGAATGTTCTCCTTTTTTTGTAAAAAGTAATTTTCTTTGTTTGAAATTGCATTTTTATTGGGTAAAAATGCATCAGTTTCACGAAAAATGTATTTTGGCAGGAAAGTCATATTTTTTTGTTTAAAAATTCAAATTTTGAAGAGAAAATCAGTCTTTTGACTAGAAGCTCCAAAAATTTAGATAAACTTTTATTTCTTTCATGAGTGAAAATTTTTTATTTGTTGAGAAGTCTTTTTTTTGGGTTTAAAATCCGTATTTTTGAATTGAAAAATCAAAATTTATCGTATAAAATTGTTTCTTGTTTAAAAATTCAAATTTTGATGGTAAATTGTCAACTGAAATCTTTTTTAACAGAAAATCCAACTGTTTTTTGGAAAATTTATCTTTTTGATTAATTCAACTATTTTATTTGAAATATTTAGTTGAATCACTTTGCGGAGAAATCATTTTTTAAGATTTATATTTTAGTTGAAAATTCATCTCTGGTTATAAGCCGAAAGCCTTTCTTCGTTTTAAAATTAATGTTTTAACTGAAAATATAACTTTTACATTTTATGAAGATAAATCTTCTTTTAGTTGAAAATTTTCCTTTTTTTGTAAGAAATCATTTTCTTTGTTTGAAATTTCATTTTTGTTGGGTAAAAATGCATCAGTTGCATGACAAATTACTTTTTTGTTGAAGTTATATTTTATAGTTTATAAATTGAGTTTTTATAGAGAAAATTCGATTTTTGACTTAAAGATTCAACAATTCAGATGAAATTTTCTTTCTTTCTAAAGTGAAAAATGTATATTTGTTGAAAATTCTGCTTTTTGGGTTAAAAATTCGTATTTTTTATTTGCAAATTCTATTTTTTCCTTACAAGCCTGTTTCTCGTTTAAAAATTCATATTTTGATCGTGAAATACCAACTGAAATCTTTTGTAAAAGAAAATCTATCTTTGTAAAAAGATTTGGTTGCATCACTTTGTTGAGAAATCATTGTTTTTTTGTAGGTTTATATTTTTAATTGAAAATTCATCTTTTTGGTTGAAAGATCAAAGGCTTTTTTTTTAAATTAATATTTCATCTGAAATTGAAACTTTTCCATTTTGTTCAAATTGATCGTTTTGAGTTGAAATTTTTCCTTTTTTGGTGAAAGAAAAAGTCATTCTCTTGATTTGAAATTTCATTTTTGTTGGGTAAAAATGCATCAGTTTGATGAAGAACTAATTTTTTGTCGAAGACATATTTTTTGTTTAAAAATTCAATTTTTAGAGAGAAAATTCATTTTTGGCTTGAAGGTTATACAATTTAGATGAACTTTTATTTCTTTTTTGAGTGAAAAATCATTGTTTGTTGAAGTCTTCTTTTAAAATTAAAATGTATTTTTTGGTATATAAATTGCATCTCTTTTATTAAAGTATAAACTACGACTGTTTTTTGTTGGAAGTTTATTTTTTAAGGTTGAAAATTCAACTATTATGTGAAAAATTTAATTATTTTGTTGAAAATTCAAATATTTCATTAAAAAGCTATATTTTATAGTAGAAAAGACATTTTGGTTTAAAATAAATTAATAAATTTGTGCCTGAAATACTGTTTTATTCCGTTCATAAAATATTATATTTTAAAGTAATACAAGAATAAAATTCTGGTATTTGAATATTAATGATCAAGGCAAATGAAAAATTAGTTGAAGGAAAATCAGAGATTTTTGAAACAGACAAGAGTTTGCATGAGAAAATGCATGGACGTAAAGGAAGCTAGAGAGGTATGCCAGGACAGAAGAGTCTGGCGACAAAAAAAGGCTTTGGATACTAATGATCCAGGGTGAAGAGCTTCACATGATGACTTTGTGAGACTTTTCACGTGGGATAATTTCTAGTGAGATTGATCCGCAACCTGGGTCGGAGGAGTGTTGCGGAACGAACGAGTTATTTAAATAAATAATACGGGAATTCTAGATCAATTTAATAATCGGTACCCCTCCCCAAAACTATTTCCTTCCTCACCAAGTGAGCCATGTTTGCCTCCAAATGAAAATGGTTTAATGGTAAAATAATAATAAATACACTTTTAGGAGTCTTCTTATGAGCTAAGATCACATGATGAAATTGACATAAACAAGAAAACAAAAAAAGTCGATAACTCTCCGTTGCATGATGTGTGGTTAAGATTAATGATTTATGTAAATGTTACCCGGATACGTTTATCATATTTAACACAACGATGACTAAACTGAGTACTATTGCATCAAAATTTTTGCTTAGACGGTTTACACTTAGAAAACGGCTTGGTTGAATTAGCCAAATTCTTATTGC
Source organism: Belonocnema kinseyi (assembly GCF_010883055.1). NCBI lineage: Eukaryota > Metazoa > Arthropoda > Insecta > Hymenoptera > Cynipidae > Belonocnema > Belonocnema kinseyi. Next base: position 94,789,906 of record NC_046658.1, on the reverse strand, counting down.
TTTAACTATAGACTATGGTTGTTATATAGAGAAGAAAATATTTGTCCCTCTTTTAAATTTCTATTTTTCCTCTGTTATAAAAAAAACTTACCCTTCTTATCGCTTTTTGGCTTAAATGCAAACTGAATTCATAGAACCCAATTAGCAAATTTTATTATTTTTTGGTAAAAGTTATTTCTTTTTGGTTAAAAAGTGTATTATTATATTTTTGATACGGATTTTATCTGGTTGTGTTGAAAATCCATCTACTTAACTAAAAATTGAATTATTTTTTTGAAAATACAATTATTTCGTTGAAAAGTTATCCACTTTAAAAAAAATATGTTCAATATGAATCTCTGGTTTAATGTTTAACTATTACTTTGTTTCAAATTTTTTTCTTTTTGGTTGAAAATTAATTTTTTATAATAAAATTCCACTATTCTCTTTTGGGTTGAAAATTTACTTTTTTCAATTGAAAATTCATGTGCTTGGTTAAAAATTGGTATTGGTATTTAATTCTTTTTGGTTCAACATTCAACTCTTTGGCTGAAAAATGATTTATTTTGTCGAAAAGTTCGATTTTTGTTTGTTAAAAGTTAAAAATTTTATCTGAAAATATAGCTATTTCATTTTTGGTTTAAAATGTATCTTTTTTAGTTATTAATCCAACTTTTTGGTTGAAAGTTGATCTTTTTTAGATACAAGTTCGGTTTTTTTTTTGGTTTTCTTTCCAAATAAATTTTTACAAGTGAAAATTTAACTATTCCATTCTTGGTATAAAATTTGTCTTTTTTTGTCAAAACATTCAACTGTTTGGTTGAAAATTAAATTATTTGTTGAAAATTTAACTATTATGGTAGAAAATGTAACTTTCTGGTTGAAAATTTTAACTCTTTGTTAAAAAATCAAACTATTTGGTAAAAAATCTAATTTATTTGAAAAATCATATTTTTGGGTTGAAAATTTAACATTTTGAAGATGATTCGTGTTTTTGGCTTCAACATCAAATAATTTAGTTAAATTTTTTTTATTTGAAAATTAAACTATTGTATTCTTAGTTTAGATTGTATCTTTTTAGTTAAAAATTCAATTTTTGGTTGAAAATTAAATTTTGGTTAAAAATTCCGCTATTCTAGTAGACAATTCCACTATCTGGTTGAAAATTAAGCTCTTTTTAGAAAATTGAACTTTTTGGTAAAAAAGTTCAGTTTGCTTGAAAAATCATATTTTCGAGTTCAAAATTAAACATTTTTAAAAATAATACATCGTTTTAGTTTCAAAACGAAACAATTCGGAAAACACGATTTTTTTTAAAAATAATTTTATTTTTATTTGAAAATTAAAATATTCTATTTTTCGTTTAAATTTGATCTTTTTTAGTTCAAAATTCAACTTTTGGTTGAAAATGTATCTTTTTCAGTTAAAAATTCATATATTTTCTTGAAGCTTCGTCTTTTATGGTAGAAAATTAATGATCGTAGTTATAAAATCTCTTTTTTTGTTTGAAAATTCAACTGGTTGAATCTTGAAATCTATTGTATATTTGATTGAATATTGATCTTCTTTTTTTTAATTTATCTTTTTGCTTGAGAATTTGACTATTTCGTAAAAAATGCCTCTTTTATGGTTAATTTCAATTTGTGGAAAATTCGCTTTTTATGTTAAAAATTAATTTGCCAAACTAATAATTTAACGATACCATTTTTGGTTAAAAACTGATCTTTTTCGGTTTAAAATTCAACTAATTGGTTACAACATTTTTTTCCATTAAAAATTAACTTAGGTTTCGAAACTTCATCTTTTCGGATTTAAAAGTCAACAATTTTTCAAAACATTCGTCTTTTTAGCTTGCAAAATTAACTCTATTGTTGAAAATTTGTATTTTTGGATAGCAAATTATTCTTCTTTGTTTAAAATTCGTCTATTTGGTTCAAGAATTAACTAATTTGTTAAAAATCCATTTTTGTGTTTCATATCGATTGATTAAAAATTATTTTTTGTATATTATTTTTTTTTAACTGTAAATTTGACTATTCCATTTTTGGTTGAAAACTGATATTTTTTAAATTGAAAATGCACATGTTTGGTCAATAATTCAACTGTTTTGTTTTAAATTTGTCCTTTCGGATTAAAAATTCATCTTTTATGGAAAAAAGTCATATTTTTTGGTAGATTTTAAATATTTTTTATTTAATAATTCGAATATTTGCTTGAAAATTTATCTCTTTAAGGTAAAAATTCAAAAATGTTGTTGACTGTTTAATCATTTTGTTAAAAATTCAACTATTTTGTTAAATTAATATTTTTAGTCGAGAATTCAACTTTTTTGTTTAAAATTCGTTCTTTTGGATTGAAGATCCATTTTTTATGGTAGAAAAGTCATCTTTTCTAGTTTTTACATTCAACTCTTTTTGATTATATTCTTAAACAGTTTTGTTTGAAAATTGATCTCTTCTGTCAATAATTCAACACTTTTGTTAAAAATAAAATTATTTTGTTGAAATTTTTGGTGAATTGTTAAATTCATTTTTTAAATCAAAAATGGATGAAAAAAGTATAATTGCAATATTTAGTTGTATGAACTATTCTGTATTTATAAAATTGAATTTAATTGAATATTGAATGGTTGAATCAAGAAAACTTTTTTTTAAATTATTTTTTGCGTGCATTACTCATTGTGAAGCTGTGCCCATAATAAGCAGAAGATAAAGGAGAAAAAAGAGTAAAATTTATTCTTGAAGATGCCAAAAATATCTGGGATGTCAAGCATAATTCAAGAATTGTAGAAGACCTTTTTCTCCGATTCTTGTGTTTATGCTTTGGATGAGCTAAGATTTAAATTTAAACTATCTTTCAGTTTATAAACTATTTAAATCTTTGATCATCCTACAAATTTGTATTCAACTATTTTATTTTTGGTTGAAAATTTATCTTTTTTAATTAAAAATTCAAATTTTTGTTTACAAATTCAATAATTTGGTGGAAAATTAAACTGGCTAGAAATCTGTTTTTTTTTGTTTGTTGAAAATTCAACTATTTAAATGAATAATTCAATTCTTTCGTTGAAAATTTAACTATCTTTTGTTCAAATTTTTACTATTTGGTAGAAAATTAGCTTTCTTGTAGAAAAATTATATTTTTTGATGGAAAGGTCTACTTTATTGTGAATAATTTGTATTGTGGCATTAAAACTCCATAGTTTGGTTAAATATTCATAGCTTTTTGTTGAAATATCTTTTTTTTTTAATTTAATTTTTTATCTGAAAATTTTACTATTCCATTTTTTGTTGAAAATTGATCTGTTTAGTTGAAAATTTATATAATTTGTTAAAAATTCTTCTTTTTGATACAAAATCAATGTTCTGATAAAAAATCATATTATTGGTTAAAAATAAACTTTTGTGGTTAAAAATATAACTATTTATTTGAAAAATTAACTGTTTTTTTTTAATATTACTATTTGGTAGAAAATTACCTTTTTTGTTGAAAACTCAGATTTTCGCGTTAAAAACTCAACTTTCTATAAAAAAATTCATCTTTTGACTTTAAAATTCAACAGTTTGGTTGAAAATTCATAAATTTTGTTGCAAATTCGATTTTATTTTGGTTAAAAATTCATTTTTTATATGAAAATTTAACTATTCAATTTTTTGTTGAAAATTAATCTTTTTAGTTAAAAGTTCATCTTCTTAGTTTAAAATATATCTTTTTTAGTTCAAAATTTAACAATTTTATTGAAAATGTATCCTATTTTAGTTGAAAGTTTCTGTAATTTGTCGAAAATTCGTCTTTTTGGTAGAAAATTAATATTCTGGGTTAAATAAATTATATTATTTGCTAAAAATTCAACTATTTAGTTGAAAATGAACTTTTTTGGTTACAACTTTAACTATTCAAGTAGATAATTCAACTATTTGGTTAAAAGTTCAACTATTTTGTTGAAAAAAAAATTTGTCAATTTTGGCAGCAAATAAATTTTCTTGGTTAAAAATCAAATCATTGATTGAAAGTTCAACTAATTGCTTGAATATTAAACACTTTAGTTTTAAATTTCTTTTTTTTAAAGTGTCATAATTTCAAATAAAACTTCATCTCCTAATTGGAAAATTGAAGTATTTTGTTGAAAATTTGTCTTTTTTGGTCTTTTAGCTTAAAAACTAATCTGATTTGATTAAAAACTTGAAAATTTAGTAAAAATTTGAACTATTAGGTGTAAAATTAGTTTTTTAAATTAAAAACGCCTGTATTTCGTTGAAAATTGGTCTATTTCAGTATAAAGTAATCTTCTGGGTTAGAGAATCATATTTTGGGTTGGAAATTCAACTATTTAGTTTATAATTCATCTAGTTGGTTGAAAACTGAACTATTTTATTGAAAATTCGTAGTTTTTGGTACAAAATAAATATTTTTATTAAAAAATTATCCGCTTCGGTTGCAAATTTAACAAGTTGGTAGAAAATCGTACTATTTAGTTGAATTATTTAAAAATTGCTTTATACACTTTGAATATAAATACTATTAGGTATGATTTACATGGATTAAATTTAATTCTTCTTTCTATCAAGATAATGATCCTATACGACTTACGAGCCATTTAGGAGTTCATCAAACGATCATATTAACTTGATAAATTAAGACCCCATTATACTACGAGACCCCCATAATGTGAACCATTCTTGCGTATCCACTTCCTGTTATAGAATCGTTTAAACCCTAACGTCGACACAAGAAAATCGATTTTGAATCTCCTTTGTCATTCTCCTTTTCTACCTTCATTAAAACGAAAAAAAGAATTAAAAAAATTATAAATGATAATCAAGAATGATTCAGAGTAATAGTTTTTTTCGCGTGTCTAGTGAGTTCGATGAACTAAAAAATAGAAAAAAATTAAATTATTAAAATATCAGACTATATTGAAAGAAATGAATTTTCAGCTCAAAATGAAAAATTAAAAAATGAATAATGTATTAATTTGTAACCAATCCGTTTTATTAAAACCAAACTATAAATGTTTTATTCAAGAGATGAAGTTTTAACAGAATAGTTGAACTTTTAACCAAATAGTTAAATTTCGAACAAAACACTGCATTTTTAACCTACAAAGATGGATCTTCAACCAAAAAGATAAATTTTCTATTAAGAGACCAATTTTTAAAAAATGCATGCATTTTTAACTAAAAAGTTGATTTTAGCAACAAAAAATATTAATTTGAAAAAATGAAATAGTTAAATTTTTAATTAAAAAGTTACTTTTAAAAGAAAAAAATAATTTTTAATCAGTAAAATTCAACAAAAATGACGATGTTTTCAGAAAACCGAGCAATATCAAATTCAATTCGAAATTTGATTTCAACCAAATAGATGAATTTTCTAAAAAGAAGTTTTTTCTGTGAAAAAAAACTAATTTTTTAAGAAAACTGTTAATTTCTTGAAATGAAAAGATGAATTCTCAACAAGAAAAATTATTTTCAATCAATAAAGATGAATTTTCAACCAAATAATTAAATTTTCGAATAAAACAGTTAAATTCTGAACCAAAAATGCAATTGTTGAATTTTCAGTTTTAAAAATTAATTTAAAAAACAAAACAAATTTTGAACAAAACGTATGATTTTTTAAACAAAAAGAATGAATTTTTAAACAAAATTGTTGAATTTTGAATCTGAAAAGACAAATCATCTACAAAGCATTTGAATTTATAAACAGAAAATATGATTTGTTAACAAAAAAGTTAATTTTAGATGAAATAGTTAGGCGTTCAAGTAAATAGTTTAATTTTTAATTTAATTGTTGAATTTTATATTAAAACATTTGAATTTTCAAACAGAAAATATAATTTTTCCAGAAAAAAAATTAATTTTCTACAAAATACAAAATAGTGAAGCTTTCAAAGGAATAGTTTCTTTTTAAATTATATTATTAAATTTTCTAAATAATAGTTTAATTTTATATCAAATTATTGTATTTTCTTCCAAATTTTTTGAATTTTCAACAAAATAAATACATTTTTTAATAAATATGTTTTATTTTGTACTTAATAAATGAATGTTCTACATAAAAGTTCATTTTCAACTAAATTGTTGAATTTCTAAGCCAAAAGGCGAATTTTCTACAAACATGTTGAATTTTCAAAAATATGAATTTTGAACAAAATAGCTCATTTACAACCAAACAGTTAAATTTTGTACGCAAATCATAAATCTCGAATAAAAAAGAAAAAGAATTTTTTACGAAGTGGGTAAACTTTCAACCAAGTAATTGATTTTTAAATGAAGAAATACGAATTTTTAAGAAAATTCATTAATTTTTAAGTAAAAATATAAATTTACAACAATTTTTACAATTTCATACGAGTGATTTACTTTTCTCTCAAATTATCGATTATTCAAGCTATAAAGACGAATTTTTTACATAACAGTTAAACTTCTAATAAAAAATTTTATTTTGGATAAGATAGATCAATTTTCAAATAAATAGTTTTTATTTTTTCCCTAATAGATAAATTTTTTTTAAAATACTTGAATTTCCAACAGAAAAGTTAATTTTCAACCAAATTGTTGAATTTATAAGCCAAAAGACGGAGTTTACTACAAAAAAATTATTATTCACCTAAAAGTACAAATTGGAACCATTAAATTTTTAGTAAAAAAAATTGTTTTTTTTTTTTAGTTCACCAAGAATCGAACTTTTAAGAACTAAGAAAGAACCGATCGCTAGAGAACAACACAAGGTCTATGGCTTAATGTCTCTGTTTGTTAAATATTTGAAAGTGTATTTTTTAAACCAACATACACTTTTAAAAAACAAATTGTGCAACAAAATCGCACAAGAAGGCTTAAAAAGAAATATTTTCCTTAAAAAACTGTTGTTTAAAAACAAACACTTAAAAAATGAAAGAAATTACATTTTTCACTAGATGAACAAAAATTAAAAATAGATTGTTTCAGTGAGATGGTGATTAAACTTTTAATTTAATTTAATTTTTTAAAAGATTGAACTAAATTCTCAGCAATATTAAAGATAAAAATCTCAATTGTGTTAATAAGCCCCTAAAAATTAACTCCAAATTCAATTCTGTTTTTTACTAAATTGTCACATATCTGTCCCTAATAATAATAAATAAATATTTATTATATTTAAATAATAATATTTATTATTTATTTATTTTATATTTATTTAATATTTAAATAAATAAATAATAAATATTTGTTTTTAAAATACAGTTTTTTAAGGAACATAATTATTAACATAATTAACCAACATACAAGTTTATGTTAGTTTAAAAAATGTACTTTTAAATATTAAAAAAAATAGAACGAATTTTCAACCAGTTGAATTCAACGAAGAAAGAGAAATTTTAGACATGATATTTCAATCCTCAACCCCAAAGATGAATTTTCTACCAAAAAGATGAAATGTCTACAAAAAAAGAAGAATTTTCGACAAAATATAAGAATTTTGAAAAAATGATTGAATTTTCTACAAAATAATTATATTTTCAATCAAAAATACGAGTTTATAACAAAGAAATTAATTTTAGACAAACAATTTTAATTTCCTACCACATTGTTAAATTTTCAAGGCAACGAAATGAATTTTCTACAAAACAGTTAAATTTTCAAAAAAAAAAAAAAAATTTTTACCGATATAGTTCAATTGACATCGGAAATATGAATATAAAAAAAATATGTTCAACCAAATAGTTAAATTTCCTACCAAATTCTTGAATTACAAAGCAAAAAAGACGTATTTTCTACAAGACAGGTTGATTTTCAAACTAAAAATATAAATTTTGAACAAAAATGTATTCGGAACCTAATAGATGAAGTTTCTAGCAAAGTATTTTAATTTTCAACCAAAAATATTATTTTTAACAATAAAGTGAATTTTCCACTACGTCATTTAATTTTCTACCACACTGTTGGTTTTTCAAGGCAAAAAGACGATTTTTTTTACAAAACTGTTAAATTTTCAACAAAAAACTTCATTTTTGACCAAATAAATGAATTTTCAAATAATAGATGAAAAGATTAATTTTAATAATAGATGAATTAAAAACAAATTATCAGATGAATTTTGTACCAGAATACATGAAAAGTCTATAATTTTTCAATAATAACAAATTTACAAACTAAACAGTTTTAATTTTCTACGGAAATAATTATTCTTGAACAAACACAATTAATTATTAAAAAAGTGGCTCAACTTTCAACCAAGTAATTAATTTTTCAAATAATAAATACAAATTTTCAACAAAATACATTATTTTCAAATAAAAATATGGATTTTTAACAAAATGGTTCATTTTCATCCAAGTAATTTGATTCTTTACCAAAAATATGGATTTTAAACAAAAAAGTTATTTTTTAACTAAATAGTTAAATTTTCTGTCAAATTATTAAATCTATGAGCCATAGGTATGCAAATTTCTAACAACATAAATAGAATTTTTAACAACATTATGTAGCGTTCAACCAAAAAGATGAATTTTCAACGAAAATTACGAATGAAGAAAACGTATTAAAAAAAATAGTTGCATTTAAACTAAAAATATAGAAGTTTAATCAGTTAGTAAATGTCTTATCATTTAGCTGTATGTTTATCTAAAAAAGAGACTTTTTTAAATAAAAAATGAAACAGTTAAATTTTTAGTTTAAAAAATAATTATTTGACCAAACATTCAGCGCTAACCAAAGTAAATTCTCTAAGCAAAAAAATTGATTCTTCAACAAAGTATTTAAAATTTCAACCAATTAGTAAATTTTCAGCCAAATTAAATGAATTCCGAACTATAAATATTATGGTACACTTTTCAACAACAACAACAAAATTATCTGTTAAATTTCAAACAAAAATAATTGTATTCTATTATTTGTTTCTACTAATTCAATATCCATTAAACCGAAAAAGCGAGAAAAAGTGAAAATTTCTTAAAAACAGAAGAAAAAATAGGAATCTTTATAAAAGGGAAAAGAGTGGAATCGAGGAAAAAGTTATCTAATCTTCTTCTGGGACTAGTAAGGTTCTGATAAGTTTTCCCTACTTCTGGTGTGGACCTGGTCGTGTCACCCTACTCAGGAAAAATTTTTCAGGGCCCTCCCAATTTTTTTCAAGAATGCCCTAGTTACTAAAATGATTATAGTTGTAGAGAATAAAGATTACTTTATAATAAAAAATTACTTTTATTATTTTTTAATAAAAAATAAAACTTTTCTTATAGGCTTTTGAAGGTGAAGGTTTAGGGAAAGCCTGAAGACCTGAATTATATTGATGTCATGATAGCGCTGATGTCGCATGGCGCTCTTTTTCAAAATAAAAAGAATAATTAAATAAATACTGTCCAATATTGATACAATTTTTCCAATTGAATGAGCGCAACTAATAATGCTGTTTCTTAATTTATTATAGCAAATTTTTTCAATTAAAATATTAAACTAATAGGAATTTCAGTTTAATACCAAGAAACTTAAAAATATAATACAAAAATTGCGGAAAAGTTACTAGGTTATGTTAAAAATCCCACAAAGGAAGTTATTATTATTATTTTTCAAACGGATAAACTGGAATATGATTGGAAATAATCAGAAATACCTTTTTTTAAAGCCTCAATAATGTCAGATTATAATTTGACATCTTTTATTGAAAATAGAGACACTGGTCAGGACCTTGTTAGCGCCCCCTTTTAAGTACACATATGAGGTAGGTATATACTTCGGAAACCATCTGTCTCTCAATCATGAATATTTTGTTTAAGTCCTTATTTTATTAACAAGTGATGTCATTTTATATTCGTCGTGTTGAAGTTATTTGAAATTCAGTCACATCAGTTTTGAACGTGGGAATTGCTTCCTTCCAAGTTTGCCTCTCTTCTTATCGATCTGATGCATCTCGATTCCCATGGATCGAGAAGATCAATGTCATCTGAAGTTAGACGCAGTCTAGGATTTCCCGGCATTTACACCGGTTCTTATCGATTGAAGCTTCAGAAGCATCGGCAGTCGATTTGAGAGTCATCTTAGTGGAAATCCACGCAATTTCGTATAGCGGATGTGCTGATATGTTAATAGTGTTTTTTTTCAAAGAGAGCGTCTCCATATTGAGTCACGCTATTATCAACGATTTTTAACGCCCCCCCCCCCTTTTAAATGCAATATATAAATGGAATTTTATATAACCATCAATCAAACAATGAACAATGAGTTAAAAATATCTGATACAAGTATGAGAATACTTTCAATCAAATTATCTAGATATTTTTCATAATTTGAGAACATTGATATAATTTAATGATTAACTTAGACTACAGATTAACCGAATAGATTAGGGCCGTCCAGAAACTCTTTTCACCATTTTAAAAGAATTTTTATTTTTGCCTCCGTTCTAAAGAAACTTCTGCTTTTTCTCATTAAAAAGGATCATTCGCCAGTTGAAAGTCAACTGATGATGATAACATGACTTTAAGTAACGCGCTTGGTTGATAGTCAACTGCTTCATGTACGTAAAATGTACTTTATAGGTTAATGTAAGACAGCTGATTGTTGAAATTCATAAAATGTATGCGCTATCGTTCAATTCTCAGGAACATGAAATGAATATAAAATTAAAAATTGAATAATTTTAGGAAATAAATTTTTTTTAAAGGTGAGCATTGAATAAATTATCCATTTATGCCTAGTAAATCAAGTTGTTTTATCGTCCAAGTCAATGAGATTAGTAGAAGGAAAAAATAACTTGATGACACTAAACAAGGCACTTGTATCCATTTCAAGCTATCAAGTACAGAACGTGAATCTTCAATCCTTTTTTATATATTTTTTTATCACATACCCGTGCAGAAATTGCCCAACTTATTTCCAAGTTCCGATCTGGGCCCGATCGGATTTTCCACATGTGGCCGCAAGGGGGCAGATGGTGTGGCTCGCGTTGGAACCACGTCGGGTCGGGGTTAGAAAAGATTATGTCAAGTTTGCTTTTATTGTCGTGATATTGTTTCGTTTACATCGAATTTATTGTTATTATTATTCGATTATTTCGAAAATTCGTATACCTATGTATTTTGACGCGCTTATCACGAATATGATAGTGAAAATACCCCCAGATTTGATTTTCAAGGTCAAACCCCCTCAAAAATAAATAAATTCATGGTTTTCCGTTTATATCAGTCAATAATAAAATTGTACAAAAAAGTTTTAAATAAAAATTGTAGATCTTTCAATAACACACATTTTATGTCCGTTGTATTTATACCCTACGACTGATATTTTACAAGAAAATATACGATAAATATGACAAATTACAGAAATAGTGCAAAATGCTTAGCAGTTCGACTTAAATTGTATGAAAAAATCATAAAAATTATAAAAACAATATCTATTTGAACATTTTTTTATAAAACATAATTTTTTCTCTGAAATGTAAACTCTTAACCATAAATTCAAGGAATAAAAACATTTTAATAATGTAGAATATTGAAAAGTTTTTGAATTTGACTAATTATAGAAATAAATTAAAAGTGCCAGATCTGGCCCCCATTTTGGTTGCCCAGATCAGGGCCCTGTCGGGTAGGGCGTTTTATTTACGGTATGAGGCTAGACAGATTACCCTATCGGGGCCACATTTTTCCCGATCGGGGCCCTGCCGGCATCCCTCCAAAATTTCTGCACGGGTATGTACAATTATTCTATTTATAATCAGAATTCGTTATAGATCTGAGTACATATATCAAAATAGGAATCGTTGACGAAACGACTACCATGAGCTCAGTGTTGACCGATATTATCCAGCGCAGTCGACGCCATATTGGCTACTCTCAGCTGCTCTCTTGGCTCCTCTTCTAAAATCGCCGAAATCCGTTTAAGTGTTTGCGCATCGCCACATCGCAATTCGCGCACGCCTTTCTGCCAGTACAAATTGAATTTCAGAGCACGCGAATGAAAATCATCCCAAACTCACCATACATATCAGTTAATTATCATATTACTCGTATATCAGACTTGAGACACTGCACTTAAGTTTCATTTTTGGTTGAAATTAAGTGACTTACTTAATTTAATGCAAAAATGAAATTCATCTACATTTAAAATTCATCATCTTTTAATACTGTGAAGGGAAGTGACGGGATGTGAGTGGATGGTAGGAGAAATGAGAGGAAATTTCGGGAAATAATGGAAGAAGAAATAGGGGAAGTGGGGAAGAAAAATATAGGGAATGAGTGGAGAGGAAGTAGGGGAAGTGCGGGAAATGATGGAAAAGAAAGTAAGAGCAGTAAGTGGAGGTGAATTATAAAAAATAAGAGAAAATCGTGGGAAATTATGGGAGGAAAACTAACGCATATAAAAGAAAGGTATTAGTAGGGGAAATAAGAGAAGGGAATTCTGAGACAAGTGCGGAAAAGTAAGAGTAGGGTAAGTGAAAAAATGAGGGAAGGGCAATTAGAGTAAGTGAGGGAAAATGAATAGGTGAGAAACAAGAGGAATTGAGGGGAAATTTAGGAGCAGAAGTAGGGGAAGTGAAAAGAAGTGAGTGGAGGTGTATTATGAGAAGTGTGAAGAAATGATAAAAGAGTAAGTATGGGAAGTGAGGTGAGGTGAAGTAGAAAAAAGTGGAAATTATAGGATATTATGGGAGGGAAAATAATGAATGTAAAAGAAGGTAGTAGGAGATGTAAGGGAAGGTTAGTAGGGGAAATAAGAGGAAGCTGGTAGGGAAAGTGAGGAAAAAGAAACGTAGGAAAAGGGAGGTGAAATGCGGGGAGGGCAAGTGGAGTAAGTGAGGGATGGGCAAGTAGGGTAAGTAAGGGAAAATATAGGGTAGGGTGGTAGGGAGTTTGGGGGGGAGGACAAACGAGAAAAAATAAGGAGACAAAAGTGAGGGGAAATTAAGGGAGGGCAAGTAGGATAAGTGAGGAAAATTTAAGGAAGGGGAAGGAAAGTAAAGAGAATAAGGGAAAATATAGGAAAAGGGAACTTGGGGAAGTTAGGAAAAATTAGAAAAAAGAAATAGGAGAAATGAAGGAAAGTGAAAGGAGGTGAGGCATGAGAAGTGCGGGGTAATGACGGGAGAGAAAATAGGGGAAATGAGGGGAAATAAAGTAAAAAGAATAAGGAGAAATTATTGGAGGGTATATAGGTGATGTGAGGGGTGAGCAGTAGGGAAAATTGATAATGGCAAGTAGGAAAAATTAGGGGAAATGTAGGGGAAGAAAACTGGGGGACGTGAGGGGAAATTAGAAAGTGAGATCTGGCGAAAAGAAGTACAAGGAGATTGTTCGCTAGGGAAGCGAGAAAAGGGGGAAGTGGTGAAAGAAAAAGTTGTGGAAGGGTGGCGCAGGACTAAATGAGGAGAGGGGATTAAGAGGGAGTTGAAAATCCCTCTTTTTTAATTAAAAATTAAACTATTTAGTAGAAAATTCATGTATCTTGTTGAAATTTTGTTTCAAAGCAAATTAATCTTCTAGTTTAAAAAATCAAGTTCTAATTAAAAATTGAACTCTTTGTTCAAATGCTAAGCTTTTTTTAAAGACTTATTTATTTCTTTAATTTATAATTTTATATGAAAATTCATCTCTATGAGTGAACATTTAACTACAGTGAAGCTCTTATATAGCGCCGACTTTGGGATTGGCGGTGGGTGGGAACTAACTCATTATAGCCCGCTCGGCTTTTTTTGTTCACGCTTGAGTGCTCGTATGAGTGACTACCGCAGACCCTGCGGCCCCCGCTCGGCACCTGTTATACCTACCTGCGACCTGGCGTCAATTCTCGGAAGGGATATAGAAGGGAGGACTACTGAAGAGTTTCAACTATTTTGCTCAAAAATCCGTTTTTTATTTTTGCAGAGAATTAATTTTCTTCACTGAAAATGTAAATATGCTATTTTGGGTTGAAGATTGATATTTTAAATTTTTAAAATTTTTTAATTATAAATTATTAAGCTTTATTGATTGAAAATGAATGTATTTTGCTGAAAATTTAATTTTTTGTAGAAAATTAATCTTTCTTGTTTGACGATTCAACAATTTTATAGAAAATTAAACTATTTTTTTGTTCGATAAAAGTTAATTTTTTATCTAAAAACGTTGAAAATGTAGCTATTCTGTGTTTGGTTGAACATTTTTTCTTGAAAAGTTGAAAATTCAACCATTTGGAATAAAATTGATGAATTTTGTTAAAAATTCATCTTTATTGGTCAAACATTAATCTTATTCGCTGAAAATTTATCTTTTTGGTTAAATTCCTCTTGGTTTTATTCAAAATTGAACACTTTTTGGTTGAAATATGAACTGCTTTTTATTTAAAATTGAAATATTTTTTAGTTCAAATATCAATAAATTACATTTCTTTATAACAATTTACCTTTTTTTATGAACGTTTAATTATTTTACTGAAAATTCGATTTTTGTATAGATTTGAACAGTAATGTTGTTAATTGAAAGTTTAAATAGTCTTCTTTTTATTTGTTGAAACTTGTTTAAAAATTTAACTATTTTTTTGATAATTCGTTTCGTTTTCAATAAAAGTTTCAACTTCTTTGTTGAAAAATCGTCCTTCTTGGTAACAAAATTAATCGTCTGGGTGGAACATTAACCTTGTTAGATTGGAAATTCGACTACTTCCTTGAAAGATGAACTTCTTTGTTATAAATTTATTTTCTTGGTTAAAAATCAATCATTTGAGTTGAAAATTCTTCTTTTTTGTTAAAAAATGAATCTTTTTGTTTAAAATTATTTTTAAGACTTGAAAATTAATTTTGTGAATTAAAATTGTAACTGATGAATTTTTGTTTAAAAATTCACCTTTCCAGATAAAAACTTTGAATAATTTAAGCAATGAGTCAAATCGACTGATTTTTTAAAAGTCACTTTTGACTGATTTGTCAGTCGTTTGGACCTTGAATGTTGTAAATATTGAAATGACCATGATTGAAAAATTGAAAATGAACATTGTTTCATCTCTTTTGGACCGTTTCCAATATTTGGATTTTTGTTATAAAATAATAAAGAGAAAAAAAGGAAAGTAACGTTATCTGCAGAACTCCAAGTATCGACTTAGCGTCATTCATGATCATGAAATTCTTCAACATATAGGTGATACTAATCTGCACAGAGCTGCTGCTATTTGCCCACGCAAACTCGAATTTTTTCCAAGACTTGACGTCAGAGGCCGGTTTGATTTACTGCACACCCCGTGTCTTAAAGTTAATGACTATGGGGGTTTACGGAAATTACGAATGCAAACTTTCACACTATCTATATCCAATCTCCATTCTTCAATAACTTCAAGTCTTTTATTGATGAGGCGTACAATCTAATTTTGAATCAGTCAAAAGTGACTGATTCAAACCCAATTTTTACTGATTCAAAGTCAATTTTCACTGATTTAAATAATGCAGATTCGCCGACTGAAAAATCAGTCAAAAGTGACTTTGTAAAGTAGTCAGTTTGACCGTAAGATGGAATCAGTCATTTTAAATTATCCAATGTGTTGAATTTTCAACCTAAAAATGTCAAAATTCAAACAAAAAAAAGTTAGATATTTAATTAACAAAATTAATTTTCAAGACAAAAAATTATACTAACAAAATAGTTATATTTGAAAAAATAAATTAACCTTGAACTTAAAAAATCAAATCTTGAACTGAAAATTTAAATATTTAACCGAACTAGTCCATCAAAAAATATTAATTTTTGACCAAACGATTCAATTTCAACCACAAAATTCTAAATTTTAAAATAAAAACAATTGATTAAAAAAATGAATTTTCAACAAAATAGTTGAATTTTCAAACAAACAGTTAAATTTGTAACTAAAATGATAAATCATCAACAAAAGGAATACATTTTTAACACAGCAGATAAACTTTGAACCAAGTAGTCTAATTAAAAAAAAATAATAAAAAAGAATAATTAAAACAAAAATTAAATGAATTTTTAACTTAAATTATAAATGATTAACAAAAGGAATCAATTTTTAACAGAGAAGTTGAACTTTAAACCCAGCAGTATAATTTTAAAAAATTAATTTTCTACTAGGACGAATAATTTGATACCAAAAAAGATTAACTTTTTTCAATCAAATAGTTAAATTTTCAATAAATAGATTTGAGTTTTGAACTCTAAAAATTGATTCGCAAAAAGAAACTGAATTTTAAACATATCAGTTAAATATATAACTTTAGATGAATTTCAAAATAATTAATTTTTGTACAAAAAGATTATTTTTCCACCAAAAAAAGACGAAATGACAACATCGAAAAATTAATCTTCAAACAAATAGTTAAATTTTGAACTTAAAAAATCAATTTTTAACCGAAAAAGGAATAGTTGATTTTTCAATTCACAGAATTAATTTTCAACAAAAAAAGTAGATCAGTTAAACCTTTTACCATGTAGTTTGATTTAAAACATTTATTTTGTGCCAAGAAGATTAATTTTCTACGAAAAAAGACAAACTTTCATCTTAAACAAAGATAAATCTTCAACCTAATAGTTGAATTTAAAACAAGAAAATTTATTCTTCACAAAGAAAGGAATATTTAAATTTTCAATTAACAAAAGTAAATTAAAATCATAAAAAACGAATAAATTTGTTTAAAATTGAATTTTTAACCAAAAAGATGAATTGTTAAGTACATTCATTCAACCAAGTAATGAAATAATAAAAAGCAGTTGATAAATTTTCTGTTATGAATTATGATAAAAAAAAACTGATTTATGAACAAAGTAGTTTAACTTTCAAACAAGTGGTTGAACTTTCAACAAAAAATAAATTAATTATCAATGAAATAGTTAAATTCTGAAAAAATAGTTGAATTTTTATTTTTTAAATTTCAATGTATAGAACAAAATGGAAATGTTCCATTTTCAATTTGAAAAATTGATTTTCAAACAAAAAATGTATTTTGAATAAAATAATTAAATTTTCAAAAATAATTTAATAGTTTATATTTCAGCCAGAAAATATTTTCATTTTAAATCAAAAACACTTGAATTCAATCGAAAAGAAGAATTTTTAACAAATAGTTGAAAATTCGTCTGTTTTGAAATAATATAAATCTGAAAATTCCACTGACTTCTAACAAAATTCGTAGTTTAATCGTCAAAATTTAACTCCATATTTGATTGAAAATTGAACTATTTTTGGTTAAAGTTTAATCTTTTTTCATTAAAAACTCGACCATTTGATTGACAGTTAATTTTTTTAGTCAAAAGTTAATTTTAAAAACTGAAAATTTAAGTATTCCAGTTGAAGGTCCATCATTTCAGTTGAAAACTTACCTCTCTTTGGTTGAAATTTTAACCATGTTTTTGCAATATTTTTTTTATTGAAGATTCAACTAATTGAATGAAAGTCGGCCTTTTTGTTAGAAATTTATTATTTTTATAGTTAAAAATTCATCTCTTCAGTCGGTTTTTCTTAATTAACTTTTTTGCGGCAATTTAATTTTTTCTTTACCTAAAATTTTAATTTTCTCTTTTTTATCAGAACTTTATTTTTCTTATTCGAAAATTGAACTATTCGTTTGAAAATGTAAGTAATTATTTTTAAATTCGTCTATAGTTGTGATCTAAACTATTTTTTAAAATTCGTTCTCTTTTTTGTTTAAAATTATTTTTTTTAACTAATAATGTAAATTTTTCATATTGGGTTGAAAATTGATCTAGTTAGTTGAAAATATGTCTTTTTATACAGAAAATATTGTTCTTAGTTTGAAATTTCCTCTTTTTTGGTTAAAAGTGCAACTGTTTCGTTGAAAATAATCATTTTTGTTTGAAATTAAACTGTTTCATAAAAAAATTTTTTTTTGGGTTGAAAATTCAACAGTTTGGATAAACGTTTTTCTTTCTTGACTGAAAAATCAACTACTTGATTAAAATTCATTTTTTCTGTCGGAAAATTCATTGTTTCAGTTGAAAAATAATCCTTTTCACGATTTTCACTAAAAATTAATGTTTTACTGTAAATAATAATTTGTTTACGGAAAATTTTTCATATTTGGTTAATAACTGATCTTTTTTCAGTTGAAAACTCAACTATTTGTTTAAAATTTCAAGAATTCTGTTCAAAATTCTTCATTTTTGTCGAAAATTAAACTTGTTGGATAAAAATTCGTTTTTTGTTTTTTTTTTAAACGTCAACTATTATATTTTTTGTTGCATATTCAACATTTCGGGTTGAAAATTAAAATGTCTTGTAAAAAATTCATCTTCATAGCTTGAAAATTTAACTATTCCATTTTTTGTTGGTAACATATCTTTCTTAGTTGAAAATTTAATTATGTTTTTAAGAATTCATCTATCATTCTTGAAAATAAAGTTTTTGGTCCAAAATTCATCTTTTCGGGTTTAAAAGTCAACAGTTTTCTAAAAACTTGGAATTTTGTGCTGGAAAATTCAACAATTTGGTTAAAAATTCAATGGGTTTTTGTTCAAGTTTGAGTTTTTTTTTTAATTCGACAATTCTGTTAAAATCGTAAATTTATAGGTAGGCTATTCAAGTATTTGATTAAAATTTCAACCTTTTTGGGTAAATTTACATTTTTTTTTAATTCGATTATTTGGTTGAAAGTTGATATTTTCAGGTGAAAATTCTAATATTTAGTTCGAAATTTAAACATTATGTTAAAAATTTAATTATATGTTTTTAAAATTAGAGATTCAACTTTTCTTTTGAAAATTCGTCGTTTATAACATAAAATTCCTCCTCTTGTATTAGAAATTCTTTGTAGTATAAGTTCAAATGTCTTTCCAAATTTTTTTTTGTTGAAAATATTTTTGGTTGGAATAAACCAATAAATTTGAAATATTTAAATTTGAATCTGAAATTGTGTTATTCCACTAATAGAATATTGCATTTTAAAGCTGTCACAATACTAAAATACTGGTCTTTGGATATTAATGGTCAGGAAAAATAAAAAATTAGTCAGGGAAAATTAAGATTTTCGGTCACTCCGAATAATGAAAAGACTTCGCGAATGACTGCATTATGCTTGAAAAGGATTTTCACTATTTCGAGAGTTATATAAGTTTTTAGACATTTTTAACCTATCATAAATTCTTTCTATATGTCTAAGACAGTCAAGAAATCTTTCAACAATTTTTTTATTTTTCATGAAGAATCTGAAACTATCAGACTTGGAACTCTCGAATCTACTGCCAGATAAAGTTTGGAGAGGTTTTACTGTTTAGGGAACTCAGAAAAAGACGGAAAAAGATCAAGGTTAACTTTTTCTTAAGAACTTTCAAAGATAGCTTAATGCAACATTTAGATATTCATGTAAACAGCATTCAGATGACGAAATATGTATAATCGATTAATTTTTATTCATTTACTTATTTACACAAGTTGGGAAAAATATGTTTACAACTCAAATTTAATTTAGACAAAATCAACAGAAGTGAACAAGGAAGGTATCTTTTTTTACAGAATTATGGAATTTTTTATCATCTAATTTTTAAAAGCCTTAAATGTACGAAGAATGAGAGTAAAATTAGAGATATGAAAGAAGGTGGGCAATTTTAAAACTCGATTTAATCTGTCTTATCTGTCACATTGCGCTTGACGTAAATTTGCCATTGCATTGGCGATAATTTCCATTTTTCCCTCTTATGTTTAGTCTAGTTTGACGTCAAATGTGATTCAATTTAAAGGTGAAAGTGGAAAGATCTCGAACCTCTCTTTTTATTATGTGATAACCTTTAAGTTAATGATGCATTTTTTTTAATTACGAGAGACGTATTTTCCGTTCGAAATGTACTATAGAAAGCAGGTGACTTCGAAAGTCGATAGAGAAGCAGTAGTAGGGCTAAGCCGACATGTTCCTTTTAAGGTCTTTTTTTATTAATAAAACATTTTGTTTGACAATATATAGGTATGGCTTGATCCACAATTTAGTTGGCTACAGCATTTTAATTAGGACTTTGAACTGAGTTGATTTGTTTATAAATTTTATGATTGCAACCAAATAAATTCTCGATCCCTTTATCCTAGATTTTTCGTTTGGTTAAAAATGTCACTATTTGGTTGAAAATTTACTTATTTTGTTACAGATGCAACTATTTTGTTAAAACTCATCTCTTTGATTAAAAACTTAACTATTTAGTCGAAAATGCGTTTCTTTTTTGGTTAAAAATTGATCTTTTTTAGTTGAAAATTCACGTATTCTATTAGGAATTCGTATTTTTGTTACAAACATATTCTTGTTTTTAGTTTAAAATTTAATTGGTTTGTCGCATATTCGTATTTTTGATTGCATTTAATTGTTTTTTATTTAGATTAAAACCTTTTTTGGTTGAAATATCATCAGTTACACTTTTCGTTGAGAATTCAGCTTTTTTGTCTAAAAATTCAATTCCCTGGTTGAAAATTGAACTACTTTGTTTAAAATCAATTTTTTGTGAAGATTCATCATTTTAGTTGAAAATTCATCTTTAGAGTGAAAATTTAAATATTTTGTTGTAAACAAAAAATATAAATATTCTATTTTTGGTTAAAAATTTATATTTTTATTGAAAATTGATCTTGTGTATTCAAAAATTTGACAAAAATTCGTGCTTTTTTTGAAGATTGAACTATTTTGCTGAAAATTCATATATTTTGATTAAATTCAATTGTTTTTTATTTAAAATTAACAAAGTTTTTGGTTGAAATATAAAATATTAGAGATTCATTAAAGATTTATCTTTTCGGTTTTGAAAATTCAACTGCTTTGTAGAAAATTCGTCCTTTTCGCTTTAAAGTTCAACAATTTGGTATAAAATTAAACTATAGTCAAAAATTAAATTTTTTTCAAATCAATTGTTTTGTATAATATACGTCTTTTTTGTTTAAAAATACATACCTCTTTAGGTTATACTGTCTTTTATGGAAAAAATGCCACTGTTTAGTTGAAAATTCACCAATTTAAAAAAAAAATAATTACTTGATTGATTGATAGAAAAATCAGCTTTTTGTTCAAAATTTATATTTTTGTCTCTCTTTCAAGTATACTTTTTATAGTTATAATAATAATAATTATAATATCATAATAAATATAAATAATAATAATACATTCTATCTCTAATCGCGTCTCCGTTTCGTGCGGCAATTCAGAATTGGTCTAAAGGTCTCCTTTTTTTATATCCCCCCTACTGCCACGCTTGCTAAAGCCTGTGTAGTCCCACTGCCACATAATTTTTTTGAATTCAATTATTTGGTCAATAATTTATCTTTTTTAGTCAAAAATTCAACTGTTGATTTTTAATTAACTTTTTTGTTGAATATTCATATTTTCTGATTCACACTTCAACTGTTTACACAAAATTTGTGTTCTTTGCTTGGAAATTTAAGAATATTTTAAAAAATTTAACGATTTTTTTAGAAAATTAACCATTTTTTTTAGAAAATTAACTGTTTCTTTTTAATCATCAAAATTCAACTGTTTGGTAGAAAATTCGCATTTTCGGCTTGAAAATGTTACAATTTTGTGAGAACTCATGTACTTTGTTGAAAATTCATCTCTTTTAGTAGAAAATTAATCTTCTTGGTGGAAAATTAATTTTTCTTTTTGAAAATTGATCTTTTTAGTTATAAACTCATCTTTTTTTGTTTCAAAATTGATATTGTTTGTTGAAAATTCATCTTTTTGATTAAGAATTGAATTATTTTTTTAAGAATTCAACATTTTGGAAGAATTGAAGTGATTGAAAACTCTTTTTTTTCCAAATTTATTTTTTAAACTTAAAATTTAACGGTTTAATTTTTAATTTTAAACTTATCATTTTTAATTAAAAATTCAGCTTTTGGTAAAAAATTAATCTTGTGCGTTGAAAATTCATCTATTTGGTTAAAGATTCAACTATTTTGTTAAAAATCATTCCTTTTTCGCGGAATGCAACTGATTAAACATTCAATATTTTTTATTAAAAATAACTTCGTAAACTGAAAATTTAAGTAAAGTTCATTTTTGGTTAGAAATTTACATTTTTCAGTTCAAAATTTAAAAATTTGGTTGAAAATTCATCTCTTGGTAGAAAATTATCCTTCTGGGTTCAAAATTCATCTATGTTGGTTAAAAATGCATCTTTCTTGATTGGAAATTAACTTTCTTGTTCAAAATACATCTTTTCATGTTAAAAAACCTACTAAAAATTCGTTCTTTTCAAGGAATAGAACTGATTGAACAGTTTATTTTTTTAAAAGTAATTTCTTAAATAGAAAATTTAAGTAAATTCAATTTTTTGTTAAAAACTTATCTTTTCATTGAAAATTTAACGATTTGGTTAAAAATTCATTTGTTTGCTTGAAAACTCATCTTTTGTTGGAAAATTAATATTCTTGGTAGAAAATTCATCTACATATGTAGGTTAAAAATGCAACTGTTTAATGCATATTTGGACTATTGGATTGCAAATTTATCTTTTTGTTTGAGGATTCAACAATTTTGATAAAGATTTATCTTTTTTGGTTGAATTTAACTGGCTAAAAATGATTATTTTGAGCATTAATTCTTTAAACTGAAAATTGAACGAATCCATTTTTGGTTAGAAACTTATATTTTTTAGTCGAAAATTCATCTTTTGGTAGAAAATTATTCTTCTGGGTTGAAAATGTATCTGTTTGGTTGAGAATTCAATTATTTTGTTAAAAATCCTTACTTTTTCGCGGAATATAATTTATTCAGCATTCGTTAATTTTTATCAAATAGTAATTTTGTGAACTGCAAATTTAACTAAAGTTTATTTTTGATCCAAAATTTGTCTTTTTTATTTGATAATTGATTTATTTAGTAGTTGAAAATTCATTTGTTTAGTTGAAAAATCGTCTTTCGATGGACAATTAATCTTCCTGGTTAAAAATTCATATTTTTTGGTAGAATTTAACTTGCTAAAAATTCTATTTTCTTATTAATTTTTAAGCTGAAAACTTTGCAATAGTAACGTTTCATATTTTTATTAAAAATAATTTAATAAGCGGAAAATTTAACTAATATTCATTTTTAGTTGGAAACATAATAATTTTTGTACAGTTGCCTCCCTAATAACTATCTAATGTAATACATGTAATGTATCTGTTTTGGTAAAAAGTCTAACTATTTAGTTAAAAAATACCTTTTTTTTAAATTCATCCCTTTGGCTTGAAATTTCAACGTTTTTGTAGAAAATTCGTCATTCTGGTTTAAAAATTCAAAATTTGTAGGCATTTTTTTTTCTTCTTTCGGCTTTTTTGTTTCAAATTGTATCTCTTGGTAAAAAAAACTCTTTTTTCTTTTAAAAACTCAACTACTATTTTGGTAGAAAATTAATTTAATTTGGTTGAGGATTAAATTATTTTGTTCAAAATTCCACTGTTTTGCTTGAAAATTAATTGACATGGTTGTTCTGAATTGAAATATTTTGTTAGAAAGTTCAACTTGTTTTAAACAGTTTAGCTATTTTGTTAATAATTTGTCTTCTCTGGCTGAAAATTTAACTACTTGGTTAAAATTTGAACTACTTTATTAAAAATTCTTGTTTTTCTATAAAATTCAAATATTTTGCTAGCAAATTCAACTATCTGGTTAAAATTGATTTTTTTGTTGTCGGAAATTTAACTTTTGTTTTCGTCTTTTTTTAATAAAAATGGTTGAAAAGATAACTATTTTGTTTCAATTTTTTTGCAGAAAGTTTAAATATTTTTGTAGAAAACTCAATTGCTTGGTTGAAAATTATATTTTTAGTTAAAAATTGGACTCTTTTGGTAAAAATTCGGCTTTTTTAAATGAAAGTGATAGAAAATCCAAATATTTTGTTGAAAATTAATTTTTTTTGTTGTAAAGTTATATTCTCGGTAGAAAAAATCAACCATTTAGTTGAATTTGGGATTGAAAATTCAAGTGTTCTTTAGAAAATTCGTCTTTTTGGTTTGAGAATTCAACAATTTGAAGCAATTTCTTTCTTAGTTTTTCTTTCGGCGTTTTCGTTTCAAAATTTATCCACTTTAGTCAAAAAAACTCCTCTCTATTTAAATTCAACTATTTCGGTAAAAAATCAAACTATTTGATTAAAAATTAATTTTTTGTTGTTGAAAATTTATATTTTCGTTATATAAAATCAAACATTTGGCTGAAAATTCATGTATTTTGTGAGAAATCCACTTTTTTGAATAAAAATTCCAATTATTTGGTTCAAACTTAACTTTATTTTTGCAAACTCATCCTTTTGGCTTGAAAATTGAACTGTTTTGTAGAAAATTCATCTTTTTGGTTTAAAAATTCAACAATTTGTACAAATTTCTTTCTTTCTTGATAGTTCTTACGGCTTCTTCGTTTCAAAATTGGTCTCTTTGGTATAAAAGACTATTTTTTTAAATTCAACTATTTTGGTAGAAAGTTCAACTAGTTGATTGAAAAATAACAAAGATTTTGGTTGAAAATTCATATTAATCTCGTGGTAAAAAAATTTCTGTAGATGGTTCAGCTATTTTGTTGAAAATTTAATTGGTTGGTTGAAAGTTGAACTTCTTTCTGAAACATTCGTTTTGTTGGAGATTCATAATTTAGGTTGAAAATTCATCCCTTTGATTAAAAATTAAACTCTTTTGTCTCTAATTGACTTTTCTTTTATGCAGAAAATTCAAATATTTTGGTAGAAAATTCGACTGTGTTGGATATAAAATTAAAATCTTTTATGGTTGATAAAATAATCAACTATTATATTTTTGTTGATATAATTGATATATTTTGGTTGAATAATAACGTATTCTGATCAAAATACTTGAAAATACTTGAAAATTCCACAATTTTGGAGGAAATTATTTTTTTTCTTCTGTTTAAAAGGCAGCTTTCCAAATTTATATCTTTTAGTAGAAAAATCTCCTTTTTTAATGAAAATTAAATTATTTTATTAGAAAATTAATTTATTTTGATCGAGGATTCTGCTATTTTTTCAACAAAAAAAATTTTTTTTGTTAATATTTTTTGTATATTTTTTCATGTTAAAAATTTAAATATTATATTAGAAATTCAATCTGATTTGGTTGAGTATTTTTTGGTTAAATTCAATTGTTTTTTATTTCAAATTAAAATATTTTTCGATTAGAATAATATCAGCTATTATATTTTTCATTGAGAATTCACCCATTTCGATTTTTTCTTAAAAATTCAACTATTTTGATTTTGGTTGAAAGTTATTTTCGGTATTAAACACCAACTATTTGGTTAAAAATTCATGTAGTTTGTCCAAAAAATAATCTATTTTGGTAGAAATTCCAATGATTTGGCTTAAAAATTCAACTCTTTTGTAGAAAATTCGTCCCTTGGCTGAAAAATTCCACTTTTTTGTAGATAATTCGTGTTTTTGGTTTGAAGATTCAGAAACTCTTTCTTGGTTCTTCTTCCGGCTTTTATGTTTCTAAACCCAAGAAAGAAATTGCTCTAAATTGTTGGGTTTTCAAACCAAAAAGACAAATTTTCTACAGAACAGTTGAATTTTTAAACCAAAATTAAACAAAATATTTGGATTTTCTACCATTTTCATTTAAAAAAGTCGAATTTTTAGAGTTAAATTTTCAACTAAAAATATAATTTTCAACCAATCAGTTGAGTATTCTACCAAAATATTTGAACTTTCTAGAAAAAAAATTAAAACAAAATATTTACATTTTCATTTAGGAAGACGAATTTTTAACAAGAGTTAAATTTTCAACAACAAAAACCCGTTTTTAAGCAGATAGTTGAATTTTCTAGCAAGACAATGAATTTTATAGAAGCAAAAAAGTAGAATTTTTAACAAAATAGACGAATCCCCAACCAAAGCAAATTAATTTTCTACCAAAATAGTAGTTGAATTTTCAATAGAAAAAAGAGTTTTTTACCAAAAGAGATGAATTTTGAAACAAAAAAGCCTAAAGAAGAACCAAGAAAAAAGTGCCTACAAATTTTTAATTTTTAAACCAGAATAACGAATTTTCTTCTAAAAAGGTGAAATTTAAAAAAAGAAGGTATTTTTTGACTGAATAGTTAGACTTTTTACCAAAATAGTTAAATTTTGAACAAAATACATGAATTTTCAAACAAAAGGTTGATTTTTTATACCGAAAATATTAATTTTCAATAACAAAAAATTAATTTTCAACAAAATAGTTGAATTTTCTACCATTTTCATTAAAAAAGACGAATTTTCAACACAAGAGTTAAGGTCCCAACAAAAAATATAATTTTCAAACAAATAGTTGAATTTTCTACCAAAATATTTCAATTTATTAGAAAAAAAATAAATTTGAAACCAAAAAGTTAAAATTTTCAACCAAAGAGGTTAATTTTCAACTAAAATTACAAATCATGAACCCAAATATACATTTTTAACAAAGTAGTTGAACTCTCTATAGAGCAAGTTGAACTTTTTATCGAAATATTTGAATTTCTAATATATACGTAAATAAATTTTCATCCAAAAAATATGATTTTTGAACAAAATAGCTGAGTTTCCAAACCGAATCAGATTGTATTTGTACCAAAGTAATTAAATTTGGAAAAAAGAGATTTTTTACCAAATCAGACAATTTTTGATAAGCAAAAAAAGCATTTTGAACCGACAAAAAAAATTCTTATAAATCGTTGTATATACCAACCAAAAAAGGCAAATTTTCAATAAAATATTCATTTTCAAAAAGAAAATTTGAATTATTTTACAAATACGTACATGAATTTTTAACCAAAAAAAGTACGATTTTTCAACAAAATAGCTGAATGCTCAAACAAATCAGATTAAATTTCTACCAAAATAGTTAAATTTTGAAAAAGGAGATTTTTTTAACAAATTAAATAAATTTTGAAACGAAAACCCCGAATTCTGGATCAAGAAAGAAACAAATTTTCCTATAAATTGTTGAGTTTTAAAAACCAAAAAAGACTACATTAATTTTGAGCCAATAGTTAAATATTCAAACATAATAGACTAATTCGTGACGAAAAATATAATAGTTTATAACATTTTAACCAAAAAAAAAGGTTTTAATTTGAAATCAATCACAGTTGAATTGAACGAAAAAAGACGAATTTTCAACAACAAAAATAGCTTAATGCTCAATGGAAAAAAAATTTTCTACTAATGAGTTACCCAAAAACCTCTCTTGATACATAAATAACATAAAGCAACTTCATAGTAAATAAAATTAAAGGTCCAAGTTATTGCAACAATCGTGACTAAGTTATTTTACAAGTTACGTTTAAAAATAGTCATTAAGTTATCCTAAATGTTACTAATTAAGTCACTTTTTATTTACCGAATACCCCCGAAATAATATACGATAAGTTCATATTTTGTTAATGCAAAATGGCTCGCACACATTTTCATTGCTTGTCATCCAATTGAAATTGGGGACTTTTCTCTCCGATGAATGTTGCACATAATTCTTAAACTTTGAGTATTACATTAGATAGTTATTAGTGAGGTAACTGTACAAGAATTATTACGAAAATCATAGATGAATTTTCAATCCAAAAGAACAAACTTAAAAAAAAAGTTGAATGACTACATTACTATAGGTATGCAACATACTATTTTGTGTATTATCATCACGAATATGTATATATAATGATATAATAAATGAAATATAATATAATATAATAATATATAATATGTGTGTGCGTGTGTGTAAATTGTAAACAGCAAATAAAAACACATGTGCAATCTGTATTCGATATATTCACACTACATAGTACAGCTGGTTGCTAATAGTTGTAAATTTACATTCGAATGTGCAACTTTAGTGTATACTTCCTACGCATTTGTTGATGCGTTCGGTAAAAGCTCGGGTCGCGTGAAATACGTATTGTTGTCTACGAAAGTAGAATGATTCATGTGGGCGAGATGATTATCATTCGTTTTAGGATTCCGATACATGGTGTCGGTAGACACTACGAGGTCGAAGGTGAGAAGGTGAACTTCGTTACAATCCTTAATTTGAAGTAAACTCATAATCTGGATGGTCGAAGAACGAATTTTCAAAATTTCCTGATTTTTTCCTTATTTTTCCCTCACCAATTTTTCAATTTGACTAACTATTAATATATGCAAAGACCAAAATCTTCATTTTGCAAGATTTTTATAATAGAACCTTTTCTTAATGGAAGAAAGTTTCAAGTTAAAATTTAAGAATTTTGAATATATTATGTCACCAATTACATGTCACCATTGGTGATATACCTCTTATAGAAATTCCCTGGCTTTTAAAAGATTTTGTTCAAAATTCCTGACTTTAACCTGACCAATCAAACTCCTTAAATTTCCCCTGATTTTTCCTTAAACAATTTTGCATTTTATACAAGGAATAAAACAATTTCCGAGATTAAATTTTTTAAATTTATTTATTTTAGACAAAAAGATTCCGTTTTTACCTACAAAATCAGGAATTTTCAACCTAATAGTCGAATTTTCAAACGAGAAACATTAAACTTTAACCAAGAAGAGTTGCAATTGTAACTAAATATATGTAATGGATTTTTTTAGAAGGAAGTTGAAGTTTCAAATAAAAAAGATAAATTTTAAATAAAAAAGGGAGAAATTTCTGTCCAAACAATCAAATTTACAACAAAATACTTGCACTTTAGACCTAAAAATATAAATTTTTAACAAAATAATTAAATTCTATAATTTTTCTAGCCAAGATAATAAATTCTCAGCCAAATACTTACTCGAATTTCCAAACAAAACAAAAATTGAACTTCAACGAAAAACAGTTTTGTTTTCAATTAAATATTGAACTTTTTAATCGAAAAAGTCGAATGTTTTAGTAGAAAATTAACTTTCAAAATCAACAAATTAAATGTTGAAAAATGTTAGTTGTCAATCAAGAAAGATGAATTTTGACCAAAACAGCTAAATTAAAATTTCTTTTTAATTAAACATTTTCCATTTACAATGAAATAGTTCATATTTTTAGCAAAAGAAACGAATTTTCAACAGAATAGTTTAATTAAAAAGAATACATTTATTTGAACTATTTTGTTGAAAATATTCATCTCTTTTGCTTTAAAGTTTAACTATTTTTTTGGAAAATCGTCTCTTTTTCTTTCGAGTTTGACTACTTATTTCGTTTTGAATGGAACTGTTTATTAAAAAAAGATTTTTTTTTCAATTTAACTTTTATTTAAATTCAACTTTTTTTTGCTTTTTTTTAAATACATTTTTTAAATCAAACTATTCTGTTTAAATTCTTATATTTTGCTTTAAAGTTTAAATATTTGGCAAATAGTTTTTTTTAACAAAATAACTAAACTTTCAACCTAAAAAGATGACTTTTCAACCATATGGACAAATATTTATAAAAAAAGATTGAACCTCAACCAAAAACAGTTTCATTGTTAACCAAATAGTTAAATTTTCAAGAAAAAATACCAAATTCTTTAAAAAGCTGGTGAATTTTCAACTAAAATATTAATTCTCAACGAAAAATGTAATATAGTTAATAATTTAAAAAAAACGTTTCTGTAACAAAATGGTTAAATTTTCAACCAAAAAATACATAACGTACCTACCAAAAGAGACGAATTTTAAGCCTAAAAAGACGACTTCTTAACCTTGAAGATAAATTTTTTATAAAAAAGATGAATTTTCAACTACAAAAGATCAATTTGGAACCAAAAATTGAACATTTTAATTTATGTTAAAGAAAATTAAACATCAACAGAAAAACAAAAATAATTTTAGCAAAATACTTCAATTTTCAACTAAATATATGAACATAAAGCCGGTAAAAGTAATTTTTAACCAAATAGCGAATTTTTAAATGAAAAATGAAAAAACGTTCATTCAAAGTGTTAAACTTTCAAGTCAGACTAACAAATTTTCTGTAAAACATTTATGTTTTTAACTCTACAAAAAATATTAATTTTCTACCAACAGAAGATCAAAGGCCAACAAGAAATAGTAATAACTGTACAGAAAGTGTACACCAGATTGCAAGAATAATTAAGCCATTCTCTAAAAAAACCACCCAAACAAAACTGACAAAATCAAAATCTACTTTGGTGTCCTAAGTCGACTTTAGTTTTAGTGTAAAATTGCTGAAAAAACTTTTTAAAATGTCTCTTTACAAACCAAAAAGGATATTTTATCATTTTTTATATGTCTACACAAACTGAAACATGTATTTTTTTCTTAGTAAAAAGACATTTTGAGAAGTTCATTTGTTAATTTCATTACAAAACCTAAATAAAAAAATTATTCGTTTGTACTTTCTCTATTTCTTGTATTAACTCTTTCAAGATTTCAATATTTTTCATTCCTAAACTGATTTTCATATATTGATTTTATATAAAGATTTGTGTAGAATTACGAAAAAATGATAAGACGTTCATAATAGGAAAATCATTACGGACCTATGTTTACTAAATTTCCTATTATATTTTTTTGATAAAGGGGGGATCATAAGATATCTCTCAGAGAAAAAGTTGTCTTAGATCAAAAGCATAGTCTTCTTGTCTATTTTATTTTGAAACAAATCAATATATTTTTTTCACATACAGAATTATTTAGCAGGATTAGTTGAATTTTGTCACGAAATGATAATGTTTGCTGCAAAAAGATTCTTTTTGAGCCAAATGAAACTTCTTTTATATTTATATTTAAGAAGAAATTCCAGTTGTGTCAAAGAATATCCTCTTGACCACCAAAACGTAAGATGACTTAGATTTTTGCATGAGATTGCGGAACAAACTTTTCAAAATGTCCTTTTAAAAATCAAAAAGCATATTTTATGGTTTATTATAATCTTTGCACAAACTAAAACATGTATTTCATGGTTTGTCCAAAACACATTTTAATAAGTTTCTTTGGTAATTTCATTGCAAAACCTAAATAAACAAATGATTTCTTTGTAGTTTATCTATTTTTTGCATTAACTCTTTCAATATTTTAACATTCTTTATTCCTAAACCTATTTCCTTATAGTGATTCTATATAAAGATTTGTGTAGAATTACGCAAAAATGATAAGATATTCATAATAGAAAAATCTATGTATATAGCATATGAATAATGAATTTCCTATCATCTTTTTTCATAAGGGGGGATGACAAGGTATCTCTCAGAGAAAAAGTTGTCTTAGAGCAAAATCATAGTCCTCTTATCCATTTCGTTTCGAAACAAATAGATATCTTCTTTGCGCATACAGAATTATTGGCAGCAAGATTAGTTGAAGTTTATCACAACAAAAAATATTTGCTATAAAAAGATTGCAAAAGATTGCATGGGATCGCATAAGATTGTAGAAATAGTGTACAGCAGATTGCAAGAATAATTAACCCATTCTCTAAAAAAGCCACCCAAACAAAACTACCAAAACCTAAATCGAGTTAAGTGACCTAAGTCGACTTCAGTTTTGGCTCAAGATTGTCAAACAAACTTTTCAAAATTTTTCTTTGCAAACCAAAAAAAATATTTTATGTCTTTCTATAATGTTTGCACAAAACTAAAACATATATTTTTTGGTCTGTCAAAACACATTTTTAAAACTTTCTTTGGTAATTTCATGTCAAGAACCAAATAAATATATTATTCGTTTGTAGCTTTCCTATTTTTTGTATATACTCTTTCAATACTTTAATATTCTTTATTTCTATACTGATTTTCTTATAATGTTTTTCTCTAATCATTTATATAGAATCGCGTGAAGAATCTCGAAACAATTACAAGGCATTCATTATGGGAAAATCATCATAGACACGTGTGTAATAAATTTCCTATAACATTTTTTCATAAGGAAGAATTATTAAATATCACACAGAGAAAAAGTTGTTTCAGATCAAAAGCATAGTCTTTTTGTCAATTTGGTTTGACACAAATCAATATTTTTTTGCACATACAGAATTATTTGGCAGCAAGATTGCAGTTTGTCACACAAAAAAATAATGCTTTCTGGAAACAAATTCTCTTTCAGGCAAATGAAAATCTTTTTATACTTAAATTTATCAGGAAATTCAAGTTGTGTCACGGAACATCCTTTTGACATAAAACAATACTTCTTTAAGCGATTGTAAAATATTTAATGGGATTGCAAAGAATGATTTCAGATTGAGCCATTCTCTAGAAAAACTAACAAAAATCACCAAAACCTAAGTCGACTTATATGGGTAACCTAAGTTGAGTTAGATTTTGTCACAACATTTCTGAACAAACTTTTCAAAATGACCTTTTTACAAACCAAAAAGGATATTTTATGGTCTGAAGATGATTGAAGAATAAAAAAAATTATTTTTTGGTTTGTCAAAGCACATTTTGACAAGTTCCTTTGACCATTTGTTTTTTCTGGAGAATGGCTGAATTAACCGCTAGTAGTCGGAATCATATTCTGAATAATTTTTCTCTCTAAATAAAATAATTTAAATTTTTTCACCTGGTTATTTGATTTCAACCCTCAATTATTCCTTAACAGAAGCTTCGCCTTTCTTTGAATATTATTGTAAATTTTCTCAATACAGAGTTTCTCTACCGTCCCTGTAGTAACCTTCAACTTCATTTCCTCGTTCCGCGTTCTAAAAATATTTGCGCAAGGAGACTTTGTGCCGATAGGCATCGACCGGATTCATTTTACATTCGGAAAACGTAGCTTCCGCTTAGAGAAAATTTATGTTCCGTACCAATTACATTTACGTTAACCTGTTACCAAACTGTTCTCATATGATTTCAAGGACGTGATTGACGTCGATTGAACAATCATTATCTGCGGCTCATTTTTGGTCCTAAAGACGCTAACGAGACATGTATCTTTAAAAGTGAGATTTGTTTACTCAACATCTTATAAGTGCAAATTTTAAAAGAAACTGAAGAATCCCTAATCTTCATTCGCATATCACTCCTAACTTACTCTAAGTATCATTTTCTAAATTAGCGAAATTCCACGTCCACTTTATTATTTTTAGTAACTATTCAATAGAGCTGAATTCAGCTCGTAAGTCACTAGGATGGTCCAAAAATTTCGACTTTCAATTTTTGGTGATAACCGCCCACCCCCTCTTATTGTATGAGTTTTTAAATGGGAAAAACTCGATTTTCAAAAAAATTGGTAAAAAGAAGTACATATTATAAACTTTTTGCGAATTAAAATATAATCGCCTCTTAACGAGTATTTAAGGCATCATTACCCGCACAATTACTTTCAATTTCGACCCCCTAGCCCCCTTCTATTGTGCCCGGAAATGCCCCCAAAACTGAAAAAAAGCAATTTCTTGTCAAATTCATGCTAAAGACTAATAAAAGCTGATACAATTTCAAAGATAGTCTTCGAATCTGATTTTTCATTCAGTTGTTAATTTTTTGTATAAATAGACAAATTTGATGAAAAAATGGCGATTTTTTATATTTGACGTTTCCGGTGCTCATCAATAATAAGAAGATTGTTTTAATCCTCTACGTTTCATTGATTAACATCACTTAAAGAGATTGCACTATAAAACTTAAAAAAAT
Organism: Belonocnema kinseyi; assembly: GCF_010883055.1. Taxonomy (NCBI): domain Eukaryota; kingdom Metazoa; phylum Arthropoda; class Insecta; order Hymenoptera; family Cynipidae; genus Belonocnema; species Belonocnema kinseyi. The sequence goes on along the minus strand of NC_046658.1, from coordinate 94,756,504 downwards.
GTTATAAACAAATCATTTGTTGGAAGTGTGTTTTCTAGAATTTTTAATAATTTTACGTTTTTCTAAAGTTATATTGCAAGAAATTTAGATGGAAACAATATTATAATAAAGTAAATACCTCTAAAAATTATTATTGTTAATATTACAAACAAATTTACGAAAAAATGCATTTTTCAGGCATTTGTGTACAGAAAAATTCGCTTATTTCGATGGCAATTTCTATAATTAAGAACCTCATGATAATTACAACGAAATTCATAATTTTTCGATAACTTTTATGTCAACAAATTTTACAACAACATTTTTATATCAATTATATCAATTTATATCACATTTTTATAACAACAAATTCTGAACTTTGCCAAAATTATCATCACCTTCCCAATTTTAAATAAAATTTTCGCTAAAAAAACTAACTTTTTTCGACAAATGCGTAAATAATGCATTTGCTTATTATTTATATTTATAATATTAACCAACGGTTCTGATTTTATCTACCGAAAATATTTTTTAAACAATGAAAAATTCCATCTCTTAGCCAAACTATGCGAAATATGGAAAAAATATTAAATAGCAAAGTTATTCATCTCAAAAAAACAAACAAATTTTCTTGTGGCCATTTTTCTGATCAAAGGCATTTATGTATTATTTTCAAAAAATAACATTCAAAGTTAAAAATTTTAATTTGTGGAAAAACGACACATGCACGAAAAAAATGAATAGTCGAAAGTTGTTAATCTAAAAAATATTTATAAATTTGTTATGGTATATTTTTCAATAGGACGCGTATTTTCTATCTTTTTTGGTAAAATCTCATATGATACGAAAAAAAATGAATATAAAAAAGTTATTCTCCAAAAAAATCGACAAAGTTGTTATATGTTATTTTTTGATAGGACGCGTAGTTTTTGTTTTAATCGTGAAAAATAACAGTAAAATAAAAAATAACCTTTTTGCAAAAATGGCACAAGCCACAATAATTGATTTAAAAATTTTTTCACCTAGATTATATCTACAATCACATTAAAAATAAACAAATAAAATTTCTTGAAAACTTTTTTATTTTTTTGTCAACTTTATCACTTTCGAAGCGAATATTTCAAGATAAGTTACAGTGTCTCGATATCCTTGAAAAAATGGAAAATACAACAACTTCGTTGAAAGTTGAACTACTTTTTCAGGAATTCATTCTTTTGTTTGTTAATGATTCATTTCATATATTTTTGATAGAAAAATGATATTTTTGGTTAAAAATTCATATTTTTGGCTAAAAACTTTATTATTTGGTTAAAGATATTAAAAAAAATTATTCTGGTTTAATAAATAATTTATACTATTAGTTTGCAATTGAAATTTGAACTATTCAATTTTTTGTTGAAAAACAATCTCTTTCACTTAAAAATCCAACTAGTTAGTTCAGGGTTCAACTATGTTTTGCTTAAAATATCAAATGTTAATACTTCAAGATTCATCATTGCAGTTGGAAATTCATCTCTGTGGTTGAAAATTGGTCTTTTTCCAGTTGAAAATGTATTTATTTTGTTAAATATTTGTTTGCATTTTTATTGTTGAAAATTCAACTTTTCGTTTGGATATTCTCATATTAAACATATTAATAATTCAACATGTTATTTAAATGTTGTTATGAAATTTTTATATACAAATTAAACTATTCTATTTTTGGTTGGAAATTGGTCTTTTTGGTAGAAAAATAATCTTTTTCGATGAAAACTGATTATTTTGTTGGCTCAAAATTTTAGCATTTAGTTGAAGATATTAACAAAAAATTATGCTTGAACTCAAGTTTGAACTATTTCATTGTTGTTTGGAAATCGATCTATTTTACTTAAAAGTTTAATTATTTAGTTGCTTATTGAACTATTTTGTTAGAAATTCGTACTTATTACTTGAATGCTAGTGTTTTTTTTTAATTTAAAATATTTTTGTTTAAAATGTGAACTATTAGAAGATTTTCAATTTTATTCTTTAAAAATTCAACTTCTTGATTGAACATTGAAGCATTTTGTTAAAAAAATCATTTTTAAGTTAAAGCTTCATTATTTTAGTTGAAACCTCATCAGTAAGGTTGAAAATATAACTATTTTGTTGCAAATTCGTTGGTATTTGTTGCTGAAAATTAATACTTTTCAGCTAAAAATGTATCTTTTTAGTTCAAGATTCATAATTGCAGTTGAAAGTTCATCTCTGTGGTTGAAAAATGGCATTTTTCTAGTTAAAAATGTATTTCTTTTGTTGAAAAATCTTCTTTTTTTGCTGAAAATTAACCTTTTCTTTGTTGAAAATTCTACTTTTATGTTGCAAATTTTCAAATTTCGTTGAAAATTTCATATTTTAACGAAAAAAAATATGACTTTTAAATCAAACTCAGTTGAATTTAATTAAAAAGATGAGTTTTAAAACAAAAACATTTATTATAAACCGAAAAGACAAATTTTTCTAATGAGTAATGTCCACTGACCGAAACAGTAATTCTAAATGATCTTAACTGTAAATTTCATTGATTAAATCAGTTATTTTTAATAATCTACCACAATTCCGTCAAATAAAGTACTAACTTTGAATGATATAAATAATAACTTTCAAAAATGAAATCAGTCATTTTGATCGATTTCATCCGTAACATCTAATGCGTGAGCCAGACAATTATGGATAATTTTAATCATTTATTAAAATGAAGGAATTCAATGAAGAATTTTAATTAGAAATAACTTTAATATTTGAGTGTTGCAGATAACTCTTACTGATTCATATGTTAAAATGTCTCGTTTTTCAGTAGAAGTAACTGATTTTCCAATAAGAATGCTTTAATAATTTAGTCCTTCAGAGTCTTTCAGAGTAAACTTTAAATTTGCATCAGTCAAAATTTCACAGATTAAATTAATCAATCACAATTCGATTACAAAAGAAGTCATTAATTCTGAAAAACAGTCGTTTTAACATATGAATCAGTCAATATTGTTGAATGAATCAAACCGTCATTTGAAAGAACTGATTTTCTGTCATCAGAAGTGACTGATTTATAGTTAATAGAAGTAACTGATTTGTCTGAGCACTATAATATTTTTATAGCATTATAATATTATACAAGAATAAAATTATTTCTAAACGGAAATTCTTCATTAAATTCGTACATATGAATAAATGATTATAATGAAATGTAATTGACTGGTTACCACATTACAAGTTACGGATTAGACCAATAAGAATGACTAATTTAGTTCGTGAAAGTGACTGGTAATATCGTTCGAAATTACCTATTTAATTATAGAAAGTTAATGATTACGTCATTAAAAAGGACTGACTTAATCAATGAAAATTATAATTCAGATCATTCTAATTTACTGATACGGTAAGTGGACGTTACTGATAAAATAAACTCATATTTAATGATAGAAAATAAATCGTTTTGGTTCAGAATCAATATTTTTGGTGGAAAATTAAACTACTTCTTTGAAAGTAGAACTACGTTGCCAAGAATTCATTTTTTGGTTAATCATTCCTCATTTTAGATCGAAATTTGTTTATTTAAAAAAAAATTATTTGAAAATAAATCTTTTACAAGAAAACTTTCATATATTCCATTTTCGATTGAAAACTTATATTTTTATATTTATATTCCTTTATTTTTTAAGTAAAAATATTAATAATAATGTTAATTATTATCATTTTAGTTGAAAACTCATATCTAAGGTTGAAAATGTAACTATTTTATTACAAATTAATTTTTTTTTATATTTATTTTGTTTAAATTAATCTTTTTTAGTTTAAAATTCAAATATTTTAGTGAAATTTAATATATTATGTGAAAAATTCATATTTTTGTTAGAAAATAAATCTTGGTTGAAACTATTTTTTTGTTGAATTCAACTGTTCTTGATTTAAAATTAAAAACTTTTTTAGTTAAAAATTCAACTATTTGCCTAAACAATCATGTTTTCTTTTAGTTTTCTTGTTGAAAATTGAACTTTTTTGTCAAAGATTCTCTTTTTTTTTAAATTAATCCTTGTGGTTGAAAATTCTACCACTGGGTTGAAAGTCGAACTACTTTGTGAAAAATTCATTTTTTTCGTTGAAGACTCATAATTTGTTTTTTCTTTCTGAAAATTAATTGTTTGATTCAAAATGTAAATTTCCATTTTTTGTAAAAAAAATATTTTTTTTATTTGAAACTTCAACTAT
>NC_046658.1:94746379-94752204 GCF_010883055.1 Belonocnema kinseyi | reverse complement strand
TAAAAATTCGTCTTTAGTGGTAGAAAGTAAATCATTTTCGAACAGATTAGATTATTTAAATTGATTATGTTTATTATCATATCAAATTCATTCATTTGAAAACAACTTTTGACTGAATTATCAGTCGCCGAATCTTCATTATTTGCAACAGTCAAAATTAAGTTTGAATTAGTCACTTTTGACTGATCCAAATTTAGTATGTAGCTGCAAATTAATCTCTTTTTTTTAATAGAACTATTTTGTTAAAATTTCGTTTTTCTTGTACAAATTTAATTTTCCAAATTAAAAATTGGACAGCCCTATTTTTGGTTGAAAATTTACCTGTCTAAATAGCAAATTCAACACATTTTATTATTTAAAATGATTAATTTCATCATTTACTCAAATTGATCTCTCTCGAATCTGCATTATTTGAATCAGTCACTTTTGACTGCTTCAAATTCAGAGTGTTTTTGAAAATTAATCTATTTTTTTTTAAATAGAAATATTGTCTTAAACATTCGTTTTTCTCGATGAAAATTATTTTTTCGAATCAAAAATTGGACTTCTCCATTATTTGTTGAAAATTAGCCATTTTAAGTTCCAAAGTGAACAGAATGAATTATTTAAACTGTCTAATATCATTATTGGGTCAAATTGATTGAGTTAAAAAGTTTTTTTTACTGATTAATCAGTCAGCGTATCCGCATTATTTGTATCAATCAACATTGACTTCAGATTGGATTTTAAAAAATGATTAATTTTACTATTATATCAAAATCTTTGACTTCAAAAGACACTCTTGACTGACTTGTCATTCGCCGAATTTGCATTATTTAAAACAGTCAAAATTGTTGTTTAATCAGTCTAGACTAATTCAAATTTAAAATGAAGTTGAAAACAAAATATCTTTTTTTTAAAGAATTAGTTTGTTGAAAATTAATTTTTCTAATTAAAAATTGTCTGCTTTATTTTTTGTCAAAAATTAACATTTTTAAGTTGCAAATTCAACAGCTTCAATTAGATAAAAAAAATAATTTCATTATTGATTCAAATTAATTGATATAAAAGGTCACTTATGAGACTTGTCAGTCGACGAATCGGCATTATTTGAATCAGTTAAAATTGCCTTCGAATCAGCCAATTTTGACTTATTCAAATTTAGAGTTCAGAATTAACATTTTTATTTACAAAAAGTACTACTCTAATTTTTGTTGAAAAATGACCTTTTAACTTGAAAATTCAACAGATTGGATCATTTTAAATCACTAATTTCATTATTGAGTCAAATTAGTTGATTCGAAAAGTCGCTTTTGACTGACTTGTCATTCGTTGAATCAGTATTATTTGAATCAGACGAAAGTAACTTCAAAGCAGTCACTTTTGACTGATTTAAATGTAAACTGTAGATAATTTTTTTTATAATAAAAAGACACAATTTTTCCTCTTCTTCGTCAGAATAGAAAATTTTGTACCTCACCTACTTAATTAAAAGAGTGTAGGCAGACAATGTAAGGTCGTTTTTTTCTGAAGCTCACGTACAAGTATTACACTTTCAATATGAATCGTGAGTAATTGTACAAGTCTATGCACACACAATCATTACTCATTAAAGATACAACGTGACCTCATGCCATTTTGCCTACACTTTTATATTGCAATAAAAAATTTAGTAGGTCAGATTAATTCTTATTTTGAATAAGAAACACGTGTGAATGACAGTAACAATTAAAATATTAGCAAAAGATAATTTTTTTATAAATCTAACGACTTTGCAGTTAAGCAAATATTATTATACAAACAGTGAAAATTACCTTCGCGTATCATGCCAATGATTCTTTTTACCAGTTCGTATCCTGTTTAAAAAAAACATTTCCTTATTGATGATGAGCGTATTGAATGGGTAGAAGTGTTTCATTATTGTGAAATTAACTCTTTGCTACTTACATTCTTCAAACTTTCCATATTTCACTTTCGAGACTTATATCTTAGTTTTCAATTAAGATTTCGTTTTTGACATTCTTCATACTCGGATCATATTTGGAAGCGTTCACATATTACGTAAAATTAAAAAAAAAGGGGGGGGGGTCTTGTTTCGTTATGTTCTGTTATGTGATGAGTATTTTTGACTAGATTACGTAAAATTTGTAATTCCCTAAAAAAGCGATGTTACTAAATATCTCCAAAATATTGAACACATTGTTGTCGAAAACATGACTGGTTGCGACACTGCGTGAATATAAGTTTTAGTGCCTGTTTTCAGGTTTCGTATCTTTTGCTAATAAAGCTTTATGACTTTTCTGCACCATCTATTCCGTTTATCGAAATTTACAAATAATTAATTTTACTTCATCATAAAATTTATTTATAAATGTTTCTAAACACTATTGATCGAAAAGAACATTTAAATTGAAAATGATTATTTAATACTTGGAAATAATTCTATTCTGAACATTTTGCTACCATACTATTCTTTTTTAACTGTTTTACATTTTTAAAGAGATAAGAAAAATTAAATTATGGAAAAAACTTGTTTTCAAGAATTAGAAAAAAAGTTTAGAAGCTTTTTAATAATTTTGAAAGCTTACTTTTTTTAAAGATTTCTCGGAAAATTTTAAATGGCTTCGCTTTACTTCTAAACGAATAATTTTAAGTTTTGAATATTTTAAAACGCGTAGAGAAAGAATATGGAAAACTTTCAGGAATTAAAAAAAAATTTTCATGATTTAAAAAATTTGTAGGTAAACTCAATTTTGCAGGGCGTCAGGAGAATGAAAAAAATATTCTTAAAATTCATTTTAAATTACCATTCATTTTAAATTATTTGCTGAAACTTGGAAAAAGAGTGTCAAAGAGTTTAAAGAAAAATTTTAACATAATGCATTATTTTAGAGCAAAATTGAGTAATCATAAAAAAAGTTATATTTCAAAAGATTTATCCAAATTTCAAATCAGAATCTAAAAGATTTTAAGACAATTTTCTAAATTTTGCAGGATTAGAAAAAAAATACACGAAAAATTTGAATAATTTTAATATACTAGAAGGTTTACAATTTTTTTAAAGTATTAAAAAAAGAATTTTCTTAAGATTTATCAGAATATTTATCATGAACTTTATTTAAAAAAATTAACTTTTAAAGAAAATTATAAAAGATTTCAAAACATTAAAAAAGATTTCCTTACATTTTGAAAAAGAGTAGAAGATTTGAAAGAAAAATAATTCAATTCCGTAAGATTACAAAATTTTAAAAAATCAAGCTTCAGTTAAAAATTCAACTATTTGGTTAAAATTTGTTGTTATTGCTGTTGAAAATACGTGTTTTTTTTTAGTAAAAATTCAATCTTATCAGTTATAAATTTTTTTTTCTTTGAAAATTCGTCGCTTTAATTGAAACCTGAACTATTTTATTAAATATTCATACTTTTTATTGTAATCAATTGTTTTTCATTTGAATTAAAATCTCTTTAATTTAAAGTATCATTAATTTCACTTGTCATTGAGAGTTCATCTTTTTTGTTTGAAAATTCAACTATATGGTTGAAAGTTAAACTACTTTATTAAAAAAAACTGTTGTGTGGAGATTCATAATCTTTTTTGAAAATTCATCTTTTAGAGTAGAAAGTTTAACAATTTCATTTTAAAATAAGAATATCATAATTCTGTTATTGGTTGAAAATTGATATTTTTGGTGAAGATTCATCTATTATGGTAAAAACTTAAACTATATGGTTAAAATTTAAAATATTATTTAAAAAATTAACTGCTTGGTAAAAGATTAGCATTTTTGTTTAATATCCATTGTCTGGGGTAGAAAAATTAACTTTTTTGTGTGTAAAATTCATGTATTTTTTGGAAATTCATTTGCTTGGGTAAAAAATTAATCTTCTCTTTTGATAATTCATCTTATTGATTGCTGATTCAAATTTTTTTAATTCGTCTTGTTTGGTTCAAGTTTATGATAATGTAATTATTCCATTTTCGGTTGAATACTTCTGTTTTAAATTTTAATCAATTGGTTGAAAATTCGACTATTTCTTTAGAAAATTCAACTATTGGGTTTTGGGTGGCTTAGTGGAGATTTTAAATATATATTTTGTTTAAAATTCGTCTTTTTGAGTATGGGTTTAATTATTTTTTTACAAATTCGGTTTTATTGGTCTAATTAAATTGTTAAAAAATAATATTTGTAATGTTGAAAATTAATTTTTAAACTAAAAATGTAGCTTTTTTTTTGGTTGTTAATTTTTTTTTATTCTACTATTTTGTTGAAAATTCTACCATTTTCGTAAAAAATTCAACTATTTTGTTAAAATTAAACTATTGATATGAAAAATTAACTGCTTGATGAAAAATTCACTTTTTTGTTGTAAATTCATAGTGTCGGTTGAAAAATACAACTGGCTTATGGAAAATTCATATATTTTGTTAAAAATTCCTTCTTTTTAAGCAGAAAATTAATCTTCTTTTTTGTTAAAGTTAATAATTTTTTGACGATTCAACTATTTGGTTCAAAATTGATTTTTTTTAGTTAAATTCAAGCACTTTGAAAATTTTTTTTTTTTAATTTCAAAATTAATTTTTTAAACTGAAAGTGTAACTTTTGCATTTTTGGTTGCTGATTACAAATTCCGCTTCGTTAATTGAAAATGAAATTTTTTGTAAAAATGTAATGATTTATTTGAAACAAAAAATGTATTGTCTACCGTAAAATATTGCTTTTTAACAAAATACTTGATTTATCAACGAAATAATTCAGTTTTCAGACTAAAAAGATGAATTCTCAACATGAAGATTTTTCAGTCATGAAAGAAAAAAAATTTCATCTAAATGGTTGAATCTTCAAGTCAAAAAATGAATTTCTGTACAAAAATAGAATTTCTAGCCAGAAAATATGAACTTTCAGCAAAAAAATTATATTTCAACAAAATAGCTAAATTTTCAACCAAAGAGATCAACCTTAATTTATAAAAATAAATTTTCAACATAGCAGTTCAATTTTTTCCCACATAGGTGAATTTTAAATTAGAAATTATCAATTTTCAACAAAATAGTAACCAATAGAGATAAATTTTCAAATAAAAAAGCAAATTGTTCTGTTGACTTTCCAATAGTAAAATATGAATAATTGGAAAGGAATAAAGTTAGAAGAAGTCAAAGATTATAAATATTTGGGATATATCTTGCAGACGAATGGAGATCATACAGCTCATGTAAGAGAAAGGATAAAAAAAGCAGCAGGGGTAATGAAACAGATATGGGGAATAGGAAAACGGAGGTTCAAAAAAAATTGGAGAAGGAGAATGTGGTTATTTGATATGCTGGTATGGCCGGTTTTAGGTTATGGAGCAGAGATATGGGGATGGAAAGAAAGGAAAGATATTGAGAGTTTACAAGGAAGGTATATAAGGTGGACACTAGGGGCAGACTGGAGGATGCCAGGATATATGGTGAGAGAAGAAGCGCAAAGGGATATGTTAAGTATTAGAGCGGGTAAGATGGCATGGAAATTTGAGACAAAGCTGTGGGAGGGAAAGGGAGGGGAGTTGGCGAGAAAGTGTTTGATGGAGGTAGAAGAGAGGAGAGGGAGGGCGATCGAATTAACGAGGTGGGAAGAAGAAAGGAGGGAGTTCTTTAATGATAGAGAAATAGAAGACGGGACTGGAATAAAATATGAAGAATTGGAAAAAAGGGAGAGGGAAAGACAATGAACAGAAAGGTGGGGGGCGATTGAGGAATCAAAATACAATAAATGGTATAAGATGATAAAAACGGAAGGGCTGCCAAAGTATTTAGAAAAGGGATGGGGAGAGAGAAGGTGGACCAGAATAGCAAGATTTAGACTGGG
>NC_046658.1:94736821-94746279 GCF_010883055.1 Belonocnema kinseyi | reverse complement strand
TATAAAGAAAGTGAAAGAAAAAGGAAACGGAAGTCGCTTAGATTAGAAGCGTGAAAATTGTAAGTAATGGTAAAGTAAAAGATAAGTAGACTAAGATGCGTTGGCGTTCTCATACTCTCTCTCTCGCTTGCACTATCGCTTTCGTTCGCTCGCTCAATCGCTTACTAATAAGTCCTAAATTGCGCTATCGCAGGAAATAGAAATAAGGAACTAGATATAAGACTTTATGTAAATAGTTGTAAATAATTGTATATATAGAAAAGATAAGACTGTAAAAAATATATAGATGTAAACGGAAAGATTTGGAAGGAATGGAAGTCATGTAAACCCTTAGGGGATACATTATGAATAAAGAAGAAGAAGTAAAATATGATGTTTATTCAAAAAGTAAATTTTCTACGAAAATAGTTGAATTTTCAACCTAAAAAAAAATTTACAACAAAGCAGTTGAATTTTCAAGCAAAATGAATGCTTTCAACAAATTTGTAGAATTTTCAAACAAATAATAAAATATATATCTAAGAAAATAATCTTCAGGAAGAAGCAACTGCAAAAGAAAAAATACAAAGAAAATAAATTACTATCAAGAATATTATTTCAAAGTTACCGCAAAACTTCATTTTAGAAATTACCTCATTTTTTAAATTAAATACCTCATCTAGTCAGCCAAATGTTTTGTTGCCTGCTTAATGAATGAATTTTATCGTTGAAGAAAATTTTAATTTTGTTGATTCTTCCAAATCATTTTCTGAAAGCACATTTAGAATTTTTTATGTTATCTGTAAATTGTGCATCAAAATAATCTGATATCCAATTCTCAAGAACAATTTTCTTGTCTGTCATGAATTTTCTTGAGTAGCTACTGTTGAATGTCAAAACTGAACAGAGGTTTATAGCCCAATTTCAGGAAATTTAAATTTTTGCCCTGCACCGACATTCATCATTATTAATTGATATTGACTTGAAAGTTATAAATTCATCTCTGTGGTTAAAAATCCAACTATTTTCGATTAAGAATTCATATATTATGGTTAAAAACTTGAATATTTTTTGGAAAATTTTTGAAAATTCAAAAATTTAGTAGTAACTATTTGATAACTTTGTAACTTTGGTTGATATTCAACTTTCGTTGTTGTTGAACATTTAACAAATTTGTTCGAAATTCATGATTAATTTTGTTTGAAAACTTGAAAACTCCTCTTTTGAAACAAACATATTATTTTGTATAAAAAAAGTTTTTTGTTGAGGTTATATTAAAAATAGAAGCTATCTTTCAAATTCCGAACTTAAATTCGGAATCAGCTGCTTAAAATACATAGGAATTGACTATTCGAGTCCGTCGGAGATCCAACTTTTGGGCTCATATATTATCTCACATACGACGAGTATTTCTGCGGCGAGTCATACCTATGGCATGTCACATTTACAGCATGTCTCATAATGAAATTGACATTTTTGTGGCATCTCTCACCAGTGGCAAATCTCTAAGTGGCATCTCTCCCCTTTAAACAATTTTTTAAGTCCAACTAAAAATTGAAAAACTGAGGCAAGTCTCCCAGGACTTGTTGTCTCTCCAGCGGCATCTCTCATGCGGAAAAAATGTTCAAGTCCATATTAAAATATTGAAACTGTGGCAAGACTCCCGGGACTAATTGTTACATCCGCACCATCTGCTACACGAGGCAAGTCTTCCCAGTGGCATCTCTCATCCGTGGAAAAGTTTTCAAGTCCATATCAAAGTGGCAAAACTGCGGCAAGTCTCCCAGGACTGATTGTGACATCTGCGGCATCTCTTACCCGAGTCAAATCTAGTCAAGTCTCCACAGTGGCATCTCTCATCTATGGAAAAAATACAAGCCTACATCAAAGTAGCAAAACAGCGACAAGTCTCACAGAGCAAATTGTAACATCTGCGGTAAGCGTTTCAGGATCAATTGTCACATCTGCTGCATCTCTCACCAGCGGCAAGTCTCCCCAGCGGCATCTCTCGCAAAAGAAAATGTAAGCAGTTCCAAAGATTGCAAAACTGCGGCAAGTCACCCCAGCGGCTTCTCTCCCTGACATGCCGCAGGTGTGACTTCCAGCATGTGAGAGAATATGGACCCACAATAGTATCACTGTATAAACTAAGTGATAACAAAATTAAATATAAGGTAAAATGTTATAATTTATTAAAACGACCATCCAAAAAATAGGCAATATGTTTTGCAGGAACGTCTACTACCCAAGGCCCACCTTCATGACGCTTTTTCTATCATTACCGCTATCTAATAAATTTTAATACAAATAAATAAATATCTAAGGATAACACTAACTTAATTTTATTCTTAGAATTTTACAATGTGGAAAAATATATATGGTATCATTTTTATCTATTAAGGGCACTAAAAGATTGTTTTTGTGCGAGAGATGCCACTGGGGAGACCTGCAGAATATTTATAAATTTTTATGACTAAGAAATTGTTATTGGACGAGAGGTACTGCTGGGGAGACTTGCCGCAGTTTTGCCATCTTTAGAACTATTTAGAAATTTTTTCATCGAGAGATGCCGCTGGGGAGACTGGTCGCAGTTTTATCATCTTTAAAACCACTCAGAAAATTTATGCGGAAGGGAGATGCCGCTAAAGGGGACTTGCCGCAGTTTAGTCATCTTTAGAATTAGCTAGAAAATTTTCTTGAGCGGGAGATGCCGCTAGGGAGACTTGCCGCTGGTCAAAGATGCCGCATATGTGACAATTCATCTTGGGAGACCTGCCACAGATTGGACAATTAGTCCTGTGTTACTTGCCGCAGTTTTACCACTTGGATGTCGGCTTGGAATTTTTTCCACAGGTGAGAGATACCACTGTGGAAACTTCCCCTGCTGGGGAGACAGTTTTAAGAGACTTGACATAGTTTTGCCATTTTTATTCGAACTTAAAATTTTTTTGAAAGGTAGAGATGCCACTGAGAGACTTGCCACTTGTGAGAGATGCCGAAAAATGTCAATTTCACTGTGAGAAATGCCGCAAGGTAGATATGCCGCAGATGTGACATGCCGCAGGCGTGACTTTCCGCAGAGAGATTTGGCGCTTGTAAGATTATACGGACACCTTTTTTGTATGGCTGTGTAGTCAGAATGATGCACAGTTAATCCCAATCATATTTTTTATCTGAAGTTGGAAAAAAAAGTTGGAAACGTTTGACAATTGCCATAATCCGACGTCAGATAAGTTTTATCCACTTGCCGATGAAAATTATCCGCTTCCAGATCAAAATAAGTCGACATCGTATAGCTTTTATCTGTCTCTTGGTAAATATTATCCGCCTCCCAATAAAAATTATCAGTGGTCAAATAATTTTTATCCTTTTCCCGATAAAAATTGTCTGTTGCGAAGTTAGATAGCATTTAGTACGTTTTAAGATGACAAATTTTGAAGAAATCTTATTTTCATTCTCTGTTTTTAAGAAATATAAACTTTTTCTTTTCTTCAAAATTCATCTTGTTTGGCTAAAAATCTAGTATTTAGTTGAAAATTTTATTATTTTGTTGAAAATGTAACTATTTTGTTAAAAAGTTATCTCTTTTGGTAAGAAGTTCAGTTACTTTGTTGAAGGTTAAACTAATTTGTGAAAAATTTATTTTTGTTGGTTATATATTTCTCTTATTAATTAAAATGTAACTCTTCTATTATTAGAAAATTAATCTTCTGTGTTGAAAAATCATCTCTTAGGTTGGACTCTTTTGTTGAAAATTCATTCTTTTTTAAGATTGAAAATGTAACTGTTTGCATCTAAATTAATCTGTTTTAGTTGAAGATTTAGCAATTTGGTAGAATAAAACTATTCAGGTGAAAATGAACTTTTTTTGGTCAAAATTAAACTACTTTTATAAAAATTTAACTTTTTGGGAGAAAAAATTTTTTTATTAAAAAAATATTTTTAAGTTAAAAATTCAACCATTTTGTAGATAATTCGTTCTTTTGGCTTTAAAATTCAACAATTTTGTTGAAAATTCGTGTATTTTGGTAAAAAAATAAATCTTCTTGATATAAAATTCATCTTTTTGTTTGAAAATTAACTATTTGGTTAAAAATGTATCGTTTTGATTCGAAAATTCAAATACTTGGTTAAAATATAAACACGTTTTAAAAAAATCTAAATTTACATTTTTAAGATTCACCTCATTGGTTTAAAATGTTGGTTTTTTCTTACATTTGTTTTTTAATAATTAATGATTTTTTTTATCTGAAAATTTCATCATTCTATTTTTAAATTGATAATTTAACTACTGGGTAGAAAAGTCCTGTATTTTCTTGAAAACTCATATTTTTGGTTAGAAAATTAATATTGTTTGTTGAAAACTAAACGTATATTTGGATCTAAAATTTTAGGAATTTAAAGTCTTTTTATATTACGTTTAATATTGCATTTATATTAATTTATCCCGAGGTTTACTGTGTTGTTATTGAATTTAAGACTAAATAATCTCAGAATTTAATTATGTAAGTTTTTTTTAATCATTTGAGCATTAGGAATTAATGCTTAGGAGGTAATCTATCGTTTGTTGTTGCCTTCAGCTCTGCCTCTTTTTTATTTATTTTCCTTTATTTTTTATTACGTTGTTTTTCAAATGTAATACCTTAGTAGATAATTATTCAAGAGTCGGTTGAGCAATCTAACGCTTGAGGCAACGAATTAGGTGCGGCGAATTTCAAAGTTATGCGAGTTGATGAGTTTACATATTTTAAAACTAATGTCTGTTTGAGCCTCCAAATTCGGAAGGCATTCAATTTTCGGATCCAAATTTGGGTATGTTGCAAAATTGAGGTGACGGCAATATTGCATTGTGTCTAAATTTGTAACAATTCTAACTCTGCATTGCTAATTGTTTGAGGATTCTACTACTAACTTACATTCCAACTACTTTAAATTTTTTATTTTCAATTGTGTCCAAATTTTAGTTTTGAAATGCTCCCACAATTTCGAAATATCTTTCGTTACAGCAAAATCCAAATTTGAACCTCACCACTTCGAAAAAATACCCTAAATTTGTTGGTAACAATTAGACCTCACAGAAAAACTGGGATTTCTATTAGAACCAATTTTTGGAACCAAAAAAGCTGCAAGAAAAAGGAAATTCTCTTGCTTTATATAATAACGATACTAAAGGATTTAAAGAGATATCAAAATAGTTCGAAGAATTTAAAATGTTTGAGGGTAATTTAAAACTCCAAGATTTTTCAATCAATTGCAAATATTTGAAAGTTTTTTAAAGGATTTCGAAGATTTCATTGTATTTCGAAAGATTGCAAGGGATTTCGAAACGATTTCAACACTTTCGAGGGATATCAAAAGATTTCAAGGAATTTGAAATATTTTAGGGTATTTGAAAAGACTCGAAGATTTTTTAATCGATTTGAATAAATTAAAGGGATTTTAAAGTAGTTTAAAGATTTTATTGTATTTTTAAAGATTTCGAGAAATCTTAAAGACATTTCAAACATTCCAAAGAATTTAAAATATTTGAGGGTATTTTAAAACTTCAAGATTTTTCAATCGATTTCAATAAAATAAAGGGATTGCAAATTAAAAAATTTCAAGGCACATTAAAAGATTTCAAAGAATTAAAAATATTTAAGTGTATTTTAAATGTCCAATATTTTTCAATTATTGGAAGGCATTTTAAAGGGTTTCAAAGATTTGAGGTATTTTTAAATATTCCAAGGAATCTTAAAGAAAATAGTAAGATTTTAAGTGATATCAAAAAATTTTAGAGAATTTATAATCTTAAGACCTTAAGGCCTTTTCAATAGACTTCAATGAATTGGACAATTTTAAAGTATTTCAATGATTTTGTGATATTTTTTAAGATTTCCAGAAAGTTTAAATAGATTTTGAAGATTTTAAAGGATACCAAAAGATTTCAAAGAATCAATTTCTAATTAAAGGCGTTCTGAAAGATTTCAAGGAATATAACAAAAATGTAAAGAATTTGAAAGATTTTAGGGTATTTTAAAACTCTAAGGTTTTGCAACCGATACCAATTCTTTAAAGGATTTCAAAGCATTTAAGAAATTGTATGGTATTTTCAAAGATTCTAAGAAATCAAAAATTTTATTGTACTTAAAAACTGTAAGATTTTTTACACTTTACTTTATAATTTGGATTAAATAATATTACACTCGTAAAATAGTAATAAAGAGACTAAGAATATAGACGTTAGGCATTCTTGAAAGGAAGATAGTATACATGAAATGTGACTGCTTTTATGGCAGTGTTGAAAATCAGACGTTTTCAACTGTGCGTTTGTTAATATTTATCTGTTTGATTATTCGCTGTATTTATTGATTTCGAATGAGCCCGCGCTTTTCAGCACATGCGCAGTTCAAAAATCGGCACCCGCCGATTGGCGATACTTGAATATTGGAGATGCTTAGAGATACTTACATTTTTAATATGTATAATTTAAAGTATTTAATTTTGAGTGTTTTTTTTTTTATAAATAGTTCCATTTTGAAGATTCAAAATTTACAATTCTTCAATTTAAAAATGTAAAAATCAAAATTTATAAATGTTGATGATTTTATAAAATATAAGTCAAGCTTTCAATTATAAATCTTCCAATTTGAAGAAATTTCTAATTGAAATATTCGAATCTAGAGAATTCTTAGATGTAAATGACAAAACTTGCATAACTTTTAATTGTAAATTGTGAGACATAAATAATATTTCATTTTAAAGATTTTCATTTCAAAATGATACAATTTTAAAGAGTGGCAATAAAAAAACTTGAATTCTAGAAATGTGTAAATGATGTAAATGATGAAATTGTTATTTGTTAATGAATTGCATACAATTCTAAATCAAAAGAGGATCATTCACATTGCAGTCGCTCCTGAATTTCATATAGTTTTGAAACACAAGACGATCACTCGCATTTTTATTTATTTCGGAATTTTATGCAGTTCTGAAACATAAAACGATCAATCACAAAAGTTACTCGTTTGTGAATTGCATACAGTTCTGAAAAATAAAACTATCATTAACATTTTCACTTATTTCTGAATTTCATACAGTTTAAAAACATAAAACGATTATTCACATTCGCATTTGTTTTAAATTTTATACAGTTGTGAAACATAAGCTGAATAATCACATTGTTACATGTTTATGAATTTCATACAATTCTAAAACATAAAACGATCACTCAAATAATTTTTTGATCACCTTATGATTTAGAACTGCATGAAATTCATTAACAAGTAACAATATGATTAATCTTTTTATGTTTCACAACTGTATGCAATTCTAAAACAAATGACAATGTATATGATCGTCTTATATCTTAGTACTATATCAAATTCAGAAACAAATGACAATGTGAGTGATCATCTTCTGTTTATGAACTGTATGAAATTATGTAAGTGATCGTCTTATGTCTTAGAACTGTATGCAAGTCAGGAACAAATGACAATGTGATTGATCGTCAGAAGGTCTACAACTGTATGAAATTCAGAAATTAATTAAATTTAACTGATCTTATGTTCCACAATTGAATATCTGATGTCAAAAACAGTATTAAGTACAAGTTTTCGGAAAATTGAAAGAGGAGTCCACATTTTTCAAGATATCACAGAAGCGGAAAATCCAAACTGAAATTTTTTTCCATACAATAAATATATCTTAAATTAAAGTGCATTGGAATTTAAGTAAATTTTTCGCACTTTTTCCGGTTTTTTTAGAATACCTCAGAAACCGTTATACATAAATATATATAAAGTAAGACAATATTCACAAAGTGCGTTTAAAATGCATCGACATGATCTGCGATTAGGGCGGAAAACATTGTTTGACCTTTCTATAAGTAGTTCAAACAATTTTTCATTGAAATTTTAGACTGTAAATATATATTAAACTAGAGCTTATAGCAAACGACTGAAGCCAGGGTCATGCTCAGTATTGAAAATTAATTCGGAAATTATACTTATATATACTGAATACTAAAGGCAACAAGCAACATTAAAAGCGACAGGCAACATTAAAGCAACTTTAAACAAGAAATTAAATATTACATCAAAAAAGATAATTTTCTGAATTAATTATGTAATGGTAGATATTTCAACCAAAATGATTTTACTTCTAAATAAAAAGAATATGCATTCCACTAAAAAAGATTAATTTTTAAAAAATGTCCACAAAATAGTTGAATTTCTACCAAAGACATGAACCATAATAAAAATAGTTTTTAACATAGTAGTTAAACTTTTAAACAAGGAGATGAATTTTAAACTAAAACGATTAATCTTAAATTGGATATTAAATTTGAATTAGAAAAAATTAATTTTCAACCAAAGAAATGAAGTGCAAACGAAAATGATGCATCTTAAAAAAAAATGTTTAACAAAGTGGTTCAACCTTCAAACAAGTATTCGAATTTTAAGTCAAAAAATCTGAAATCTTAATGTAATAGTAGATATTTCAAAGAAAAAAGAAAGTTTAATTTCCAGTCAAAAATGTACTATGATTATTATTATTATTATTACACCATTAAGTTATTTCCCTTTCGGGGTAGGCGTGACTCACTCGGTAGGGGAAAGGAGTAGTGTGTGGAAGGGATAGAGATTTTTCAGATTGATCCAGAATTCTCGTGCTATTTAAGTAAATAATACGTTCGTTCCGCAACACTGCTCCGACCCAGGTTGCTGATCAATCTCTCTAGCAATCACCCCAAGCGAAGAACCTCACAAAGTCGTTATGTAAGGTTCCCCACTTGGGTCCATTTGTAGCCAAGGTCTTTGTTTCAGACGTCATTCACTCTATTGACACTCTTTTTATTAACTATTTGCCGCCATACTTTCCTGTCCTGGCATACTTCTCTAGCTTCTTTTATGTCCATGCATTTTTTCATGCAGGCTCTCGTGTTTCTGTGACTTCTTATGTCTCTTCTAACTAGGATCTCATTCACACATTCTAACCATTCTTTCCGCGGTCTACCTCTGGGCACGCTGCCATTTCCTTTACCTTGATACACTTGTTTCATTAGTCGTTCATTTGGTATTCTCTCAACATGTCCGAACCATCTTAACCGATTTCTTTCCCATGTGTCTACTAGCGTCTCTTCTGCACCACATTCTTTTAGAATTATCTCGTTACTTACTTTATCCATCAGGGTTTTCCCGCATATTATGCGAATGAATCTCATGTCAATTGCGTTATCAGGAGTAGACTTAGAATCACATGGTAAACAAGGAGTAGGTCTGATTTTGAATGAAAGAGCAAAGCAGCATCTCGGAGACCATGGTTTCGTGTCTCCCAGACTGCTGTGGGCTAGAATCAAGGTAGGAATCAGAAGACTATTTATCATAGCATGCTAGGCGCCGGTTGATAGTGATCCTAGAGAAGTAAAAGACGCCTTCTGGGACACTTTAAATGACACAATAAACATTTGCGAACATGGGGAAAGAATAATTCTACTA
>NC_046658.1:94735720-94736721 GCF_010883055.1 Belonocnema kinseyi | reverse complement strand
TTGGTTTAGGCATAAAATGATCCACATGTACACCTGGTCTAAAGGAAATAGCCGCAGTATAATTGACTTTGTTGTTGCGGATGAAAGACTAAGGGAGTTAGTTAGTCAAAGATACAAGAGTCATGAGGTGTCCTGAATGCAATACTGATCATTATCTTCTGATCTCAAAAATTAACTTAGGTCGGGGATGGAAAAAAAAGAGAACCAAGAAAGCAAAACAAACGCGAATCAAGATTGAGAACCTACAGAAACCGGATGTGCGAATAGATTTCCAAAATAAGATAATCGAAAGCATAGATAGGGCAACATGGGAGGACCGTATAAAAAACAAAGATATAGAGGGCGCCTGGACAATGTTACGGGATATCCTTGTTAGATGTACCATCGAAGTATGTGGTACCACAGTTGTAGGAAGAATTTCTGGTGATGCGTGGTGGAATGATGAAATTCAGGCTGCCCAAAAAGCAAAAAGAGAAGCGTACAAGAGAACTTTGAGCATCGCAGGTCTTAGCAATGAGGAAAGAAATAGGCGTAGAAATGATTATAGACGCGAAAACAGGATACTTAAACGATTAGTTAAAGAACGTAAAGATACAATTAGAGCAGAAGAAGAGACAAAAATACAAAACGACTTTGAAGGAAGCAGGAAACTACTTTATAAAAAATGAAAGGAAACAAAAGTACAGAAATTGTCAACATGAGAAATAGTAGGGGGGAAATGGTATATGATGCAGACGGAATACTAGGGGCTTTCAGAGACTATTTTAGGAGACAATTCGGAGATGAAGCTATAGAACATCACAACTGCGATGTTGAACACGATGCGATGGAAAACTCAATTGAAAAAGTCTGTGTCACTGAGGTTAGGGATATAATTAAGAACTTGAAAAACGGTAAGTCTTCCGGGGTAGACGGTATTAACGCTGAAATGCTTAAACACGGTGGCGCGTGCATACCACATAGACTGTGCGAATTGATAAATTTATGTTTCGAGATGGGAG
>NC_046658.1:94724094-94735620 GCF_010883055.1 Belonocnema kinseyi | reverse complement strand
CAAATAACAGAAAAAAGTTTGAGAGTAGGAAAAAAAGTTTTCTGTGCATTTGTTGACCTAGAAAAACCTTTCGACAAGGTAGATAGAAGTAAACTTTGGGAAATTCTGAAAGAGTATGGAGTCAATGAATGGAACCTACAAGTTATAAAAACAATATATACAGGTAGCAAAGCGAGTGTAAGAGTGAATGGGAAACTGAGTGACTGTTTCGATATTATTCAACGAGTTAGACAAGGATGCGTCATGTCTTCATGGTTATTTATATTATTTATGGACAAGTGTTTAAGAATGGCTCTCTTCGACAAAGAGGGTGTGGATCTTGAAATAGTAAGGGTACGTGGGTTAGCGTTCGCAGATGATAAGATTGTTATGGCAAAGTCTATCGAAGACCTACAAAGAATGTTGAATAAACTAGATGCAAGCATGAAGAGCATGGGCCTCAAAATTAACGCAAATAAAAAAAAAAACTATGGTGTTCGAAGGAAATAGTGAGAAAACGTTATGCAATATTTTATTAAATGATGAGAGAATTGAACAAGTTGATAAGTTCGTATACCTTGGTAGCTTATTTACTAGGGACGGGAAGATAGATGAGGAATTAGATAGACGAATAAATGAAGGTAAGAAGGTTATTGGTAGAGCAGGTCCCCTTATCAGAAGTAAAAATATATCAAATAAAGCTAAAATGGCAATACATAATTCTATATTTTCACCGACTGTACTATGATGTTATTGTATAATAAGTTTCTATTATATTCAATTCAGAAGCGAATACAGGTGTTCTTAGAAGAAAGTTCTTTTTTAGACATGTGGTCAGGTGAGCAGTCGTTCGACTCCTGACCACATTTTTACTCATCTTTTATTGACGTTTTTACTGCACTGCGGTCTAATCCTGACACCCCGTAACTTCCGGCAGTAGAGTTTCATGTTATTAGTTATTACCAAACGTAACCTTTTATGGAGTCCTTTCAGTTGCAGAATATAAATTTAAGTTATGAGCAGAAGGATTCATTCGCAAATATCGTTCTTAAAAAAAAGTGATGCACAGAAAAACTATAAACAACTTCAATGCGAAATGTGTTATTATGCTACTAGAACCTGTATCATTTATGGAAAATAAAAGTGTGTAGTTTCACAATTCGCAATAACAGAGGGATTTACGAAGCATGAGAAAAAAAGATAGTAAATCGGACTTTCGCTCAGTAATTCACGCACTAGTATATACAAATTATTGCAGAACACGCTCAAGAGTTTAACCACACAAACAATCAAGTTTAATGACTATTACACTCTTATTTTTAATCACACTTTTACCGAAAAGAAAACAACTACTTGTAATTTTTGTCGTAAACCATTTTTATTTAATTAACTTAGCTCCGGAAATTTTACCAAATTGACTTTTTTTAGAAGACAGTGGAATTTTCAACAGAAAAAGTTAAAATTTTAGAAATTTCAATCAGATCAAAATCTAATTTAAAATCCTATTTAACGTCCAATAATCAAGTTAATATATTAGAATTCCTGAAAATAGAACCAAAAATCCAACGACCAAATTTGGACAACTATCATTAAATGTTATTATTGTAATTTGAAATAAGATCCTCTTTAAAAAAAGTTAAATTTTGAATCCAAAAGGGCACATTTTTTGTCCAAACAAAGCAGTGGAATCTTCGATCCAAAGAGATTAATTTTCAAACGGAAAAAATTAAACTTTAAACAAAATCAGTTGAACTTTCAATCCGGAAAAGAATTTTTGATCAATAAGATTAATTATTCTACGAGCGTAACAAAAAATAATTTTCTTAAAAACGGACGCATTTCCAAACAAATAGTTGAACTTTCAACCAAAAATGTAACTTTTTCACAAAAAAGTTTTATTACAAAAAAAATATCAATAAAAGTGTTAAATTCTTAACCAAATTGTTAAATTTTAATTCTGCAAAGATGAATTTTTAACCAAATTATCAAATTTCAAAACTAAAAAGATGAAACTTTAACCAAAAACAGTGAAATTTTTAACGAAAACAAGAATTTTCAACGAAAAATATATAAGTTGATATTGTAACAACTTAAAAATTAATTTTTAAGAAAAGAGTTAAATTTTTAACAAAATTATTAAATTTGAAACAAACAAGTTGAATTTTCAAACGAAAAGATGAATCATCAACTAAAGCAATAAATCTTCAACAAACCAAAAATTAATTTTTAACGAAGTATTTAATTTATTAATCAAAGAGATTACCCTTAAACCGAAAAAGAATATTTAACAAAGTAGTTAAACTTTTAACCAGCGAGATAAATTTTTAATTAAATTATACATCTTCAACTTGAATAGTTACATTTTTAATTTAAAAAAATAATTTTCAACTAATAAAAGGAATTTTCAACTAAATTGGTAAATCAACTAAAACATTATTTTTTAACAAGGTGGTTCGACCTTGAATCAAGTAGTAGAATTTTAAACCAAAAAACATGAATTCTTAAGAAATTATGTAAAAGCAGATATTTCCACTAAAAAACATTTGAATTATTAAATAAAAAAAATTTTGAATTCTACTAAACAAGATCCATTTTAACCAAAAATGGAAAAGTTACATTTTTATTTGAACAAATTATGTTTTAACCCCAATTTAGCGAAGTTTGAACAAAATAGTTAAATTTCGACCAAAAGGATAAACCTTTAAAAAAATATTTATCAATATGGTAGGTCAACTTTCAACCAACGAGATGAATTTTCAATTCAAATGGAGAATCCTTAAGAACAAAAAAAAATGATTTTTTTTAACGAAGTGTTGCTACAAAAATATTTTAATGTAAACAAAAATTTGTATTTAACTAAAGAACGTCAGTTTTCAACAAAAATGACAAAGTTATATTTTAAGATACGAAACTTAATTTTATACTAAAAATAAAAGACGAATCTCCAACAGAATAGTTAAACTTATAAAAAAAAATAGTTCTCAACAAAGTACTTAAACTTTAAACCAACGAAATAAATTTTTGACTAAAATGAGAAATCTTTAACTGGGAAAGTAAAATTTTTGTTGAGAAAATTAATTTTCAACTAATTGAAAAACCAATTTTTAACCTAGGAGATAAAATTTCAACTAAAATTATGAATCTTCAATAAAAACAAAGTTTAACAAAGTGGTTCGACTTTTAACTACGTATTTGAATGTTCAAACAAAAAAGATTTTTATTTTAAATAAAAAAATTTTAAATCAACCAACAACGAAAATTTTTTAAATAAAATAGTTGAATCCTCATCCAAAAAGATTTAGTTTTAGGCAAACTGTTGAATTTTCGACCCAAAAAGACAAATTTTAAACCAATTAATAAACTAATAAATTTATTAATTGATTTAGAGAGATAAATTGCAATTTTTTAAACATTTTTAATATCAATTTTTTCAAAACGGAACAAAAAATTTCATATTTAATGTGCAGAATTCCTGAAAATAAAACCAAGAATCCAACGACCAAATTTGGAGAACCACCATAAAATATTCCTATTAAAAATTGAAAAAAGATAAAAAAATTTCCTAAAAAAAGAAAAGAAAAAATTACTTTTTTTGGACAAAAATAAAAAGGAGAAAAGAAAAATGAAATGGATTTTGATTCTCGGGTGTCAGGAAGAGAACATCGTAGTTCGTTGCTGTTCCTGCCTGCTCGAATATTTGTATTTTTTTGTCTTGGTAAGGGTGCTGTATAAGTGCCAAAACTTGGATGATTTTTTGTTACAAATGTTTTTCTCATTCTGATTTCATCATAATAAAAATGTCGAAACATTGGTGATTATTTTTACAATTTTTTCTTATTTCGAGAAAAAAATTTTGTTTTCTTTTTTAGGAAAATTTTTAACTTTTTCAAATTTCAATAGGAACATTTTATGATGGTTGTCCAAATTTGGTCGTTCGATTCATGGTTTTATTTTCAGGAATCTTGTACATTCATTTTATTATTGGACGTTAAATAGGATTTTAAATTTGGTTTTTATCTCATTTAAACTTCTTTAATTTCATATTTATCATCATCTTCGACTGTTATTTAAAAAAATAAAATTTTCAATTCTCATAGGATGTTCCTTTTTTTCGCAAGATTTTTTTCAAAATTCCCAACTTTCCCTGCCCAATAGAATTCAAGTATAAAACGAAATTTCTCCACATTTGTAATGAAGAATGGCAAAAGTCTTTTCTTCGCACAGAATTGAGTAGGTAGCATCCAATTTCAATTCCTTCGGTTCACCGCAAAGGAAAATGGTCTCATCCCGAAAAAATCTCAAATTACCAAATTCCGAGATTGGCGAGGAGCCTGTGGAGACAAAGTGCGTCGAGAAGCTTGATTATTATCGAATTACTAAATATCTCGCAACGCTATTTCGTAAGCGGTCGTTTCTTCGTGCGGAATATTAATTCGACATTACGTGAGGGACGGGCGCAACGCTCCTTTTGAGAATAAATAAATAGATTTCTACTATCATAATTATTACGGTCCTCTCATTCCTAAAAAAAAATTACGCCTCCTAGATTAAGTGACGGAAATAATGTCCCCCGTGTCCAGGATACACGAACTGCGGAAGAGGAGATACGCTTTTATATATGTATGTATAATCAGCAAAAAAGTGCCGCCTCTCAGCAAGACTTTAAGAATTCTTCTCTAAATCTGAGAAGAGGGGTTGCTCAATTTTGGGTTTTGAAACAGCATAATTTGAAGCAATTTTAAACAAATTTAACATATTTACATTTCTACATGTTATTGCAATTTGTTTAGAATTCTTCAAGTGATTGAAAACAATCTTGGGTTGTAGTTGTTACTTTGTAATTGAAATGAAAATATTTTCACGACTTATTTAAATGTTTCTAATTTTAAAAGTCTTCAAAATTAAACAATTTTGAAAGTATAAACAATCAGAGAGAGAGAGAGAGTTTTAAATTTCATTTTCAAAGTCAGAGAATATCAGGGAAAACCTGACAGGGTCAGGGAATTTTCGGTAAATTGAAGTTAAAATTAATTTAATTATTTTCTTGACAATTATACCATTGTTTTTAATTCGTTCTTTTTATTGAAAATGTGTTCTTTTGGGTTGGAAATTCATCCATTTTTGTAGAAATTGCATCTTTTTGGATTAAAAGTCTTAACTTTTTAATCCATAATTTTACTTAAGTACCTTTTTTCATATTTGAATGGTAATGTATATTTTTCAATTAAAAATTCAATTATTTGATTGAAAATTCCTGTCTTTTGTTAAAAATTCGTCTTTTATGGTAGAATATTAATCTTTTCTGTGCCTAATTGATATTCTTAGTTGAACATTCATTTCTTTGGGGGATAATTTAACTATGTAATTGAAAAATCTCTTTAAAAATGCAAACACTTAGTTGAACATTCATGCATTTTGTTAAAAATTAATCTTTTTTTGTTAGAAAATAAATCTTCTTGGTAAAAAATTTAACCTTTTGCATGAAAATGTGTCGCTTTCGTTGCAAATTTGTTTTTTTAATCACAGTTAATTTTTTTTTTATTTAAAAACTTAACTATTCCATTTTTTATCAAAAATGTATCTTTTTTAATACATAGTTAAAAAGTCATTTGTTTGGTTTTAAATAATGTATTTTTCTAAAAATTTGTCTTTTTAATAGAGAATTAATCTAATTAGTTAAAACTTCATATTTTTGGTTAAAAATTGAATTATATGGTTGACAATTTTTGTTTTTTTATTTGCTTGAAAATTGAGTTTTCTAACTCTTTTTTGTAGAAAATTAATCTTCTTCGTTGAAAATAAAAAATTGTTGGCTGAAAATTTATTTATAGTGAAATAAACTTTCAAAGCGTGAAAAGCTTATTTCAGTTGTTAGGAAATTAATTAGTTTACTAAAAATTTAGCTATTCTTTTTTAGTTCAAAATCTATCCGTCTAAATTTAAATTTCCAGTATTTTATTAAGAAATTGTGTTTTTTTTGTTAGTTGAAAATGATTTTTTCAAACTTATTATCATTACTATTTCTGGATGCAGATTTATCTTTTGTAGCAGAAAATTCATGTATTTGATTAGAGTTTTTTTTGTAGAAAATTGATATTTTGGGTTTAAGATTAAACTATTTTGTTAAAAACTCATTTTTCTCCGGTTGAAAGTTCCTCATCTTAGTTAAAAACGCATTGCTTTAGTTTAAAAATTCAACTATTTGGTTAAAAATTCCTTTTTTTAAGATTCTTCATTTTAATTAAAAATTTATTTAATTGGTTGAAAATTCAATTATATTTTTAAAAATTTATTCTTTTGGCAGAAAAGTAATTTAATTATTTAAAACTTCATCTCATTTAAGATTCATTACTTTAGTTGAAAATCAAATATTTTGTGGAAAATTCGTTTTCTGTTGTTGAAAAATTATCTTTGCGTTTCAAAATTCAACTATTTCATTCAAAATTCATTAATTTGATTGAGTTTTAACATTTTCTTAAAAATTTATTTCTTTGGTTGAAACTTTAACTATTTAAATGAAAATGTCTATATTAAATTAAAAATTGGTATGTTTTGGTAAAATAATAACCTTATTGGTAACTAATTCATCTTTTAAGTTAAAAATGCATTTCGTTTTGTTAAAAATTTGTTGTTTTATTGAAAATTAATTTTTCAACTGAAAATTGAACTTATATCACTGAAAATTAATTGTTTTCCCGGGAAATTTAACTATTTTATTTTAAGTTGAAAATTTCTATTTTTTGATAGGAATTTAATCTTCTTGGTTGAAAATTCATCCGTTTGTTTTGAAATTCAACTATTTCCAAAAAAATGTTTTGACCGGATTTAACTTTTCTTTATTGAAATTGTACTAATCTATTTTAGATTGAATATTTTTCTGTTTTAGGTTCAAGTTCAACTACTTTTTTTTAAAAAAAGCCTCCTTTTTTGTATAAAATAATCTCATTAGTTGAAATTTTATCTTTTTGATTGAAAATTTAATTATTTGGTTAAAATTAAACCATTTTGTTGAAAATTCCTTTTTTCTTTGTTGAAAATTAATATTCTTAACAGAATATTTAATTTTTCTACTTTTTCCACTAAAATTGCTTAAAATAAATTAAAAAACGAACCTTTTTGTAGTCACATTACCAATCTCCTAGTTCTGAATTTGTATTTATACCTAAAATAAAAATTTATCTCTGCCACAAAAAATGAAAAATTGGTCAAGGAAAATTCGGAGAAAGTCAAGGAATTTCGAAATTGAGATTTTGTATCAATCCTGTATATCCAAGATTCAATGGTTACACATTAATATCAAGTTTAATACATTAATATTATAATTATTTAAATTACCTAAATTTTGGCGCTCAAATATTAATTTGTTGAACACTTTTTTATAGTTTAGTACAGTTGTGGAGGCAATTATGTGAAAACTGTTTGAGAGTGGTTGTAAAACGAGAAGATTGATATTCTGTGTGCCAAGCAGTGCATTACAAAACACGTTATTCGTTCCGGGATGATAACATAATCTTTACACAACGGGCATAAGAAACTTTGTAATCAGCGAGTTTCAGAATGAGAAATAAAAATTTTTTCAAGAAAAGAGATACGTTGTAATGCGCAAAAATCATGATTTTTGAGTATACAGATTATTCATAATTTATTTAATTTTATATAAAAAATTTTTTATAAAATAACCTAATGCAATTACAATTGTGATAAGATAAGAAATTATTAAATGTTTGCTCTCTCAATTTTAAAGCTTACCATATTTGGAACCTAAAGTTAGAAATTTGCAACATCTTCGATTTTTGAAGCATTTAAGTTTCGACAGAAGCTTTTAATTTGGTTTTCAAACTGAAACTTTTTTTTATAAAAAAAACCAGAAAAAGTCGAAGTTTTGATATTTGAAGATCTTCTGAGTTTCTCATATTTCAAAACTTTTATTATTTTACCATTAGAAACATAAACACTTCAAATTTTCACATAAAGCATTTAATTTTGTTTTCAAATTCAAACTTTTTTCATATTAAAACGACAAAATTCTGACCATTTATTTTTTGAGATAATCAAAAATTTTGTTTAGAAAAGATTTTACAAAAGGTTTTAAATAATTTATTTAAAAAATCGGAAAAATAAATAATTACTCTCAAACATAATAATTTGTGACCGTTTTTTATTTTTAAGAATTTAAATTTAAACAGACGCTTTTATTAATTTTTTGTTGTCGAAAATTTTGTTATAATTAAGCGTCAACATTTTATAGTTTTCAACTTCTAAGGCTTTAAAATTGGAACACTTTTACTATCATATTCTTAGCAACTTGAACGCTTTCAATTTTCAGAGCGTGCAAATAACACCTTCAATTTTCAAATCTCTCGAGCATCAACACTTTCAATTTAAAGAGCATTAGTGTAGATACTGTAGATACTGTAGATGCTTTTTAATTCTAATATCACCTTTCCAAATTCAATATTATTTTCTTCAAATAATTATATTTTACCTAAATCATATTTTTAAAGCGCAATATTTCTATTATTTAAAAATTTGGTATTTGATTAACTTTTGAATCAAGTGTTTACAATTATAACGGATCCCAAAAAATTCTTATTTAATTCTTATTCCGTTTTTGAAGCCCGCGTTAAAAAATAATGAGCCTTACATATATAAATAAAAAATAGTTTTACTCATTAAAGTAATCCTATACTCAATCAATAAAACCGTGGGTACTTCATCTTTTTGGTTAGAAATTTCTTTCTTTGTTTAGTAATGTAATTTTTTTTGTACTCGTTGTTTTGTTTGTTTTTTGTTTTTGGTGAAAATTGACTTTTAAAATAAATTGTATCTATTCTACTTCTGGTTAAGAATTCATCTCTTTGATTGAAAATTTAAATATTTTGTTAAAAAATCATGTATTTTTTGAAAATGTCTTTTCTTTTGTATTAAATGCATTTTTCATTTATTAAAAATTCATTACTTTGGTTTGAAAATTTAACTATTTTATTGAAAACTCGTGCTTTTTTGGTTAAAAATTAATTTTTATAAATTTTTAACTATTATAATTTTGGTTCAAAATTCATTTTTTAGATTGAAAATTCAACTGTTCGGTTGAAAATTAATTTTGTGATTAAAGATTCATCATTTCAGTAACAAATTTATTCCTTCGGTTAATATTTATTTTTTTGTTGAAAATTTGTTTATTTAATTGCAAATTCCACCAAGGACCTAAATATTTTGATAAAAATGTATTATGTTAAAGCTAATCTTTTTTGATAAAAAATACTTTTCTTGATTGCAAATTGATCTTTTTGAGTGAAATCTCGTTTCTTTTACTGAAAATAATTTTCTTAAACTAGAAATCTATCCATTATTTTTTTACTTGAAAATGTATCGTCCTTGACAGAAATTAAATTTTCTTGGTTGAAAATTCATCTGCTTGTCTGAAAATTAAACTATTTCGTTGAAAATTTATATTTCTTAGATGGAAATTTATTTTTTAACTGAAAATTAAACTATTCCATTGAAAAAACATTTGTTTTAGATGTAAGATCCATTATTATGCTAAAAATTTTACTTTTATTAGAAAATTGTTTTTATCAGTTGAAATTTAATCTTTTTGCTTAGAAATTTATTTCTTTGGTTGAAAATTTAACTCTTTGGATTAAAAATTGTTTTTTTAATGACTGAAAACTGATTTTTTAACATCTTAGCTATTCTATTTTTGTTTAAAAATGTATCTTTTTTAATTCATGTATTTTGTTGAAAATTCAATCTTTTTTTGGTAAAAAGTCAATCTCTTGTGTTAAAAATTTAACTATTTGGTTCAAATCTTTTTTTTATTTTAAGATTTTTCATTTTAGTTCAAAATTCATTTCTTTAAAAAAAATTAATTCTTTAGTTCAAAATTCATTTTTTTATTTTAAAATACATTTTTGTACTGTAAAAGTAACTATTTCATTTCCGCTTGAAAATTTATATATTTTAAATAAAAAATTAATTTATTTTGTTCAAAACTCGTCTTTCTTGTTTCAACATTTAACTTTTTTGATGGAAATTTCTCATTTTTGTTTGAAGAATAGTTTGTTTTGGTCAAGGACTCAAATAATTTGTTAAAAATTCGTTTTTTTTAGTTTAATTTAACTCGTTTTGATTGAAATATCAGCTTTCTTTATTGAAAATTATTATTTCAAATTGCACTGCAGCTACCTTTTTGTTTGAAAATTTACATAAATAGTTTATTGAAAATTTTTCTTTTTGGTAGAAAAGTAATCTCATTAATTGAAACTTTATCTCTTCGTCGTGAGTTAATATTTTCGTCTTTGGTTAAGCGTTGAACTATTTTGTTGAAAATTGGTGTTGTTGGTTGTTGGTAATATTGATTTTTCTAATAATTTTTCTATTCTATTTCTGATTGAAAATGTATCTTTTTTTTCGAAAATTTGTGTGTTTAGTTGAAAGTTAATCTTGTATGGTAGAAAATTACTCATCATATATTCGGTTAAAAAATAATTTGTGGGTTGCAAATTCATCATTTCAGTGAAAAATTCAGTTTCTTGTTTGAAGATTTAACTATATTGTTGAAAACTCGTCATTCTTGGTTGAAAATTCCTGGTTGTGTTTTCAAAATTAATCTTTATTGGTTGAGGAATCAACTAAATTGTCGAAAATTCTTATTTTTTGGTTTGATACACTTTTTTAAAATTGAAACTTCATATCTTTTTGGTGGAAATACCATCCTATACAATCTTGATTAAAAATTCATTTTTTTATCAAAGATTTATCACTTTCTTGAAAATGTAACTGTTTTGTTGCAAAACAGTTGATTTTTTGTTACAAATGAATTTTGTTAAATAAAAATGTGACTGTTCCGTTTTGCCTGAAAATTATTTTTTGTCGAATGCTCATCCTTTTTTGTTGAAAATTCAACTCTTATCAAAAACTTTTTTCTCTATACTGAAGTGTATTTTCTGGATTATCTGTGTTTTTTATATTTATAAAATTATCATCCATACATGTGGTTAAATTCATTTTTCTGATTTATTTACACTTATGATGGTTTAAGTATAAGTTAGATTCCGGCCTATAATGTTGTCGGAAATAAAACAATTTAGTTAGATCCCTTTTCGACAATCATCATACTTTTCAATAAATTTTAAGATAATTCAGATACTATCAATATACTTTTTATTGCAGAAATTCATAAATTTTTTAATTTCATTCCAAGCTGTTTAACAAATTGCACATTTTAAACAGGATGATAACTTTAAGTTTTAAATCAGGACTGAATCTGCTGACTTTATAATGAAGGGACCTTATTCTTGGGCCTTATGATTTACAATTTCAAAAGCAAAATGAAGAAATATTTTTTTTTACTTTTTTTTTATTTATTTCATTATGCACGTCTCTTCATCTCCACCAATAACTCACTATAAATAGGAAGAAGGAAGTCAGACATCTTTACTTTCCTTATGCGTGAGCTGCGTCGACTGACCTCAACATTTTATCAACAAAGAGTAATAAAAATACAAAAATTACGGAAAAAGGCACTCGAAGCTTCAGGACGGA
>NC_046658.1:94718173-94723994 GCF_010883055.1 Belonocnema kinseyi | reverse complement strand
ATCCCATATCCTGCAGCTGTAGCCTATATAAGCCCAATAATCCATATATTATGTGTCTATATATTTTCCATCCTATATATCCAGGGTTATATAGATCCGAGACAGAGATCGCGATATGGGGAATATATAGGGAAGAGAGTCATTTTAAACCTGTAGAATAAATCACTGTTGTGGATCTCATTGGTTCGAGGTCCAATATTGCTGCTCTGCTCCTTTCAATGAAAGTCCAATCAGCCAGAAACCCAGACCAAAGACCATTTTAGTTGCCGATCGTTAGGCTAACCGTGAATCATTACCAAAAGCAAAAAATGTACTACGTGGTCGAGATGCGTTAAGTTTCATATATTCTTTGTACTTGGGAGATTTAACTATCTTAGTAATTATAGGGCTTTCATGTAATGTATCTTGGTAGAATATTTAGTTCCTAATTAAACTCTCTAAATCTGAATTAGTAGAAAACTACTAATGGCCCGTGTAGAAATTCAAATGGGGAACTAGCCTGGTTCCCGACCATTCGACCCACTGAAAGTCGAGGGCAAGTCGGGTCATCTGACTAACCCCCGACCAGTAGCGTCACGGTAGATTAGTCGGGGGCTAGCCAGGTGACCCGACTTGTCCTAGTTGGGGCCTGATCGGGTACTAGTAGGGTTCACATGATAATACATCCGCGTGGAATATTAAACAAACTCCCCAAAATTTGTGGAAAATCCCCTAAAAGTTTGTCAAAATACTAATTATTTACGGAAGTCTCCATAAACTTTTTTGAAATATTTAAAAGTGCTCAAATTTACCCAAGATTTAATGGGGAACAATACCCTACGCTTAAAAATGCATAAATTTATCTAATTAAAATTCCCCAAAGTTTGTGGAACATTAATTAAAGAAAAAAACTTTAGCTGGAACGCAGCAATGGAAGAGCTTCACTCTGAAGGAACCGCCATGTTGGAAACGGTAGTCTCTTCTACAGGTAATTATGCTTCGTTACGCATGGACTGCTGTCTTAAACACTCGACGCGTCATTACTGTTGCGCGAGAGGCGGCATGTCGCGCCCTTGCGGATTTTCTTTAAAGCTACCAGTCCAGAACCGCAAGACTCAAATGAAGGTCGTAGCGAAATCTGAACGGTACCGTGCCTAATAGTTTACTACTTGTATACTGCTCTTCACTGATTAATCAAAAACTTGTTCTCTTTCCAATTTCAACTACATGAAGGATTAGACTTTATTTACATATGGCAAACCTTTCAGATCAATTTAAAAATAAGCGTCTGTACAAATTTAAAGTCTTATGACTTTCGGCAGACTTTTCACCGGCATCTATATGTATCTTTTCCAATATGGATTTTCTTAAAATTCCATACAAAGGTGTTTATAAATGTTCCTAGAAATTCGCAATTTTCTAAAAAATACTACAAAAAAATAAGATTACGTCTTTTTGAAGATTTTGATCGTTTTTTTTTTTATAGAAAGTTGATTTTCGTACAAACTTATTAACTTAATAATTATTTATTAAGTATATTTCAGATGAACGTAACATTAATAAATCTTTTCTCCAAAAAAATGTGTAAAATTATTATTAAATATATTCTTTGTGTTTTAGAATAAAAAAATCATTACGCTTTTTTTAGATATTACCTCATTTGATAAAACCTCGCCGAAAACTCAAACATAAGAATAACTCGACCAGAGCCCCACTAGCTACCGAACAGAGCCTGAAGATTACCCGCACAGAAATTGGTGAACAAAAAGGCCCTACTAGCCCTTGACCAACCATCGACCAGGCCCCGACTGAAATTTTGACAACAAAAAGCCCAACTAGTCCCCGATTAGTCCCCGACTGGGCACTTTGTCAAAATTAATAACCCGACTAGCCCCCGATTAATGCCCGACTTTTAACAGGGCCAAATGGGGTTATTTCCACACGGGGGGTAGTAGTTTTCTAATCATTCAAATAGCGCCGATTCGTTTATTGCTAATTAGTGGAAATCTATTATTTCAATATGTAAGAATAACTGACTATCACTGTTAGAAATTTCTGTAGGAATTTTCAGAGACGCGACACTAAATCTTCATGCAGAAATCATTTCTAAATTTTCCTTAACTGTTACAGGAATTTCAGCAACGGTAAGTGCACAAAATTCCAGTCATATATTTCAGAAAATTCTGTTGAAGTTTAGGAGTTTTCTATTACTGATGAGAATTTCAAGAGGTTAACAAATTTGTTTCGATTTTTTAATTTTAAAATAAAACATGCAGTCTATATTTGTCCTGAGAATATGAACAGCAAGAAAATATGAGTAAAGTTAATACAAACGACTTCTTGTTTATATAATCAAAACTCATCTGTTATAAAAAAATTTTTCCATGAAAAAAATCATATTTAACATTAATCCTATTAAATATAAAACCTATTTAATCTTTAAAACAGACGATTAAAATTAATGGATTTTTCCATTCACAGAAAAAACAAAAGATAAACTATACATCGATTTCCGACGAAAGATTCTCTGCAACAAAAATTAACTTCACAGGATAAACTTTACGTAAATATCGGTTAAACTGTCTTTTGTTTTTTCATAAGAAACACATTTTTTTGAAAGACGCAAAGTTGGCTAAGCAAAACTTTATCGCTCTAAAAAATTTTCTGCAACAAATTTTATTCTTAGTTTTTTCTGTGTTATAGAGGAATTATTTCAACATTTTATCAACATCAAAATCCATTATAGAGAACTTTTTGAGATTAAAATTTTAATAGATGATATTCCAACCAACAAACATTTTAATATTGAATAAAAAACCGTTGAATTTAAACAAAAAAGAATTTCTAATAAAATACTTAATGTTACAAACTTTAAATTGTTTCATTCGATCTTTAAAAATGTTTAAGACAAATATATACTGCAAATTTATATTAAAAATAATGAAGCAGACAATATTCTCTCTATTAGAGAAATTTACTCACAAAATTTATACAAAATGTTATTTTATTTTTTATACATAATGTTCGTATGTAATTTTTTCGTTAAAAAATTGAATATTCAACCAGATAATATGAATTTTCAGCAAAAAAATTAATTTGCAGCAAAATTGATCAATCTTCAACCAAAGAAATGAATTTTTAACTAAAATATTAATGTTGTACAAATAAATGATTTCTTAACAAAGTGGTTCAAGCAAATTTTCAATAAAAAAAGTTGATTCCTCAAACAGAGAGAAGTTGAACTTTCAAGCAATCCGTAGCCTTTTTATCCAAGAAAGATAAAATTTCTAAAAAAACAGATAAATTTTTTAATTAAGAATTAGAATTTTTTAAAATTAATTTTCAACCCAAAAAAGACGATGTTCAAACCAAACAGTTGCATTTTTAATATAAAAGGATAACTTTTTTGAAAAATTGGTTCAACTTTTATGCAAAGAGTTACATTTTTAACCAAGAAAGATGCCATTTTTACTCAAATAGAAGAATTGCGAAATAAGAAAAACACAATAATTAAAAAAAAGTTGAATTCTCATTAGGAAAAAAATTTAAGTTTGACTTTTTAGCATATAAAATATGAGTTTTAAATGAGAAAGAAATTTTCTATGTTAATAGTTGTATTTTGTACGAATAAGGTTAATTTGTAACAAAATAATTCAATTTTTAACAAACAAAAAAAAAACTTTTTAACCAAAATCCGAAATTTGAAATCGAACCGTTGAATTTTGTCGAAGAAAGATGCAATTTCAACTAAAATAGACGAATTTAAAAAATAAAAAGACAGCTTTTCAAAAAATAATTGAATTTTCAACCCAAAAAGATTTTAGTTGAACTTTTTAGCATCAAAATATGAGTTTTAAAAAATAAGTAAGTTTTCTACGAAACTATTTGAATTTTCAACCCGAAAAGACGAATTTTTATTCAGAAAAGATGCCTTTTCAACCAAATTTTTGAATTTTCAAAGAAATCATAAAATTCATAACTATTGAAAGGTAATCTTGTTTAGGAAGAAACTGCAAACAAAATATAAGGCAAACAAATTACTAAGAAGAATATCATACCAGGATTACTGTAAAACTTCATTTTTTATTTTCTTTAATTCTTCATTAACCAATTTTTCATTTTCCCTAACCATATTAACATTTATAGAGTAGAATCTTAATATTGTACATGTTTAAGCTAGAATCTTTTATAAACGAAATAAAACAATTTCAAACTAAAATTGAAAATTTTATTCTACTTGACAGTTTAAAGTTATAGAAATTCCAAAAAACGCTTTTCGAGCTACAGAGCAAGCCCCCCCCCCCCCCAAGTTTCCATTTCTGGAGAAAGAAAATTCGTAGTTTTTTTCGAAATTCGAATATTAACACGTACCACCCGGCACTTCAAAATCCCATTTAATTACCATGCGGAAATTTTGAATTTTCGAAAAATGGAACTCATGTTCCAAAGTTTCATCGAAACGTGCCAAACTTTTTAGGGATTGAAGAGGAGTATCTACGAAATAAAACCATGCTAATAACTTTCATTTATAACCCACCCTCACTCGCCCCGCAGCGCCCCAAAATATGACCCAAAAATCAGAAAACTACATTTTTACGTATTATTGTTAGTTTTTAGCCATTTCCGTCATCTTTTTCGTACAAATAATTACCAAAGGACAATTTGAATTTTTACCATGACTTTATAAACAAGATTCAATTGTTTAAAGAAATTTGAAATATTTAAATAATTATTTATTGTTAAAAAATGTTTCTGGATGGTTTACATCTTTCCTTGGCGCACTATTAAATAAATCATAAAAGCCATCATGAAATTTCAATTATAATTGTGTATTTATTATTGAATTATTCTAAAAATAACTGCTTGAGCAAATACAAATTGCTTAAAAAAATAGGTTAAACATTAGAAGAAAAGTATCAAAATTATGTAATTATTTAACAAAAAGTAGCATAGGATACCAATTTGAAAAAGGGACATCTTTGGCACAATTTTTAGAAATTTTGAAAAAAAAACAATAAATAATTGTTTAAATAATTACGTAATGTTTTTAGAAAAATTTAATACTCCAAACAATGACAAAATATTACATTTCAATCAGAAAATACGATTATTTTTTACAATTTTCGGGAATAAATCATTGTTTAAATAAGTAACATTTCTTTAAACAATTGAAAATTGCTTAAAAAGTCATGGTTAATATTCAAATGATCTGGAACATTAGTTCAATTTTTCGAAAATTCAAAATTTTCTCATGTCTCCGAAAATGGATACTTTTGTAAGGGTTTCTTTCCCTCTAGAGTGAAAACAAATTTTGTATTGCATTTTTGTTCTAGCATAGTGCGCATGCAACTGCACACTTCTAATTATTTTTAATTTTCAGAAACCGATCTGAAGTTAAATGAAAATTTAGTCAATTTAATGAAAAATTTATTGAATTTCGTTTTCAGCAATCTAATTTTGTAAATTTCAGTTACTTTAGTATCTTGAATGTGTCAGAATTTTCCAAAAATATCTAAAAGAGTGTAAATAAATTATAACAATCTTGTTGATGGAAAATAACATACTTCAGACAAATTAAGACCTCATGGTTTATCATTGCAACTCATCCTTTCAATTAAATAATAATAAAATAATCTGGGTAGCGTGCTTTGATTGCTTTAAAAGCCATAATAAATTGTGAGCTAAGAACTAAAAAATTAATACTATGTGCGATATTATATTAAGCAGAAGTGTTACAATAGAATAGTACGAGGGTAGTTCAATAAGTCCTTAGAATGACCAACAGATGGCGCGCGAATCGCTCCAAATCATCTGTTTTCAGTCAGCACCACTCCCGACTAGA
>NC_046658.1:94695811-94718073 GCF_010883055.1 Belonocnema kinseyi | reverse complement strand
AGCTCCAAGGAGATTATGTTGAAAAATAAAAAAAAATTTACCCAAAAAAAAATTGTTTTTATACTTCATTCTAAGGACTTATTGAACTACCCTCGTATATTGAGAAGTATGATATAGTGTTAACTTTTTAGTTCCTAGGTCAAAATTTATCATGTTTTTGGGTTGCAATAATAACAAATTTTTGTTTATTTTCCATCAAACACATTGGTATAATTTACCATTATTCGAGAGAAAAAAAATACTAACATCATATCAAGAACATCGATTGGAATTAAGTACGACTAAAGATATTAGTAACTATATCAACTAAAGGAATAGGTAAAGCTACAACTATAAATGAGCTAGCGAATGTATTGCTAGTTACTATTTTAAATAATGATCTTAAATTAAATCTGATTTTACAATAAATAGAATTTCATCGAAATCAAATAATGAACTACTAAATTCATGTTAAAATACAAGAAACGTGACAATTGTATGAACGATACATCCTCTCGGAGAAATTTCCTCTTATATCACAAGGATGCTTCTCGTAAAAAATGGCATTTACTCTTAAATTCAATATTAAAAGGAATTAAATTTGTTTTGAAAAGAATCTTTTTGCAGCAAATATTATCCTTTTACGACAAACTTTAACGAATCTTGCATCCAAATAATTCTGTTTGTGTAAAAAAGATATTGAAGTGATTTAAAACAAAACAGGAAAGACGATGCGTTTCTTTCAAGACAATTTTTTCTCTGAGTGTCAAATTACATATAACCATACTAATCAAATACCCGGTAGAGTTTTTAAATATTAATATCAGGTATGAGTGGGGTATGTTTCCGGCGTGGGGCATGATGTCCATTACGAAAAACGCCCCCGTTTATTTATTTTGATATTAGTTTTATACATAAAATAAATTTCTTTGTTTGAACATATAGTAATGTAATAAATTTTTTGTTTTAAAATACGTGTCAGAAGTGTAATTATGATAAAAAAATGTTGGTGGAAACAGATGGAAAAGGCTGTGGAGGAAAGTAACTTTGTTGTGGTCCAAATTTGGTCGTTGGATTCTTGTTTTGTTTAACAGGATTTTGCATCAATTTGATTATTGGACGTTAAATGGGATTTTTAATTTGTATTTTGGTCTAATTTAAATTTCGTAAATTTTGGAGGAAAGTAAGCACTAAGAGCATTTTTTGAAATACTTAAAGCATGAAAATGTTAGATTCAAATAAGTGAAGTATTTCCTTAAACTTCTGGTATCATTAATTGTTCTTATAAAGGTTCTAAATATAGTAAAATTAATTCAATCTTGCAACATGACATATGGGGCATGATGTCCGAAAATTTTTGTGGAGATGGTAAAAATGCTTGATAATAGGTCGGTAATTTAGTCAATAATGTAGAAAAACTCAGCAAGTTTGTTTTCTTGTGAACCTCGTAAGTTTAATATTTTTTTACAATTATGTCTGTTACTTTACTTTGATTGATAAGAATACATTTATTTAGTGCTGATCATGTAGCAGTGTTGCGGAACGAACGTGTTATTTACATAAATAGAACGAGAATTCTGGATCAATCTGAAAAATCTCTATCCCATCCACACCCTACTCCTTTCCCCTGCCGAGTGAGTCACGCCTACCCCGAAAGGGAAATGGCTTAATGGTATAATAATAATAATAATGTCTCGAGTAATTTTTTTTCGTTACACTATACTTTCAAGAATTATTATGTTGTATACTTTTTATTCTGAAATGTTCATATTCTTTAAATAAACCAGCATTAATATGACGGACACGATGCCCCATGTTATGGGGCACGCTGACCGCAACTTAAAACGAACTTATAATTCAATATCAAATAACGTCCTAGTTATAAAACGGTTTTGAGAAATGACGTATGTAACCTGACAAAGTGAGCTTCTAAAACAAATAAAGACATAAAAATCACATTTGAATTATAATTTACAGGAAATTTAATTAAAAACCCGATACCATACCCCACTTTGCCCTACTTTAAATTTGTGCACAAGAAAAGTCACATAAATATTCTGCAATCTCTGAATCTAGATTATTCTGCAGCACGTGTGCTAATTGCTGCACATTATAAGCCTCGAAGATCTTTAATTTTTCTGAAAATACATTTTAGTTAACCTAACTTTTTTTCAAGGACACTCTCTCAGTTCCCTTCAAACTATTCACTTTTTTCAATATTAAAGTAAATCTTGCCCACTTTAAAGTAACTATACAGGCACAAAAAATAATCATTTCAGTGTACAGAATCATTTAATTTGCACAAAATTAAAGACAGAATCCACTTAGCCAGAAACAAATAATCGCAAGAGTCTTGGCAGCAGTAGCGTGCATACACCTGCGCTATGCGAGATAAGCCATTTATTTTTAGCGGTATATTCAAATTCGTTTACAAAACCATGCTAGTACTAATTTTTTCAAAACACACTTTATTGGCCTAAAGTTTCTAAAATTCTATCGAACCTATTTAAAAAAACAAATCATTATTAAATTGCTTAAAGATACGAGATACGTAAAAAATGATGGCCTTATTCCACTCAACAATTTAAAAATTATACAGGCCGACAAAAATGACATCTTTTTTGTACCCAAAGACCGGATCATGAGAGCCTGAAGGATTTTGATGTCCTAAAAACGAATACGTTGTCTAAATGTTTCCTGTGAGTCAGGTTTTTGAGATATCCTAACCTAAAAGTGCAAAAATGTTCTCCGAGATATCGTACATTAACCATTTCAGTTCTGCATTGAAAAATTATTAAAGGAGGCAAAGAAAGCGAATAAATGGTTAGTGTGTAATAGCTCAGGAAAAAAAATCGGTGTTAGATGATTAAAAATGAAAATGAAAGGTTAAAAGAAGTTTTAAAACATGACTATAGCAATTTTTATGTAAACCTGACAAATAGGAAAAATGTGGATGCTTTTTTACTCTTTACAAAATTATTGAAATTGTTAAATTGTACTGTAAAATTATAAATTGTAAACATTCATTGTTACACATTTAATTAGTAAGTTAGTACTACTCACCAGATTAGTAGAATACCGTTACTAATTTATTTAGTAACATAAATGAAACTATTTAATTCATTAAAAATAATTGAAATTACTAATTTAATAGTCAGTCACAATGCTACTGTTTGTATTAATAAAATTGGGATTAATTCT
The DNA here is from genome assembly GCF_010883055.1 of Belonocnema kinseyi. Classification (NCBI taxonomy): domain Eukaryota; kingdom Metazoa; phylum Arthropoda; class Insecta; order Hymenoptera; family Cynipidae; genus Belonocnema; species Belonocnema kinseyi. Next base: position 94,714,893 of record NC_046658.1, on the reverse strand, counting down.
GATTTAGAGAGTATTATTATTGACATTTAAAACGATTTGCACGGTTTTATTAACTTGAGTTTTGAGTTTTATTTTTGAATTTTCATGGTGCCGTAAGACGGGTTTAAGCTGCTTGTATTTTTTTCCTTTTTTGACTTTTTTTACAAGAATTTGTAGAATTGTAAGATTGTAATCATATTGTACGCGTCATGCGTGCGGTAAGTTTCTTATTAGCAGTCAAATAGTCAAATATAAATATTTCCGAGTGGCCTCTAAAAGCAAAACAAACTTTCATGTCATTTTCCGGTTACCAAACATTTTTGCAAAACATACAAATAAAAAATTTTAACTTTCATATCTGAAAAAATGTTCTGTTTAGATACTGAATACTTAACTACAAAATAAAAGCATTCAAAAAATTGGTACTCTCTTAAATTTAAAGTATTTAAACTTAAATTTAAATCCTTTTAAATCATTAATTTATTAAACAATTTAATCAGACTTTTTCAAACTTAGAGTTATTTTTCTTGTCTGAAGAAAATCGAGTTTCTTTCCTTTTAACCTCTTCAAGTTAAAAAAATGCACATATTATTATTTATTTGTAGAAAATAGCTTTCAGAACCGGACTGTGGGACTCACCAACCGATCCGATAAAATCATCTTACAGAACAGCCCTGAAAGTCATTCTATCCAATTTTTGTGAAAGAGTTTAAATCATTTGAAATATTTTAAGTGATTTTTGATGAATTTTAATAAATATAATAAAGTTCTAAACATTTTACACTATTTCTACAAACTGCAAAGAACTTCACAAAAATGAAGTGATTTCGTGGGATTTCAAAAATTTAAAGATAATTTCAAACATTTCGATTAATCTGTCTTTTTAAAGAATTTCCTTAAATTTCAAAAGATTGGGAAAAATTTGACAGGATTGATAAGATTTTAGAATGTTGAAAAAGACTCCAAAGGATTTCAGAGTATTTCAAAGATTTACAAATATTGAAAACGATTCTTATGAAATTTTATAAGGTTTCCGAGGATTTCAGTAATTCTTTGGGATTTTAAAGGCTTTCACCAAGGTCTCACAAAAATTTTAATAATTTAACAAATATTACCAAACTTTTCTAAATTACTTCAAATATTTCGCAAAGATTTTTCAAGATTTCACAAAGATTTAAATAATTTCAAAATGTTTGTAAATGTTTAAAAAATATTTCAAAATACTTCGCAAAGATTTTTAAAGATTTCAGAAAGATTTAAATAGTTTCACAAATATTACCGAATGTTTCTAAAATATTAAAAATATTTTTAAAAAATTTCGCAAAGAATTAAATAGTTTCACAAATCTTACCAAATGTTTCAAAATTATTTCAAATATTTCTCAAAGATTTTTTGAAGATGTCAAAAAGATTAAAAAGATTTCACAAATATTTGATAAAGGTTGCGATGATATCTCAAAGATTTTATAAAGATGTTACAAAGATTTCAAAGATTTCGGATAGATATAAAAGACTTCACAAAAACTACAATCATGTCTCGAAAATATCAGAACGATTTTAATAATTTCACAAATATTACCGAATATTTCAAAACAATTTGAAAGATTTTTAAAGAATTCCCAAATAATTGAAAGATTTTACAAAGATTTAAATAATTTGACAAATATTAAAAAATATATAAAATGTTGTGCAAAGATTGTTCAAAGATTTCATAAAATTGCAATTATTTTCTGAAGATTTCATAAAGATTTCAAAAAGATTTTAAATATTTTGCAAAGATTTTGGATAGATTTTAAAGATTTCACAAGTAATTCAAAGCTTACGGATAGATTTAAAAGACAACACAAAACACATAAAGATATATAAGATTTGTATGATTTCAAAAAGATTTCACGAAGATTTCAATAATTTCACAAATATTACCGAATAGTTAAAAAATATTTCAAACATTTGCAAATATATATTTTTTATTTCCAAAGGATTTCACAATGACTTAAAAGATTTTAATTATTTGCGAGAGATTTTACATAGATTTAAGTAATTTCACAAATATTACTAAATATTTCATATGTGTTGCAAAGATTTTTCCAAGATTTGACAAAAATGCAATGATATCCTGAGGAATTTAGAAAGATTTCAAAGATTTTGGAAAGATTAAGACTTCACAATTACTTATATTATTTTACAAAGTCTTCATTAGCTTTCAAGATTAAACAAATATTTCAATGATTTCCTAATGATTTTACAAAGATTTAAAAATTTTCGGATAGATTTAAATGACTTCACAAAAAACTTTAATCACTTCTTATAAAACAAATATTACAAAATATGTTTAAAATATTTCAAATATTAACTGAACTGATTTCAGAATTATTTTACAAATATTTTGGATAGATGGTTAGATTATAAATATTTCAAAAAGATAAAAATATTTCACAAACTACGAAATTAATCATTCGATTTCAGCGGGGGGCTGATCAATACTTTGTCCCTCCCTGATCAATCTTCAGGGGGAATGTATGAATTTGAAGATTATTATCAATAATCCTTTGCAATCATTTAAATATTAATATTTTTCCTTTTTCCTCTAAAAAAGAAAGGAGTAAAAAGAATTTTCTAAATCGCGGGGGGGGGGGGGTCACCGGTTTAACCACCATTTAGACCCACGCCTGAACTTTTCAGAGAATCGAACTCGTGGCGTCATCTGTAACCATTGACTGAACTTCTAGCGTGATTCTTCTCGTTGGATAACCAAATCAACATATATATTGAATTTATCAGATTTGTTTTTAAAGGGGTCAAGTACCTTTGGGCGAGCCTTTCTGAATAAATTTAATTCTTCGTCTATAATCAACATGAAGTCCGTTCACATTAGCTTTTGAATCTAGTTAACCTTAATTGAAATGCGGAATGGTTGTTTGCAATTGAAATTTCAATTGTTTAAAATTTTTATCATTATTTTTGTCGGCTTTAAAACTACATGATATATACCTAATCTGTATAGTGTATACTATATCATTGAATCGTTGATAGAGGATTAGTAAGAAAAATCTTTAAAAATAAATCAAATACCTTTTGAATTTATACCTGAGACTTGTTACTTAGGCGCAAAGATAATATTATTATCAATTATATCATCAGACTCAAAGGCCCTCCTTTGACCAGGTATTTTGGTATAAATATATTCTCTTTCCTAAAAACGTCGATCGTAGAATTAAACATTTTTTAGAAATTTTTTTATGTTTATTACTTAGTTATTTTAAATAAATTATTATGAATAGTTTCCTTTCAAACCAGGCTGAATGATTTGGTATGATTCGGTATGGTGTGGTATGATAAAATAAAGAAAATAAATAAATATAAGGATGCTGAAAATAAAGAAACGACTGAAAAATCACAAAAAATAACATTTCCGATACTACAATTTCCGAAAAAGAAAATAAGAAAAAAAAACAGAAAATTCCCGAAATTATATAAGATTGCCTAAATATAAGTCTCGAATTACACATTTATCGATTAATAAGATTCCGTACAGTTTATAATATTACCCAATTTAAAAATTCCCGAAAGAAAAATGCCGCATTATAAAATATCCGAAATAGAAAATTCTCGAATTTAAACTATTTTTGTTGTTGTAAATATTATTTATTTATTACAAATATAATAATGAAATATTTTTATTCCAAAACATTTTTGTATTTTTAAAATTTCCAGAAATATCAATTGGCTTTAAAATAACAATAATTAAAAACAAAAATTCATTCAGAAATATATTATTTCCAATTATTGTTATTATAAATTCAAACAATAATTTTAGAATTTTCAAACACCAAAAATAGTTTTTTTTTTACCAATATTTGATTATTGAATTGAATTTTTTAGTTCGGATATTTTATAGTTCGGCAATTTTACGTTAGAAAATTTATTATTCTGAAATTTTCTAATGCAGTAAGCTATCGAGAATTTTATCATTCAGGAATTTTTTAATTCGGTATTTTTATATTTTGGCAATTTTTTTTTCGTCTCAAAAATAAAGAAAAACGTATTTTACAGATTGCTCAAAAAATTTATATTTATTTTTTAAATACATTTTTTTCTTAATACAGTATTTTCCTAATTTTCGTAGGTATTTGGGATTTTCTTTTATTATTTTATGTAAGAATTTTTGCTCTTTTAATTGATCCTCAACAAATTAAAAAGTTTTGAAAAATGACCAAACGGCATCTATTATGGTATTTTTCTAAAGTTCTACTTAACACTTTTTTATGTTTATTTTTAAAATATATGGTAATATTTACCTATATATTTCTACTATGTTTCGTTCTTAATAAACCACTGATAATCCATAATCCACACTGTAAAAAATGTGGGGAACGTTTCCCACTCTTTTTTGCGAAAAATTCTACATTTTCCGTTGAAAAAACATTTTACCAAAAAATTACCGAATCCCCCCCCCCCCCCCCCCATTTGATGTTTTAAATTTTGGAAAAATTTTCTCAAAGAGAATTTCTTCAATACAAAAGAAATTTTTCCGATCATTTAAAGTTCGAGATATTTCTGACATTACCCATGAGAAGGATATTAAGTTATAATTTAATTTATTTCGGCAATATTCCCCAGTTTTTGATTTATTATTATCATTGATAAAAATGTAGAATGAAAATATTATTAATTTTTTATTATTTAAGGATTAAGAATTAAATATTAAGGAATTTTCTATCGTCCCGTTTAAATTCGGGAATTTTCTTGTTTATATATATAATAATCCGGAATTTTTTAAATTCTTTAATATTATAAATTGTTGTCCATTTTTTTATTTGGGAATTTTCAAAATCGGGTTTTTAATATTTAAAAATTTTATAATTCCGGAAATTTAATGAAGCGAAAATTTGCAGTCGTCCCATTTTTTGGGAATTTGGCCAATTTTTTTTTCCACCAAAATATTATGGAAAAAATTCTCAACCTTTGTTATAATTTTGGTTACCATGATTTCGGAGAAAATTCCGCGTCAAATTTTTTAATTTCTTTTTTTATTAAGAAATTATAGTAAAATCAAAAATAGAATACAATATTTTATAAATAGAACAGGATAAATTTTCAAGCTTCATTGATTAGATAAATATAGTAACTTTAATCGTTCAAACCTATCTGTACTAAAAATGATAGAGATTAGAGAAGACTGATAAGAAATTCATCGAATCTTTTTCTATAATTCGATATCTGTTATAAAGCAGCAATAGAATTTTTCAAACTATTTACTATCTGATTTATTGCCTCTAATTATTCTCACACTTTTATTAGCAGACTCACCGATAATGCTATGGTATCTGCACATTGTTTTACGGAGGAAAGTAATTGCGCCTATCACTATTAATTTCATGCACAATTAATCTATCACCTATACATTTATATATTTTTATATTTAAACAAATGTATAAATTAACTATATTATTATATAAAATATTATAAATATACTTAATTGGTAACGTACAAAAATTGTTATTATATCGTGAAAAATATGTTTAAAAAGCTCATATTTAGAATTTAAAATTCATGTATTTTGTTAAACATGTGTCTTTTTTGGTAAAAAAATATTCTTTTGGGTAAAAAAGTCAATTATTCATTTTAAAATTAATTTTTTTAAAAAGATACAATTTTATTAAATGATTCACTTTTATGACTAAAAATTGAACTATTCCATTTTGAAAGAAAAATTTTTTGTTTAATGTAACTATTTTTTTTTTTTTATCAAAATCCATGTCTTTGATTGAAAATTCAATTATCTTGTTCAAAATTTATTTTTTGTTCTCAACCTATATTTTTTGTATCTGAAAATTGAACTGTTCTATTTTTGATTCAAAACGGATTTTTTTTATTTGAAAGTTGATATATTTTGTTGAAAACTTGTCGTTTTAGGAAGAAAATTTATTTTTTAAATTCATCTCTTTCGTTTAAAATTAGTTTTTTTTCTGAAAAATTAACTATTTTATTTTCCGATAGAAATTCATGCCTTTGGTTGAAAATTCACTTTTAGAGTTAAAAATGAAGGAAGTCTCAACAAAATAATTCAATTTTAAACCCAAAATATGAATTTTCTACAAAAAAAATACAATTTCAATAAAGTTTATAAATTATTAACTAATAAAAATATAGATTTGTAAACCAAAAGTATAATAAGTTCAATTTTCATTTATAAAAGTAAATTTTAAACAAACAAAAAAACAAGTTTTAAGCAAAATTAATTAATTTTTTACTAAAAATATTAGTTTCCAAGCAAGAATGGAATAGTTACATCTTCAGTTAACAAAATTAAGTTTCAACTAAAAACAAACGAATTTTCTACCAAAGAAATTAATTTTTGATCACAAGGATACATTTCCAACCAAAAATATTAACTTTGACCAAATAGTAGAATTATCACCACAAAAGATGAATCTTCTAAAAAAATGATCCAAATATTTGAATAGGTAAATTTTCTACAAAGCAAATAATTTTATAAGGAAAAAATTACATTAATATCAAGAAAGGTATGTAAATTTTGCACAAAAGATTGCATAGTTAAAGGGAATTTATAACTGAAATGATAAATCTACAACTAAAAAAATAAATAATAATTTTCAAACAAATGCATGCATTCTCAAATAAAAAGATCAATTTTCTACCAAACATAAATTAAAAATTTAAGAAATTTAAATGAGATTAAAATCAAATTTCAAATCCTATCAAACGTCCAAAAATCAAGTTAATGTGCAGAATTCCTGAAAATAAAACCAAGAATCCAACAACCAAATTCAACTGCCAACCAAGAAAACGAATTTTTTACCAAAAAGTTGGATTTTCAGCAAATAGTTGAACTTTCACCTAAAGTCAGATAAAGTTTCAACTAAAAATGGAATAGTTAAATTTTCAAAGAGAAAATTCATTTTTCGTAAATTTTACATAATTTTTCAACGAAATAGTATAATTTTTAACCAAGAACATTAAATTTCTACCCAAAAAGATACATTTTCGACAAAAAAAGAGCAGTTACATTTTCAGTTAAAAAAATTAATTTTAAATAGGAAAAAAAATGATTTTCTACCAAAAAGATAAATTTTCAAGCAATAACATGAATTTTTTACCAGAATATATGAATTTTTTTTTAATTATATGAATTTTAAACCAAATATTTGAATTTTTAATGGAATTTTCTAACAAAAAGGTCCATTTTCAATAAATTAATTAAATTTTGAAAAAAAAGTCTTGAACTAAAATGATGAATTATTAATGAAATAAATAAATTTTTAACAAAGCAGTTCCACTTTCAATTAAGAAGTTACATTTTCTACCGAAAAAGATAAATTTTTAATCATGATAACATCTGGACTTTCTGGAATTACCTAGCCTAGCCTGTAGCAACTCTGTAATTAAAAAAAGTATAGATTTATTTCATTCTGGAATATTTATATTTTTTAAATATTGATTAATTATGAGGTATATTCACATTTGTTTAAACAGTAACTGCTTTAAATGATTTTTTTGCATTTGCTCAAAATAAAGTTTTGGGCATTTATGAATTCTATTGTCATTATTATATTTTTATTTGTTTATATTTGAGAAAACGTATGAAATGAATATAATATTATACCAACTATTATAAATCTATTTAATTGTTAACATAAAAACAAACAAAAAATTGTTATAGAGAAAAATACTTAAAAAAGGACATATTTAGAGGTAAAAAAAGAAAGAAATTGCATTTTAATTATTGTAATTTTTTAAAATCTCTTTTTGTTTTTTTATCACTTTTGCTACAGGGAATAAAAATATATCGACGTCCCTGAGATCCAGGTAGCCGTACTAAAAACATCAGGCACGATTCTTGACAAGTACGGGTATGTGTCAACTGGCAGACCAAATTTTTCTTGGATCTCAGTTTGTGTTGTGGCTTCACAAGAGAAGTGACTCGATTTATAAATATGGCGCTTTTAATTAAAATTGCTAAATTCGAGGTAAGTTCAAATTTAATTTGAAATATTTAAAAGTCTGAGTCACATTTTTTGATATGGTAGAGCATTCAGATTAACTAATCTGTTATCATCACTCCACGTGGATCGATTAGCATCTGTTCGAAACTTAATTTTTAAAAAAGGAAAAATTATGTTATTGTTTTATATTAATTATTTTTATTCAAAAACACACTTTTATTTAAATAAAAGAGTTTCTTTTGGTTTAAATAATATGTTATATGAAGATGTGGGGAAATCTCCCTACAGTGGATAATCATTAATTTATAGCAAGTATATGTAAAATTTTTATTTAAAATTTATTTTTTAACACGCATCTAGTAGTAACTATTAATTAAATCAAAGTAATTTTTAAAATATATTGTTATTTCTAATTAATCAGTATCCAATGTAAATTGTATTGCCCACTGTGAGGAGTTTCCCCTAATTTAAAAGAATTTGAGTGGTAATTTAAAAAAAAAATCAATTTTTATATATTTATAATTTGAAAAAAGTTGGATATTACAATTTTTATACAATGTTACACTAGTTTGAACGTGAATTTGTGAGCAAGGTCAGGGGTTTATTATTCAACTAACTACGATTAAATTATTGACAGCTGACAATGCGGAGGTTTCCATTCATTCAAACACTTAACCCCAGAACAGTTCAGAACAAGTCCATTGAGGGGAGATTCATTTTTCAAATAATGAACAAGTAATAAATAGTTCATTTATTTGCTGAAAACTATTTATATAAAAACAATGATTATTAAAATAGGGTGCCTACCTCACCTGAAAAACCTGGAATTTTTTATTAAAGTCAGGAAAATTTTTCCGAGGGCGTGGTTATTAAAAAAAAAAATTGGATTATAAAATTAAAAAACAAGGATTATTTATCTGTAAAAGTAGCTTCATATTACTGAATTTAACTATTTTGTTGAAAAATTGGTTTTTTAAAAATTAATTTCTTTAACTGAAAAATGAACTATTTCGTTTTTAGTTGAAAATTCAAGTATCTGGTTCAGAGTTTATGCATTTTGTTAAAAAATAAAAAGTTTCCAAGGTTTTCTCTGTTTTGACTGAAAAAAATTTCTTGATTGAAAATTTAACTCATGATGAATGTTGTCTTTTCTGATAGAATTCAACTGTTTTTGATAAAATATTCAAATCATTTTTTGGTTGAAATATCAAATAGTAATTTTTTGTTCAAAATTTATATTATTTCGAACAAAAATTTAATTACTTGTTTAAAAGTTGAATTCTTTTGTTAAAATAACATTCTTTTCATTTAAGATTCATCATTTTTATGAATTTAAAATTAATTTAATTTCTTGGTCTTTTGTTGAAAATTGTTTTTTTTTTGAGCAGAAAAATCTATATTGTTTTAAACTAGAAAATTGAATATCCATTAATTTTGTTCAAAATTCATCCCTTTAGTTTAACCTTAACTTTTTAAACTAAAAATTTATTTATTCACTTTTTGGTTGAAATATTTTTTTCAGTTCAATATTTGTCTTTTTTTTTTTGAAAAAATTCATTTTCGTGGTTGATACTTAATCTTTTTTCGAAAATCCAATTATTCTAATTACAGATTTAACAATTTAGTTGAAAATTCATCACTTTCCTTCAAAACGTAATTGTTTCTTTGAAAATTAGATTGATCTTCCGTTGGAAAATAGAAAATTATTATTTTTTTTTAAAGTGAAAATGTAATAATTCTAACTAAATATTCCATCATCTAAGTTGAAAATGCATATCTTTAGCTGAACATTAATTTTTTTAACTAATACTTTAAATAATCAATTTTTGGTTAAAAAAGTATGCTATTTAGTTGAAAATTAATGTATTTTGTTGAAAAATCGTCTGTTTGATAGAAAATTATCCTTCCTGTTTAAAAATTCACCATTTTGGTTGTAAATAAAACTACTTGGTTGAAAGGTACATTTTTTGGTTAAAAATTAATTCTTTTGGTGGAAGATTCATTATTTTTGTAAATTTAAAATTAATCTCATTGGTTGAAAAATTATTTTGGTTGAAAATTCGTTTTTACTTTAGCTGAAAATTAAATTTTTTATCAGATGTTTAACTATTCCATTTGAAACTTCAACTATTTTATTGAAAATTAGTCGTTTTTTTTTTTTTGGTCAAAATATAATTTTTTTAAACTGGAAATGTAACTACTCGAGTTGAATATTCCATTAATTTTGTTTAAAATTCATCTCTTTGGCTGTAATTAACTTTTTTAACTAAAAATGTAACTATTCAGTTTTTGGTTGAATTTTTTTTTCAATTCTCTTTTGCGATAAAAACTAATTTTCGTGGTTAAAACTTAATATTTTCGTTTGAAAATTCAGTTATCTTACTTAAAAATACATTTTTTCGGTTTCAAATTCAACTCTTCCATTTCAAGATTCATAATTTAAGTTTAAAATTCATTACTTTTGTTGAACATTTTTTGGTTGAAATTTAATTTTTTAATTGAAAATTTAACTATTTCATTTTTTAGATAAAAACTGATCTTTTTTTTGTTAAAAATTCAACTAGTTGTTTAAAAATTGTTATTTTTAGTTAACAATTGAAGTATTTAATTAAGAATTCATGTTTTTTTTTTTAAATTGTCTTTTCTGGTGGAAAACTAATCTTTTCGGCTGAAAATTCAACTATTTGTTTAAAAATCTATCTTGTTAAAAATGCAATATTTTAAATTGAAAAACCAGAAATTTGAAGCAGTTTAAATTAAATTTTATATAGTACCCATATCAATTTTAGTTAAATATGCAGTGAATTTTAATTACAAAAGGATACAAAATTCTAATTATTATTTAAATTCATAGACTTTAGAGATAAATTTAAGAAATGATCAATGATGTTTTTAGTAATATTTAATTATTTAATTAATCGATTCTGCTTATGTATTTCAGAATATCATGTAATATAATTTGTCAAAGCTTTCTCAATTAAATGAATCAATTGAATCCCCGGAAACTGAAAAAAAACATTATTTATTATAAAATATTGAAACTTTATACGTATTCCGAGTCCATTGTTTAAAAAAATGCAGAATTGCTTGAATTCATTTTCGCCACCTTAATTAAAACTTCTGAATCTAAATTTAGTAGAAACAATTTAAAATATTTAATGATCCTTTGTTTCTAACGACTTTTAATTTAGAATTAATTTAAATTTTTTAATTCTCACATTTGAGGGGTAAGGGAACAAAACATGATAAATCCATTTAAGATGGTTTGTGAATAAGTAAACAAATGTCATATCTCAAAAACACCAAAGATAACACCAGGAATTATGTAAATTTTTCTCGAGGGGGGTTGGGTTATATGCTGTATTAAATTGGGGGGGGGGGGGCAAAATTTCTCTTACGAAATTAAAAAGTGTGCAAAGGAAAATTAACTTTATTTTCTAAGTGAAATTTTTTATTTTCTAACCTAATATTATAAGAGTATTAAAAATGACCTTCGATGTTTATTTAAACTATTATTTTTTAGTCTATGAATTTTTAAGATTCCTGTTTATTTATCTCTTTTTGTAGAAATATAATTCTTTGAGGTTAAAAATATAATTTTTTGTTGTTGGAAATTTAACTACTTTGTTAAAACTCCGTTTCTTTATTGATTTTTTTTAAGGAAAATGTAAATATTCCATTTATAATTAAAATTTTATCTTTTTTCTGTTGAAAATTCATCTATCTGATGAAAATATTATGCATTTTGTTTCAAAGTCCCATTTTTTTGTAGGGAAAATTCCTTTACCTTGAAAATCGAACTATTTTGTTGAAAATTTTATTTATTTTGATAAAAATTCATTTTTTGAATTGAAGATTCATAATTTCAATTAAAAATTGACCTTCTTGGCTGAAATATTCAAAATATTTTGTTGAAAATTCAAGCTTGTTGTAGAAAATTTAACTTCAAAACTTAACTGTTTTATGGAAAATTCCACTATATTGTAGAAATGTCGGTTTTTAAATTGAAAATTTAACTGTTCCAGTTTTGATCACAATTTCACCTTTTTTAGTTGAAAATGCAACTATTTGATTGAAACATCGTGTATTTTTTTCAAAAGTCACATTTTTTGGTAGAAAAATTCCTTTTTGTTGAAAATATAACTATATCGTTGAAAAAATGTTTTTTTATGTTAAAAATTCGTTTCTTTATTAAAAATATTTTTTTAACTGACAAAATTCCGTTTTGTTGAAATATAACAATGTAAAACTATTTCGTTGAAAATTTGATCTATTTTATTATCAACTCATTTTTTAGATTAAGGATTCATAATTTCAATTGAAAATTTATCTCTTTGGCTGACAATTAAAATACTGCATTAAAAATTAGGGTTTTTTAAATTAATTTTTTTAATGCAAATTTAAATGTTGAGTTGCAAATTCAAGCGTGTTGCAGAATATCCGTATTTTTGACTTGAAGATTGAACTAATTGGTGGAAAATTCAACTATTTGGTAGAAAATTCGTTTTTTTTTCATTGGAAATTTAATTGTTCCATTTTTAAATTAAATGTTTTCTTTCTTTTAATTAAAAATTCAACTATTTGGTTGAGAAATCATATCTTTTGTTGAAAATTCGCATTTTTTGGAAGAAAAATAATTCTTTTGGTTGAAAATTGTATGTATTTTCATCAACGCCTATTTTTTGGGTTTAAGATTCATAATTTTATTTGAAAATTTATCTCTTTGGCTGAAAATAGAATAAAATTGTTAAAGTTCGTTGTTGCTTTTTATTATAAATTAAATTTTTAACAAAAATTTGCAATACGTTGTTGAAATATTCAACTGTTTTGCAGAAAATTCACCTTTTTGACTTAAAAATTGAACCACTTGGTATATAATTCAACTATATTGTAGAAAAGTCGTTTTTAATTTAAAATTAATTATTTTTTAATGGAAATGTAACTATTCCATTTTGTGTTAAAATTACTCTTCCTTAGTTTAAAAATGAAAGTATTTAGTTGAAAATGTATCTAATTTGTTAATGATTTGTCTTTTTTGATAGAAAATAAATCTCCTTGGCTGGAAAATCAAATATTTTTTTAAAAATATATATATTTTCTTAAGAATTCTTCTTTTTTAGTAGAAAAGTAATTTTTCTTGGTTGCAAATTAAACTAATTGTTTAAAAATTCGTGCAATTCGTTAAGAATTTCTCAATTTTAGTTAAATTAATTCAGCTACTTGGATTAATTATTTTGTAAATTCATAAAAAATTAAAAATTTTATTAACATTTTCATTTAAATATTTTTAAAGTTACAACATTTTTAAAGCGCAATTTTAATGGGATATACTCGAGTGCTAAAAATGCTAAAATCATGCATAACTCATTTTTTTTCCAAAAATGGATTTGTAACGTTTTTTAACTTCTCATTTGTAATCACTTTTTTAGACTAGTCATCAATTATCACCGAAAAAAAATATTTTTTCAGAAAATATTGATAAAATGTTGCATTGATATAATTTCATTATACAAGCTGCAATGCACGTTTATTTTTAGAGAATAACGTGATAATAGTCAATGCAATCGTCATTATCTCGAGAGAGAAATATGATTGCATAAAAAGTTTGGTAGAGGATGCATGCAACAGATTGTGAAATTGGATTTTATCAGGGTAATCGATATTTTCAAATCTCTATCGAAAACATTCGACTGAGAAAAGAAAATAATCTACGTAATTTAAATGGAATTATTTTTATCTTTGCGCAACATCAATTTAGATGAGCATAAACAGAGTGGTTCGATGTCTTTTGTTTAAAGACACTGTCAATATGAAGATAATAATTTTTCACTTATTTGCTGAAAGAAATATTTTTATTACAATTTTTATATAAAGAATCTTTCTTTAAAATATAGATGTTACGAAAATGTCGAAAGCATTTTTTTCGCTTTTCTTCAACACCGATTGGCCAATTTGAAAAACGCGAAAACATTAATTTTAAATTCACGCATATGATTAAGAATTTATTTTCAGTTGATTAAGATTCATTAATTCAAAGTTTTATAATTACAATTTCAGTTGAAATAATTAATTTTCCAGCAAAAAAAAAATTTTTCAACAAAATTTGTTAAATTTTTAACCGAAGAAATCAAGTTTGAACTAAAATGAAGCGTTTTCAATTTAAAAAATAAAGGTTCAAACAATTAGTTGAATTTTGAACCCAGAAGATGAACTACCTAATAAAAAAAATCAATTTTCAACAAAAACTAAAATAGTATAATTTTAAGTTAGAGAACTGAGTTTTTAAACAGTTACAATAAATTTTTGAACTAAATAGTTAAATTTTCAACCAAAAGGTTAATTTTCCATCAAAAAAGACCAATTTTAAAAAAGAATAATTTTTAACAAAATACATACATTTGCAGACAAATATTTTTATTTTTATTGAAATTTTCAACCAACTTGTTGAATTTTCCACCAAAAAAGCGAATCAGTCACCAGTTAAACGATAAAATTTTCTCTTTCATAAGTTTTAATTTTATAATTAAATAGAAATTTCCGAATTTTCAAAAGTATAATTAACAATTTGAAACATGTTAATTCTTAAGCGATTTGAAGTTACTTCAAATAATAATTTCAATTAAAATTTAAATTAATTTAGAATTTTTGACTTTAAAACATGCAATTTTGTTTTCAATTTCAAATTATAAAATTCTAATCCATTCATAGTAAAAATGATTTAAATTCTAAAGTTTTAGATTATTCAATTTTTAACGCTTTTAATTAAAAATTATTCAATTTAAATTAATTTTAATTTCAAATGATCCAGTTTTCAAAATTCGAATCTAAAATTATTCAATTTTGCATCTTTTTTACAATTTTCTATTCTCGAAATTTTAACCTAAAATAATTCGATTTTAAGATTCTTGAATTCCAAATAAAATTGCAGATTTTTTAATTTTTAATGGATCCGATTTAAAATTATTTTTTATGCTGAACATTTTTTTAAAATAATTCCATTTTAAAGGTTGATAATTAAGAATTCGTAAATTTTAAACGGTGAAATTGAAAGTGTTTTTTTTTACAGAAATCAAATTTTTTTGTTAAAAAATCTATCCAATTATTTTTAATTGAACCTAGTACATGATTCAACGTTCTAGTTTTAAATTCAAATACTAAAAACTACAAGACAATTTCATTATTAAATTTTTCGAAATTAAAAAATTTCCTTTTGAAAGCCTTAATAATTTAGTTTTTAATGTAATAATTTCTGGTTTAAATATTGTAAATTGTTTTATTTCAATTTCAGTCTGTTTTAAATTATAGTTAGATAAATGAAAAATGATAATAATTTCTTAAATTCAAGTCTTAAAAATTAGTAGATATTTGGTACTGAAAATTAAATTTTTTTCCACGAAAATATACCAAACTATTGAAAATTTCAAATCCAACATACAAAATAAGAATTGCTAATTTAAAGGCTTAAAATTTTATCGTGAAATTTCAAAAATTGCAATCATATATAGCAATATTGTTTTGAAATTTATTTTTAATTTATAATTTTCAATATAATATCCTAAAATGTTCACATTTTTAGTTAAATATTTAAAACAAATGAACAATTTAAAAATTAAAAATATTGATTAGAACATTTCAAGAATGAATAATAATTCTAAAGAAATATTAAAACTATTTGAACTAAAACGGAAAATTTAAATTTTCTGAAATGGATACATCAGTAATCAAATAATTACTTTTAATTACTAATAATGAACCTCTCTCTAGTTTAAAATTTTCAACTAAAATTTAAAAGGTTTGAATTTAAAAAAGTATAATTAACTATTTAAAACATTCTAATTTTTAAACTATTTATAATATCACAATTCTTGGTGCTTAAAAATGTCTTGGTTGTAAATGAAGTTTGGATTTTAAATACTATAATTTGAGATTCTTTGCGTTTTAAAGATGTAATTTAGTTTTCAATATAAAACTGTTAAATTTAAATCGCTACGAATTGAAAATTATTTAATTTATTCAAATTTTATTGTTTTCGATTTGTTTTGAAATTGTCCTTTTTCGAAATGTTGATATGAAATGATTCAATTTGGAGCTTCCTTAATTAAAAATAAGATTGTATCATTTTAAACACTTTGAATTAGAAATAATACAATTTTAATTTCTTATTTATAATGAAATTGAATGCTTTTATTTAAACATTGATACACATTTCATTCCTTTTCATGCCGGGTGACTGAAAAATTACGAAAAATAAAATTTCCTTAATGCAAAATTTCCAAATAATAAACTTCCCGAACATTTTTTTTTAATTTTCGCAGTTTAAAAATAAAAATTATTTGCATTAAAAATAACAATCATTTTAAAAATAATTCCATCTGAAATAAAATTTTTGTTTGAAAATGTGCATAGTAGTTTTTTAAATTACAAAAAACGTTCTAAAAAATCGAATTTTTAATTTAAAAAAAAAATCAAAAGAATCATAGAGATAAATTAGTGCTAAATTTAAATCTGAAAAGTTTTTTATGACAATGTTGTTATGTTCGGAGAAAATGTAAAGGAGTTTTTTTTCGTTCGAGACGCAGTTGTTTTTTTTAAATTTATTGTTTATACCATTTTTTGTACAATTATTGTTATTTTTAATTCCAACAATAATTTCAAAAATCTTGAAACGTGAAACATCTTTATTTTGTTACAAATATTTTATCTTTGTATTTGGAATAAATAAATAAAATTAATTAAAAATAATAGTATGGTAAATTGTTTTGGGATTTTATTATTCGAGAATTTTCCAATTCGGCGATTTCATCAGTCGCATTTTCATTAGATTCGAAATATTGTCCTTTTTTCAAAATTTTTCCAAATATAAATTTCTTTGATTTGAAACGTTTTTAATGCTAATTTTTTAAAAATATTTGTTTATTTCAAACGCTTTCAATTTCAAATAATTTATTAATCATTTTTGTTAAAAAAATTATTAACTTGAAATTCAAATATTTTTCTGATGATGGATTTTAATTGTTTATATTTTTAATGTTAGTGAATAAAGATCCCGAAACGTAAATACGCGCCTTACACCCGTGTTTTTTGGCTAGTATAAAAATAATTAATAATAATAAACAAGTAAAATATTGAATATATTAATTCATATTAAATTTTAAACATTTGATTTGGTTAATAATAATACAAAAAAAGAAAATTATTATATACTAAAAAAATGTTTAAATATTTTTTTTTGCAGGCGAGATTGTCGGGCAGATCATATGGATCTTCTGCACCAGCAGTTAAGATGTTCATCGATGGACAATTTGTTGGTAAGAATATATTGGATACTAATAATAATAGTAATAAAAGGATGGGCGTTTTAGTCGACGAAATAAATTCCCGGTTTTTTTCCGATCCGCAAAACATTTTTCACGGTCAATGAAATTAAAAAAATGGAACACTGAAACTAAAAAATTTTCCACTTGAGGAACTGTTAAATTTTGAACTTTTAAAATTAAAATTTAAAAGCTCTTAATTACAAAATTTTTTATTCAATACTCAATAATTTACGCATATAAAATTGAAGGTACTAACATTTTTCAATATAAAAAAAATATAAAACCACGTTATCATTTTCAATGCTCTAAATTAAAAAATCAATTAATGAACTTTAAAATTTTCAAAATTATATAAGTTTAAGGAATTTTAAAATAGAAACATCAAATATTGAAAATTGATAAATTTTAACTGAACACTTCTTAAATTAGAAATTAAATTCTTTTCTTTTTAAATAACTTAAACATCCTTGGAAAGCTACAAAATTTAATTTCAAAAACTTGAGAAATCTAGAAAATGTTTTAAATTGGTTTTAAATTTAAAATTATTTTGGAAGTTTTTTCAGAGCTTCTAAATATCTGTCAAAATGAATAGAATTTTTTCTTCAATTTTGAGAAGATACTGTAAATTTTAGAAAATTTCTTTACAATTTGGATGTATAAAGAACAATTGAAAATTTATTATTTGTAGACGAAATTTGAGTAATTTTAAGAGATATGTAGAAGTTTTGAAAAGATTTAAACTTAATGTAAAACTTAAAATGATAGCCTAATATAAAACTTAATGTAGATTTTCGCAGATTTTAAACAAAAAAATTAGATTCCTTTCAAGACTTATGAAAGGCTTGAAAAGAATACAAACATTTTCTTAAGATTCCTAGGAAAATTAAAAATAACTTTTTATTTTGAAAAATTATTTTAAGAGAAAATTTGAAAAGTTTTTCAAAGATTTAAACAAAATTTTCAAAAAAGATTCTAGAAGATTTTAAGGAAACTTTCTAAAATTTGCATGATAATTTTTCATCTTTTTAAAACTCCTAAATATCTCTTAAAATTACTCAAATTTTTTCTACAAATGTTCATTTGTCAATTATACAACAAAATTAAAAAATTTCACTTACAAATTAAGCATTTTTCAGATACAACAATTAAAATGGTAACGTTCAATGTTTAAAGGCTCTTGGAAATTTTAACGATTTCAGGTTTTCTATGTCAAACAATTGAGTTAAAGATTCTTTACTTTCAAATATTGGGTTTCAATTTACTTATCTTCAATAAAAATTCAAATATTGCTAAATATTCAATAATTAATCTTTTTTTTCTGATTAAAAATTTCAAATTGAATGGTTTAAAAATGGAATATTTTAGACTGAAACAATATGTTAAATTTAATAAAATCCTTTAATTAAGAATATATTATTATCAAGTTATTTTTAAGTTGAAAATAGTTTATAAACTTTCAGTCACACATTCAAATTTGTTTAATGATTAAGACTTTCAAATTGAAACCTTTTTAAGTTTTGACGTTAAAATCTGAAAAGTCTTCAATTTTGAACTGGTTTAAAATCGTTTTGTCAAATCGTTTTTGTTCACTTTTTATTACTTAAAGTACAAATAAATTAAAAAAAAATTATTTATCAAATAAAAATGTTTTTTATCCGACAAAAATTTTAAAAGTAAAAAATTTTGAATTACGCATCATAAGCTAAATAATACGAGGATAGTTCAATAAGTCCTTAGAATGAAGTATAAAAACAATTTTTTTTGGATAAATTTTTTTTTTATTTTTCAACATAATCTCCTTGGAGCTCTATACACTTGGT
>NC_046658.1:94662280-94695711 GCF_010883055.1 Belonocnema kinseyi | reverse complement strand
GTGGTTCGTCACTTATTGATGTACGACCACGCTTAAATTCATTTACCCAGTTATAAACCGTTGCTAAGGTAGGGGCAGATGTGCCATGAACTGAGTCCAATTTATTTTTTATCTCATATGAAGTTAAACCCTTTAAATGAAAATGTTTGATTACCGCTATGAACTCGTTTTTTTCCATTTTTCTTAACGAACAATTTTTTTTTTCAATTGGTTATAAAAACACGTAAACTCAGAAGATGTGGACTGTGACTGCACCATATATCTAGTCGGGAGTGGTGCTGACTGAAAACAGATGATTTGGAGCGATTCGCGCGCCATTTGTTGGTCATTCTAAGGACTTATTGAACTACCCTCGTAGCATAATTGAAAAACATAACAATTCCACTAATTATTTTAAAACTCTTGAAATCGAACGTGGGCAGATTTAAATTTGTAAAATTTCCGGTCAAAACAAAAATTCACTGTCATTTCCCTGTTTTTCCCAGTCTCAAAAAATTCCAGGTCCAACGGCCACCCTGAATAATTATCATTATTATTATTATCTAGAATTCCTGAGTTGCTTATTTAAACAACACGTTCGTTCCAAAAAACTGCTTTGACCCAGTTTGAGGATCAATCTCTGTAGCAATCATCCCAGACATAGAGCTTCACAAAGTCATCACTTAAAATTCTCCGCGTGGGGGCATTAATTTACTTTCTATCGTATGCATTGATAAGAAATTTATTTAATCAAGAATGCTTCCTTATGAGAATACCACTTATGCACTTAAATTTTTAAAATAATTTGTTAATACTTATAAACAAAGATGAAAAAAGCCTTTTTTGTTGAAAAAATTCATTATTGAAAAAACTGTCTATTATATGCTTATTAAAATGGGTACTTAAGGGTTTTTGTGGTCGCTGAATACGAATCTGGACTCAGATTTTGAAAATTCAAAATGGCGGACCCAATATGGCTGCCGAAATTGGGAATATTTTTGGATTTTATCTGAAAATTGGTATACAGGGGTTTTTGGGGCCAGTGATCACGAATATGAACTCAGATTTTCGAAATTTAAAATGGTGGATCCAAGATGGCGCCAGAAACTTGGAATATTTTTGGATTTTTTTCTGAAAATTGGTATACAGAGGTTTTCGGGGTCGCGGATCATGAATCTGAAATCAGACTTTGAAAATCCAAAGTGACGGATCCAATATAGGAATCAAAATAATAAGGCTTTATGGATTTAAAAAAAAATTAGTTTACAAGGATTTTTGGAGTCACTGATCACGAATCTGATAGATTTTAAAAATTCAGGAAATTGGTACTAATCAGCCCCATGCATCGCTTCCACTTTTCTGTTTTCTTACGATCCGGAGGGGAAATGTCAGTCTAACTAATTCAACAGATGGCGCCACAAAAATTAGGTCTGCCTTTTTCATTGAATTGCATTAAGAAAAAGCAAAAATAATCAAAAACTTGATGCTATTTGCAAATAAACAAAAATATCAGAAGATCAGAAGATCAGAAGAATTAATAAAAAATATATCACTTATCTCCAGTATATATACAATAATAATTAAAATATGAAAGAGTATAACTTAAGTTGCAAAGTAAAGAATCTTTGTATCTTTAAAATCTTAACAATTTCAAGATTTGAAGAAAATATTATTTTACGTAATGGTAATTGTAATTAAAATGTTTGAGGGAATAATTTGGTAAAACGTTAATGACAAGACTAATAAATGAGAAAATGGATTCATTATTATGTAATATAATGTATATATTCATTTAAATTGAACCGAACATCATATATACTATTTATTCATTTTACTCATTTATTTGTTGCTTAATCTTGAATTATTTTTTCTCGATGCATTTAACCCCTAATATTTTTGTTTAAAATTTTTAATTTAAAGGAGATTTTGAATTAAATAGTTAATTATATTAATGCAAACCTCATTTCTAAAATGAACATACTATAAACTATTAAGCTGTATAAACAAACGTACCGTACTTATAACGCAGAATGGAGGAAATTCACTTTTTTCGTTCAGCTTGACGCTCTGAAGTTTTGTCTCTTCCATTTGTTTATTAATAATTGTTTCACTCAAAGTATGGAAAACTGAAATTCTGTACATAACAATTTTTTACGCTTTAATAACTGATCAGGAAAACTTTATATTGTCTTAAATGAATGTTAAAGGACTCATAAAATATAAATAATTTGTTTATTATTCCATTTATTTGTTACAAACAAATTTGATAAGCAATTTGACAAATAGTTTTATTATCGGTAAATTTTTTGTTGCTAAAAGTGCTTCATATTAATGTAGGAATGACATTTGATAACAGAAATAATTTAAAAGTTTATAATAACTATTGTTATAAACAATTCTTGTGACAAAATATTAGAATTTAAGATTTTTCATATGATAATTTCCTTCAATCGCCGGAACTTCAGTTTTTTCTCAATATAATAAATTTTTATTAATTTTGGATAAAATATAACAATTTAAAATTTTGTAAACAAAGTACATAAACAAATTCAAAATTTTGGTCCTTTCGCATAGAATTTTTTTTTGGTTTGCACTGGAAATGTTTTAAGATGTTGGACTAATGACTGCTAGCCACAAAAATATTTGTGAAGTTGACAATAACCATTGTTATAAATAATTCTCGTGTCAAAATAACTTATTCTAACATTTTTGTGACTAGCAATCATTCGTCCAATAGCTTAAAACATTTCCAGTGCAAAATAATAGTCTATGCGAAAGGGCCAAAATTTTAAATTTGTTAATCTAATTTGTTTACAAAAATTTAAATTGTTATATTTTATCAAACATTATTAAATATTTATTATTTTAAGGAATGCCTGAAGTCGTTCTGGCCATTGAAGGAAATTATAATTTGAAAAATCTCAAATTCTAATATTTTGCCACAAAAATTGTTTATCTCAGTGGTTATTATAAACATTGGTTTAAAATGAAAAAGTGAATTTCCTCCACTATGCGTCATGAGTACGGTACGTTTGTTTATAGAGTTTAATAACTTATAGTCTGTTTTTTTTAGAAATGTGGTTTGTAATAATATAATTAAATACTTCATTCAAAATCTCCTTTAAATTTTTAAATAAAATTATTACGGGTTGAATGCAGCGAGAAAAAAGCTTTCAAGATTAAGCAACAAATAAATGATTTAACTGTATAAATAGTATATATTTAGTTTGGTTCAATTTAAATATATACATTATATTTAATAATATTAAATCCATTTTCTCATTTATCAGTCTTGTCATTGACTTTTTACCAAGTTATTCCCTCAAACATTTTAATTACAATTACCATTACTTTTTAAAAATATTTTCTTCAAAACTTGAAATTCTTAAGATTTAAAGGTACAAAGATTCTTTACTTTGCAACTTAAGTTGTAGTCTTACATATTTTAATTATTATTGTATTTATATCAATATAAGTGATATATTGTTTATTAGTTCTTCTGATCATTTATATTGTATATGTTTTAAATATTTTTGTCATTGAGGTCTTGAATATTATAAATTTTTTCATTAGCTACATTAATAATTTTAACAATAAATAATTTTGTTTAACTTGAACAAATAATAAAATCAATAATATCAGAAAAATAAATCATATAAATATGAAGTTCGAACTGCTTTCAAAATGTATCACAAAATAAAATTTTATGCAGAGTAAACTACATATTTAAATGAATTTTTCATTTTTTTTTAATTAGTAATAGTTACTCTTATTTTTTCATATCTTTTTTTTTATTTTATTTGCAAACAGCATCAAGTTTTTAATTATTTTTGCTTTTTCTTAATGCAATTCAATGAAAAAGTCAGACCTAATTTTTGTGGCGCCATCTGTTGGATTAGTTAGACCGACATTTCCCCTCCGGATCGTAAGGAAACTACTACTACATGCACATACACGGTCGAGGCAGGGGGCTGGTACTAATCCATGTTTTAGGTGAGTAGCTTTTTTCAAACCTCAATATTCTAAATATTTGTCATTTTGAATACAGATTCAAGATCAGCGACCCCCTGCCTGTGCCAACTTTCAAAAAACAATTTTAAAATATTTAGAATTTTGGCCGGCCATTTTGAACGTTCAAAATCTAAGTTCATATTCGTGATCACAGATACGAAAAACCCTGAACACCAATTTTCAAAACAAAAAATCCAAATTTTTCCCGCCATTTTGAATTTTCAAAATCTGAGGTCAGATTCGTAATCAGCGACTCCAAAAACCCCTATGTCCCAATTTTCATGAAAACTCGTTTCCCTGAAAAATGTATGCCGGAAAGGATTTAATTAAGATTAGGTATTTAAAAAAAAATATTGTTTTTTTATAGATTCGAAAACTACAGAATTCACTGATGTTCATGATCCAGCCACAAATGAAGTGGTATCTCGCACACCAAAATGTACAAAAGAAGAGATGACCCAAGCAGTCGAAAGTGCCAAAAATGCTTACGCAAAATGGAAAGACACTAGTGTTCTCACCCGACAAACTTTAATGCTCAAATACCAGGCACTTATTCGACAACACTCGGTTAGTTTCAAAATTTTTTAAAAAATACCATAAACTGTACCAATTAATATACATAAATTAACAAAAAAAACTTATTTTAGAAAGAAATTGCTGCAAATTTGGTTAGGGAAAATGGAAAAACTATGGCTGATTCCGAAGGGGATGTCTTAAGAGGACTTCGTAAGTTTAATTTGTTTTTTATCTTTGGATAATTTTAAAAGAATTAGTAATTTTCTAATTTTTTTACATCGTGATACACAATTTGGAAATGAATTTTTTTTTAACGACTTAATTTTAATATCCTAATTCAAGAATGCTTCATTTTTTAAACAAATGTTGTAATTGTTTAATTTTTAACGCGTCAAGTTTGAATTTATTAATTTTTAAAGTTTCCAATTAGAAAGCATATTATTTTCAGGATTTTCGCAATAATGAGACTTTAAACAATTTTAATGTATATATTCTAAATCAGTCTGAATTTTTTGTTTTCCATTTTAAATATAGAAAATTAGCTTTTTAACTTCGTAAATATTAAATTAAAAGACTTGATAGTTGCACAATTTTCAGTTAAACAATTTATTAATTACTAATTGGATTAATTTATTAATAATTTATTAAACAAATTCTTATCAACTTCTTTCAGAATAAATTCAAAACAATAACACATTTAACAAAATTAATACTCAAAATCAAGCCTTAAAAATGAGAAGATTTTAGAACTAATCATTCAAAGTAAAATTATTTTTTATGCTAAAATGTTCCAAAATATTGAACATTTCAAATCCCACATAAAAAAAAGAATTGTAGAATTGCTTAAAAATGTAGAATTTTAGATATTGGTATCATATAAAGCAATATTGTTTTTATTATTTCTTTAATGTATAATTTTCAGTGTCATATTTTAAAATTGTCTGATTTTTACTGAGGATTAAAAGAACTGAATATTTAATTTAAAATTGAAAAAATATTTGACTGGAAAATTTCAAGAGGGAATAATAATTCTAAAGGAAATGTAAAAATTAAACGTTAAAATTGTGTTGTTTAAAATCAAAATAGATACAAAGTAAATTATCTGACATTTGTAACTGAGTAATTGAATTATTTATTTAATTTTGAATGGTTACAATTTGAAAATTGTTCATTTTTAGCATATTTAAATTTACTTGATATAATTTATATTTTTAAGGGTTTGGTTCTCGACACTTTTTCAGTTTTAAATTAAGTTCAGATTCCTTTACTTTTTAACGTTTTGTAGTAGAAATTTCTTCATTTTTTATGATTCTCATTTAATATTTCTGTTTATTTTAAACGTTTTTTTCAGGATAATTGAATTTTATTTCAGAAAAATGTATCTAATCAATTTTATTGTTAAATTGTAAATTTATTATGTAATACGATTTTAAATTTCTTGAATATCAGAAGATTGATTTTTGAATGATCATCTTTTCAAAATTATAATCTGAGAGTATTAAATTATGAAAGTTGTGAAGTTTTTAAAAGGAATCTGGGATTTATTAATATTTAGTCAATTTAATAAAAATATATTGTAAAAAGATGTAAAATTTCATTGTTTTCGAAAAACTGGAAACGATTGATTATTAATTTATAATAATTTATTCAATAATTTGGTATCAAGTGCCTCGAGAATAAATTAAAAATAATACCAAATTTAAGAATATTATTACTCAAATTCAAGCCTTAAAAATTAGAAGATTTTAGAATTAATTATTCAAAGTTTAATTTTTTTTAATTTATAATTTTCCGTCTCATAGCTTAAAATTGTCTGATTTTTACTTAGGATTAAAAATCTGAATATTTCATTTAAAATTGAAAAATATTTGACTTAAGAAAATAGTAAAAATTAAACGATTTGAAAAAAGTTGAAAATTATGCTATTTAAAATCAAAATAGATAAAAATTAAATTATCTAAAATTGATAGCTAGGTAATTGAATAATTTATTTAATTTTGAATGGTTACTATTTCAAAATTTTTAATTTTTAAGCTGTTTTAATTTACTTCATATAATTTAAATCTTTTGGGGTTTAATTCAGAAAAATTTTAATATGACGATTCTTGAACAAATTTTTTCAGTTTTAAATAAAGTTAAGATTATTATAAATTTCAACGTTTCGTAGTAGATATTTGTAATTTTTTATGATTCCAATTTAATATTATTGTTTATTTAAAACGGTTTTTTTTAGGATAAATGAATTTTATCTCAGAAAAATTCGTCCAATAAATTTTATTGTTAAATTATAAATTTATTATGTAATATGATTTTTAATTTCTTGAATATCAGAAGCTTTGACTGTCAAACATTAAATTTGGTTATTCAATTTCAAATTGTTAAATTTTAATCGCTTCGAATTAAAAACTGTTTAAATTCAACGAATTTATATTTGTCAATTTTTAAAGCTTTTAATTAGAAATATCGTTGATTTTTGAATGATCATCTTTTTAAAATTCTAATCTGAAAATATTATATTATGAAAGTCCTGGAGTTTTTAAAATGAATCTGGGATTTATTAATAATTAGTTAATTTATTAAAAATATATTACAAGATGATGCAATTATTTTCTAAATTGTTTAGAAACTTTAAGAATTTTTTCTTTAGATTCTGCCCTAAGGTCGAACTCATTATAAAAAAAGTCGCAAAATTAAAAATAATGATTGTACTCACTACTTAATTGAAAAATTAAAAACAGTAATATTTTTTTAATTATTATTAAAATTTTGTTAAAACATGATAAATAATTATTTTTTTAAAAAACAGATTTGTTAAATTTTGCGACTTTTTGATACCAAGTTTGACTTTAGCGGAAAATCTTGGGACAAAATTGTAAAAAATAATTTTAACAATTTAGTAAAATGCTGTGGAGACTTACCTTTAAAATGAACCCAAAAAGGCTTCACAAATTTAAAGTTTTTTGCGATATCGCTTTTTAAAATTTACATTTTGCCTTCAAAGTGGGCTTATTAGACACAGAATTTCATTAAATTTCGCGCCGTTATCAGGAAAAAAAATTTATTGTCACATTATCAAAATTAAAGGATTTTAGCCAGTAGTGTACAAAGATTTATCTGAAAACTATGTTTCAAAGAGTGAAATCGTCCAATTTTGACAATTTTATTCTGAAACTTTTTAATTTTACAAGCTGCTGATTTAAAAATGTTCAATTTCAAATACTTTTAATTTCCAATCATCCAATTTTGAAAGATTTTATTTAGAAATGGTGCAAGTCTAAATCCTTTTGATTCCATTCGAAATATTGTTTTGAAATTACAAATTTTTTAGTTCTAAGAAATAAAAAGCCAGAGACCATGCATTTCTTGCTACTGAAAAATAAAATAAATTTCCCGAATGCTGTTTCATTGTTTTAAATTAATATTTGGGATATTTCTGCAATTAATTTTTCAACTAATTTCTGTTTTATTGCAGAGGTACGAATATTTCTGGAAAGAATTTTTCAATTAATTTCTTTTTATTGCAGAGGTAGTGGATGCTTGTGCAGGAATTCCGTCCCTCCTTTTGGGAGAATCAATGCAAAACATAGCAACCGACATGGATACAATTTCTTATAAAGTTCCCTTGGGAGTAACAGCATCCATTTGTCCTTTTAATTTCCCAGCAATGATTCCTCTTTGGTCATTTCCGGTTACTGTTGCCTGTGGAAACACGGCAATTTTAAAGCCCTCGGAGAGAGTTCCAGGAGCTTCAATGATTCTGGCAGACCTCTTCAATAAAGCTGGAGCACCGCCAGGGCTTTTGAATATTATTCATGGACAACACGAATCTGTCGATTTCATTTGCCGGCATCCGGATATCAAAGCCGTTTCATTCGTTGGTTCAGATCAAGCTGTAAGTTAGAAAAAAATATTTTATTCATAATTTGTTAGTTGATCCGGACTTTCAATTGAAACTTTCACAGGAAAAGAATATTTCGGGATATTTCATTGATATTCCGAAATAAAAATTATAAAAATTTTCGTAATTTTAACATTTTTTCATATGAATTGCCCTTGAGGCACTATCAGTATTTCTCCGCTCAAACATTCACCTCTCATACTTTCCCATCCCTCACTTCCCCTACACTTTACTTCCCTTACTATTCACCCCTCTTTCTATCATTTCCTCTCACTTCCCCTACACCTTCACTCTAATTTGATTAATTTTCCTATCTAACACTTTCTCTCCAATACTTACGTTCACCAGCCATCACATTCCCTCCCCTACTCACCCACACTACTTTCCTAGCCCTCCCTTCACTTCCCTCACAACCAGTCCCTTCCCCTACTACCCCCTCTTTCTCTACCTAATCTCCCCTTATTTCCCGAACTAACACTTCCCTTCCCCTTCTCCCGTCCCTCCGCCATTAAATTCCCTCCACTATTCATCCGCACAAACCTAATAGCCCTCCATTCACTTCCCTTACTATCCTCCCTCACTTCCAATCATTTCCTCTCATTTTCCCAACATCTCTCTAATTTCATTTCCCCTCTTTCTCTACTCAATCTTTCTTCATTTCCCGAGCTAATACTTCCCTTCTCCTAATCCCGTTCCTCAGCCATTAAATGCCATCATCTACTTACACACACTACCCTAGTAACCCTTCCTTCACTTCCATTTTTATCCTCCCTCACTTCTAATCACTTCCTCTACATCTTCTCGCTAATTATATATTCTGTACTTACCTACCCCAATTATCAGATTTTCTATCCTACCCACTTGTACAACCCTACTGGCCTTTCCTTCACTGTCCACCTTAATTTGCAAACATTTTTTCTTACTTCCACTCCTTAATTCCCCCTACTTGCTCTGCTTAAACTCCCCTCGTTTCCCCCTCAATTTCTCTACTTTTCCCTCCCCACATTTTCCCTATTCCCCTCTTATTTCCACTACTTCCCCTCTCACGGTGGCCGCTGGACCGGGAAAGCTGGAAAACCGGGAATTTTACGAGACTGAGAAAAACCGGCAAATGACAGTGAATTAATTTTTTTACCGGGAATTTTACGAAATTTTTAGAATAAAAAATCTGTTAAACTTTGATTTTAACCGTTGTTTAAATAATTAGTTCAATCTTGATGTTCTTCAATTATTATATCATTCAGTTTAGAATGCGTCATTCGAAAATCTTTCACTTAAAAAATTTTCCGTTTTATATTTTTAATTTTTTTAGACTTAAAACAACTAAAACTTAGAAGCATTTAAAATCAAAGATTTTTGGTAAAAAACATTTTTAGTTGATTAACTTTGAATATAAATTATTTCATGATTTTAAAAATTAAATTGCACTTTAAGAATGAAAAAGACTTATTAGTTGAACAAGTGTAAAACCTCGATTGAAACTTTGTAAAATATTTTCAATTTTAAAATAACTTCAAAACAATAAATTCATAATCAAAGGCTTTTATTTTTTAAATATTAGTATAGTATAAAGTATTCCATTTTAAACCAATCAATTTGAAATTTTTCAATTAAGAAAAAGAACCATTACATAATATTTAGAAATATCTGACTGTTCATATAAAATCCGTAATTATAAATTAAATATTAAAAACTAAACAAGAAAACTGAATTGTGAACTTAACAATTTTAATTTTTCTATTAAAAAAAAATCAATTTGTAAGTCAAATGGTTGAATTTCATAAATTATAATTGAATACCTGTTATTCTTGGAAAAATCTGAGTAAGTTGAATTATTTTTTAGAAATTTTGAACAAATTCAAAATTAATTAAAAATTTCAAATTATTTACATTTAAACTTTAAATAATTGAAATTTTAAGGAAAAATTCGAGTCACTTTAAAGGATGTTCAGAAGATCTGAAAAATTCAAAAAATTTTAAAAGTTCAAACAGCATGTAAATGTTTTAAGATTCTGAAATAAATTTTTTAATTATTTTAAGGAATTTTAAACCATTTTAAATAAAAATAACTTTTAATTGAAGTTGTATTCAATTTATAAAAAAAATGTAATCGTTCAACTTTTAATGTTTTCAACTTGAAATTGCTTAAAATTATATAATTTTGAAAAAATTTAATGCATTGATTGATTCTTCAATTTAGAGCATTGAAAATAATAACTTGGATTTATATTTTTGAAACATACTGCACTTAATTTTAATTTTACACGTGTAACATGAGCAAAACCATGCTCTAAAGTCTAAACTTAGGTCAAGCATTTTAACGTATATGTAATTATTACTTTTTAATAGTTTTTTTACCGATCATCCTGATGGGTTAGGATAAAAAGTTTAATATATCCGTTTGTTATTTATTTTTCAAACAATTCTTATTTGACTAAACAATTTTTTTTAAAGTGTAGTTCTCGCAAACTTTGTAGAAAAATATATTAGCTCCTCTTATTTTGATAAGTTTAATCACTTGCTCAACCTATTTTCAAATGCAAATTATTTAAAAATTATGTAAGTGCTAAAGTACTAGACATCCAGAATTCAACGGAGTTTTGTTGAAAAATCTGCACAAAAAAACTATATTTTTCTGCTTTATTGAGCGTCAAATTATATTTAAACCCCAAAAATTGTTTAAACAATTTAAAAAACTGTTTAAAACATGAGAATGTTACTTTTATATAATAAATTAACCGCAAAAACTCAATATTCAAACTGAAAATTAATAAAAGTAAGTAAGGGACAGTAAACCAGATTAAATATTGTCAACTCAGCCCCGGAAATCTGAATAATGGTAAGGTAAACGGAATTGGAATTTTTGGTACAAAAACCGTTATGATAAGTAGCTAAGACATGATTTGATCGATTAGAACAAAAAATACAATATTAAATTTATATTTAATACAAATGAATATTTTGTAAGCTAGTCAGATCGCCCATTAGTGGGACAAGAATTTGAGGGTATATCCTTAAGTGGGACACTAAAGAATCCAATGCTGCTGGTACAAGAAAAATCCAATGGGGTTTATTAAAATAAAATGCCACTATTTATTTATAATTGCAGAATACATTAAAAAGCAAGAATGAATTGTGATTACCATTTAATTGATTATTTATTTTAGAAAAGTTGTTCAAAGTAGTTGATTGAAACCTCCACTTTTAACCTCAAATTTGGCCAACAGCTTAGGTAAGTAATTTAATAGTTACTCATAAGTTTCATTTTACAATGAAATTAGTAAAAAGTATTCAAAAAATTTCAATTATTTTTTGCTTATAAATTTTGTTATTTGCTTGAAAATTTTCTTAAGCCCATGTGATGATTGGGTCACGTGACCAAATTCCTACCTCACCGACACTGTTTGTACATCCCAACTTATTTTCACACAAGGTGCCAGATCGAGTTGAACCTTTGCGATAATAAGTGAAAAGCACTAAGAAAGGTGGCTCTGGACCTTAATTCGCATCATTATTAAAAAAGTTTTTTTTGCAAATAATTTTTTTTCTACTTTTTTCAAAATTATTAGAATTCATGACCAGAACCACGTTCCTTAGTGCTTCTTATTTATTACCCCAAATTTTCAACTCGATATGGCGCTTCATGTGAAGGTAAGTTGCGAAATAAGTGTTGGTATGGTAGGAATATAGTCACGTGACCCGCTCGTCACATGACCTTAACTGACAAATATTTTTTGATTTATATTTAAACTATTTTGTTGAAAATTCGTCATTTTGTTTCAAAAATTTATCATTTTAATTATAAGTTACATCTTTCTTGAACAAAAGTGCAACTGCTTGGTTAGAAATGATACTATTACGGTAAAAAATTCACCAATTTGGTTGAAATATTATTCTTTTTTTAATAAAAAAATCATGTCTTTTGGTAGAAATTTGATCTTTTTTGGTTACAAGTCGAAATTTTTAGGTGACAATTCGTTTATTTGCTTAATGAATTCAATTATTTTAAATTTATAATTAAAACCTTTATTCGTTGAAATCTCAACTATTATATTTTTTGAGACGAATTCATCTTTTTAGTAGGAAATTCGTCTTTCCTATTTCAAAATTCAAGAATTTATTAGAAAATTAAAGTAGGAGGTTAAACAAAAAAAGGAAATTCTGATCAAAAAATGTAATAGTTGATATTTCAACCAAAAAATATTTTTATTAAAAATTGAAAGTAGTCGAATTAATTTAAAGAAAAACAACGAATTTTCAATCAAAATGTTGAAGTCTCAACCTGAACAGATTAATTTTCAACCACATTTGCATTTTTGCTCAGAAAGTATGAAATTTATAATTAAAAAAGATACATTTGCGAACCAAAAAGACGAGTTTTCAAGAAAATAGTTCAAATGTTAATAAAAAAAGATTTTTTCGATAATATTATTTTTATTAATATTTATAATATTTCATATTAATCTATAATATTAAATTTTAATGCAAACTTACTAATTTTAATTGAAAAATTAAATTTATGAGTTACTATTACATTACTTACCTAAGCAGTTGGCAAACTTTGAGGTTAGAATTGGAGGTTTCAATAAACTACTCTGAACCACTTTTTAAAATAAATAAGCAATAGAACGGCAAGGGTTTGTCTTATAAATAAAATTTTTAATATGTAACTAACACAATACTGCGACATTCAATTAAAAACATGGCGAAAGTGACAGTCTTAGTAAAGGAGACGCAATTGCGCAACTCGTGTTGAATTGTCCGAAACTGACACAATCAGCGACACCTCTTTCCGGTTTAGGCAACTTTGTCGAGAATTTGTCCAAATGCGGCGCATTAAAATATTCATAACTTATCGAATAAAATCGCTAAAAACGTTACGAATTTTATTCTCAAACGTAATAAAAATTTTCAAAAACATTACTTTGTCGATTAGCGTAGGAAATTTCAATTATACAATACTTTAAAAGTTATGCGAAAAGTTTTGCAATACAGAAAAAAACGGCGAATTTTGTAACAGTTCATGCACAGATTTTGAGGAGTATTTTGTACTAAATGTGCAACTTGTCAGAAAAAAAAATTAATGGTAACAAATTCAAAAGAACTTCAAAAATAATAGAACATTTTTACTTTTATAATTTATGTTGGAATATAAAAGATACTCAACGATATTATTGTCTCAATATTGGACATACTTTTCACGTTGTCCCAGTAATGGTCGGTTTACCTTAGAGTGGGTGGTTGATGGTAAAAAGAAAAATAACAACACTTAATTTCCAATATAATAAATGACAGTAAGTTTATTAATTTCCCATAATATGTATCTTCCTAGCAGCATCTACTATGAAAGTTCTACGCTAAGTTACATAATCTTTTTCAGAAAAGTGACACCTCAAAGCTCACAATTTACATATATACAACTAATTCTATATCCTAACCTAACTAATCTATAAGATTTTAGGTCCTTCCTTTCGTTTACTCAACGAAGTTTTTCTAAATAAAATTACCTACGGAAATGTTGACATAACCTTTTAGTAAACATCTACTAATTTTTTAGGTTACCCAATCCGATCATCGTAATCGTACTCATAGGGGTATAACCATGTTCGGAGAGGAAAGGGGGTAATCAAAATCAGAATATATCAACAACAAAAGTTCATGTAAAAAGGGGCAATCGAGGGCTGAACCAAAATGGGTCAAAACAGAGGGTATAGTCATAAGTTAAGTTTAATCAATAGGGTAATCAAGAAAGGGGGTAATACTATAAAAAGGGGAACCAAATTATAGGGCTTGCCCATGGTTAAAGGGGATAGTCTCATATAACTTGAAAAGGGTAATTCAAAAAAGGGTAATCAGAATTCTACGGAATGGTCAAATTAAAAAAAAATGGTCACAGTTACAACAGAGAAAAGAGTAATCAAAAAGAGGTAACTACAATTTATAATCAGGTCATTTTTATCGGGGTGGTCGTAATTAAAATAAAAAATGGGTAACCAAAAGGAGCAAACAAAAAGATAGTCACAATTCATAAAACAAATAGGTACTCAGAATTGATAAAAAAGGGCTCCAAAGGGTTATCAAAAAGAATAATAAAAAGTTTAGTTCATTGTTATAGTAATGGTCAAAAAGAGGGTTCGAAGGGCCAAATCACAAAGTATAATCAAACTTTAAGGCGTGGTCGTGATTTAACAATCAGAAGGGTAACCTCAAAATCAACATGAGAACAGCAATATTCGGAAATTGATCGCGAATAATGCAATAGGCACAAAATAAAATAAGAATCATAGCGATCATCAATCAGTGAAAAAGTAGATATGCAATAGAAAATAGCAAAATCAACCAAGAAAAATAACGTTAATAGGCATGAGGACAATGAATAATCAAAATGTATTTTTGGCAGAAACTAGGGTCAAAAGGGGTTACGAATAAGTGGTTCTAAATCCCACTGAATCCATAAGTGGATTCAGTTGGGTTTTAATCAGGGTCCTAAACGGGTAGAATTTTTAAAGCTTAAAAGGGACATACTGGGGATAAGTGTTCAAAACTCTGGTAATGTTGAGGTCAGAGGTACATTTATTGAGTACAGGGTCATAGGGTTTATTAGGGGTAAGGGTTCCATTGTTCAGGGAAATTTTGGGTCATAAGAGGGTTGAGGATCGGCTGATCATCCTTTCTGCAGAAGGGACAGCTTCGAGTCCGCACTCCGGGTTCACCGCAGCCGTGACAGAAGATTGCTCTGTTACCCTCCATGCAATCCTGGTAACAGTGGCCTGTACTTCCACAATTCCAGCATCCTGCTCTGGCATCTTCCTTCAACCAGTGGAGCGTCTCGTTGCGTAGCCCTGCTGGTGCTTGCAGCTTCAGGTCAAAGAGCGAGGGGATGTCGCTCCGCGGACGTGTTGGGTCTGTTCTAGAGGTGTCCGAACATGATGACCCAGTTGGATTTCTTTCTGGTGTCCTCATCCGTACATAGCTGGGTCGCTGGCTGGGATTATACGGCTCAAATCTAGGTATGCCGTGGAGATTTCTTTCTCGCCTTGGTAGTGGACCGTGGGCTGAGCCTGCCTCGCTGTCTTGGGCTGTGCTTAAGAAATTTAAGATTTGGGGTCGCCTCCGCTCGAGATCCTGAGAGCCAATGGAGTAAGGCTCATCGTACCGAAAATTTGTATTAATTTCGGTCCCAGTCTGGTCTTCCTCCATCCACTCGCTGTTCATCCGATTCCTGTCTCTTTCTCGATCGATGTACATCTTCAGAGTCGCCTCGTATTGCTCATTTTCGCGGTCAAGTCTTAAATTCGCCTCCTTATACCTCTCTAATCTCATCTCTAATTTGGCAATTCTTTCTCTCGCTAGGATGAGGCTATCCCTTTGGTCCCTAATTAGCTCATCCCTGGGATCCATACCTTCCATAGCTAGAGTTAAACGGAAACTTTGGTAGAGTTTGTACCTAGGGGTCAGAACCAAACTCTTCGTCAGATGCTGTATAGGGTTTGAGGTCTTGGATGTGAATCTTTCCAATAAATTTATCGGACAAATCCGAAATTTCGAAAATAGAAGTGGACATGTCTTAAGTCGTTCGATAGGGTCTTAACAATTGGGGGTTGAGAGAAAATGGTATGCAATTCGATTTGAAGCTTAACTACTATTTTTTTAATTTTTGTTGTGTTTTGCTGAAGAAAACATTTATAAACAAATTGCGCTTAACAAATTTCAGAAATGATCAAAAATGTTGCTAAAAGAGACAAAAATGTGCATCTGTACTATCTTCAGTTCTAATAAAGATATTACATTTTTTTTGCTAGCATTTTTTTTGCTGGTGGTCAGAAAAGGCCTATCTGGGCTAGAGTTCAAAAGCACGGGTTATAGAAAGACAGCGACAGTCTGTATCAAAAAAAGCATCCCCGCTGCTTTCTTTTCAACAAAATAATTTAAAATATCGCAATTTTCACGAAAAAAATCAAATCCTTCCGGGAGATTGGAAATAATTACAGAGCCTATCCATTACACATTACCCATATTGATTATTTACCATTCCATTTTTTGTGAATCGATTCTTTAACTTATGATTCGGGGGACGGATTTTTTACTTGTTTAAATTCTCTTATCGCTTTGTTTTTACCCACCACATTTCTTTCCACCGTGACACCAAATAAAATTATAGGTATAACAACTTTAGAATTTTTTTCAATTCATTCTTGAAAAATGGATTCTTGTATTACTGATATTAGTGAATCGATTTTCATGTTTAAATTCAGAACTGATTCAAGAATTAATTCTTCTTAGAGAATCGAACATCCCTATTTACAGTTTGGCATTTGAATGTCTTTAACATCTGAATTAAAATTGAAGATAGTACAGCTGTTCAGTTTTGTAATTTTAAGCAACAATTTTTATTATTTCTTACGTAAGATAAGTACAACACCATTGGTCGGTAGTCCAAGGTTAACCTGAGCTAATTATAAATTTTATCAAGTCAATAAGTAGCTTACAAGTGGTTCAGGGAGCAATAATAATTCGAATTTACAAGAGGTTTATTCGAATTAAAGGGGTTTATGGACTTTAGGGGAATTACACCGGGTTAAATTGTTCAGAATTCCTCTGTGGAAAACTCTGGAAAGGCTTAAGGCTTTCTCCTTTCAAAAAGGCTTTGGGGAATTATTTGATTCTGAAATATCCAAAACAAAAACTAAACCAAAAAAAAATTCTACGAGATGGTCATAGTTAAAGAAAAGAAAAAGGTAATCCAGGGTATTCGGGAAGGAGTAATCACGTTTATAATTAGATCATTTTTATTGGGATGGTCGAAGATAACATCAAAAAGACGTATTACAAAAAGGGGTACCGAAAAAGAGCAAACAAAGAGATAGTCACAATTAATCTAAAAAGGGGCTAAACACAACTTAGAGTAGATTCATATATAGAGAGTGTGGTCACACCTTAAGAGTCATGATCAAAAAAGGGTATTTCGAAGGGGTTATCAAAAAGGATAATAAAAATTTTCGGTTATGTTCAAAGTTACCGAGGGGAGTCACAATTATAATCCAAAAAAAGGGATTCAACGGGTTCAATCAAAATTTAAGACATTGTCGTAATTTGAAACTTGGAAGTTAAGGGCATGTGATCCTTATAGTTTTCTCGGCTTTTTTTCCACAAAAATGAAAATTAAAAAAAAACTGAATTCGGATATGCTATAGAAATATCATAACGGACGTCTCCGGACTCTTTTTTGAGTGCTAGATAAAAATTTTATGCATATGCATTATTTTGATGTTACGTCGTTTTTCATCTCTGCCTTTCCGATAATCTGGAAATTATTTATGAAATAAACTTTTTTGGTTGCTTGCAAATAAGGTTAGTTCCGGGAGATTAGTTATTATGTTTATTTGTAAGTCCAAAGTTTCCGGCCAAAATATTGTGTAGTTTGGAAGTAACGCTCGGGTGAATTGTAACACACATAACCACAAAATATACACGCACGTTGTTAGCAATATAAAAAATTTTTTGATAAAAAAAACACAAAAAAAGTGTGTGGGTACGTCAGTTATCATGTTCGCTATCATTTCCCAAATTTTTAAGACAAAATATTTATTGTTCTAGAAAAAAAGCCGGGGGAACCTAAAACTGGTAAAATCGACAATTTTTTAAGTATCACATGCCCTTAACCACAAAATCAATATGAGAAAAACAATAATTGCAAATTGGTCAAGAAATAACACAATAGGTACAAAATCAGATAAGAACCATACCGATCATTAATTAGTAAAAATATATCAGCAATATTAAATCACAAAATCATACAATGAAAAACTCTAGGATAGGCCCAGGCACCGAACTGTGATCCGACCACGTGCCATCCAAATTTTTCCGAAGAAAGTTCGAAATCTCAGAAGTTCAACAATGCTAAATCAATAATCCACCGCAGCAAAAAGGATGGCCACGTGTCGAACTAGTTTCCCAGACTGAATCTAGTTATAACATCAAATCTTACCACAAAGAAGAACTAAATTCCTTGCGATGGCCGTCCTCAAAACACAGTTTTTAATCCATAAAATTTACAACAGATACAAAATTAAACTCAAACTACGCGTGTGTCGTCTCGGGAACAACAAAAAAGAGACGAGTCGACGAGTGTGATCTCACTCACGGCTCCTTCCTCCCCTTCGCCTTTTCCACCTCGTAGCTCGAACTCTGATTGGTACCGGACCTCAGGGCTGGCTATGTTGGGTGCTAGGAGTTTGTTTAAAAATGGAATGTGAAAAAAATTGTTTACACCAATTAAAATGATAATAATATATAAATAAATGAATAATAAATTTAAAAAAAAAATGAATAATAAAATAAACCTAATATTTATCCTAAATTTATATTTTTGAACATATTTTCGGTGAGCCCACCCATGAAAAAAATCGTTCCGGCGCCCCTGGTAATGATTATGCCCTTCAACAAATATTATTTATAACATTCATTGGATATTTCATTATTTTTAGATGATACTATTCTTTCCACACTTTTGTAATGAAAAAACTAATTTGAACAAATGAATATTGTTTACACAATTGCAAAATGTCTCTTCATTTAGATTGTAATTAATTACAGATAGTACTAACTTTTCAAAATCGATCCAAAATTTTTAACAAATCGCAAATGTTTGAACAATTGAAAAATGTCTAAAAAATATTACTATTAACCGCGAAAAATAGTACAGGGAATTATAGAATGAAATAACTGTTCCAATAAATTAAGTATATTTTTTAAAAAAGATAATATTTATCAATAGGCTGGATGGAGTAAACATTTTTTGAATAATTTAAATCTTCTGCACCTTGTCTGAATATTATTAATGGTGTGGTTAATTTCCAAAAATACTAACTTGTTATAATTTGTTAGAAACACAAATTTAAACAAATGTACATGGTTTAAATAATTGAAAAATATCTTTTAAAAAACATATATTATTCCTAAAATTCATTATAGATGTGTCATTAATAAAAAATACCAGCTTTTTATGATTATCTAAGGAAAATAAATTCTTTCAACAATTAAAAATTAGTTCGAAGATACTTGAAAAATTGTCGCACGTCAAATAAAAGTAATTCAGGTTGACATTTTTTTATGTAAAACTGCTATCTCAAATTTTTGGGTGAATTTTGCCGGTACAAAACAAGGGGATTGGGCAGGGTCAAAATAAAAATTTATTGGATTAAAATTATTTCTTGCAAATTTTTTAAGAAGTGACTGAAACGAAATTTTTACTGTTTTGTAGCCTTGGGCAGTAGCTCTAGGTCTAGATATTTTAGCCGGGTGTATGCCCGTCGTCCTATTTTTTAGGAGGAGAAATGAGAAGAGGGGAAGTAAGGGAAATTAGGAGAGGAGAAGTAGGGAAGATTAGGGGCGATGAAGTAGAGGAAATTAATGGAGGAAAAAATAGAGAATTCAAGTGGAAATTAGTGCAGGTGGTGTATGAAAATGAGGGGAAGGCAAAGTAGAGAAATTTAGGGGAATTGTCGTAAGTGTAATTAGAGGAAGTGAGGGCAAATTATGCAAAATTGGGGTGAATGAGTAAGGGAAATGATTGGAAGTAAGGGGAAGTAGTGAGAGAAGAAAATGGAGGGCTACTATGGTAATTGTGGTAAGTAGAAGAGGGAATATAATGAATGGAGAAAGGAAATAGGTGAAAGGAGTGTTATCTAAGAAAACGAGGAGAGAGGGAAGTAGTTAGTAAAGGAGCCCCGGGCAGACACCTTTATAGTTGTGGTCGTCGGTTGAACTTTTTCCCCGAAAGGGAAAGTGAGGGAAGGGAAGCTTGGGAAGGGTGTGGAGAAGGGGGACAGAGTGAGTAGTGTGGTAAGTAAGGGAAGTGGTGGAGAAGTATAAAGAGAGGAGGGATGTAGAGGATAAATGCGGGTGAGGTATGAAGAAAAGTGAGGGGAGAGGCATTAGAAGAGGGAAAATATAGGAAAGGATGGGGAAGTAATGGGAAGGAAAATAGGAGAACGAGGGCAAGTGAAGGGAGGAGTCGGATACTGATTTAATGAGAATTGAGTAAAGGGAAGAGAGTGGTATTTGAATTAAGGAAAGCGATGGAAGATGAAATAGTAAAGGGAGTAATGTAGGTAGAAAGGAAATGAAGTATTAGGAGGCGTGAGTAGAGGGGTAATGAAGTAGTAAATAATACGGCAGGAGTCGGAAATTAAGGGGAGAAATAGTAGCAGAAAGAGGGAAAGTGAGGATGGTGTAATGATGGGATAGGAAATAGGAAAAGTGAAGAGAGTAGGATTGGAGCTAGGCGAAGCGAATAAAGTCGAAATAAGTAAGGGCATCGTGTAGGTAGGAAGGGAGAGAGAGATGGATTAAGGATTAAGGGTGTAACTAGAGGGGCAATAGAGGAAGGAAAACTATAGGAGACGACGGAAATTAAGAGAAGGGATAATAGGAGAAATATGAAAAGTGAGGGTAGAGAATTGAATGAATGTAAGGGGAAGTATATAAAAGGAGAGCGAGTAAGGTAGACAACGTATGGAATGGGAGATTTGAACAACTAGAAAAAATAAATTAAAAAACATTATTACAATATTGTGATAATAAGAAAATTTTGGTTTCAGGGACAGTACATTTATAAAGAAGCAAGTGCTCATGGGAAACGAGTGCAGAGCAACATGGGAGCAAAGAATCACTGTATAGTGATGCCGGACGCTAACAAGAATAAGACGATATCCCAGATCTCAGGTGCAGCCTTTGGAGCTGCCGGTCAACGTTGTATGGCTTTATCCGTTGCCATTTTTGTAGGAAAGTCCCAGGAGTGGATACCGGAACTCGTAGAAGCTGCAAAAAGACTGAAAGTAAATGCTGGTCACATCCCTGGAACGGATCTTGGGCCAGTGATATCCCCCCAATCCAAAAAGAGAATTTGCGAACTTGTGGAGTCTGGTGTTAAGGACGGAGCTGGACTTCCACTCGATGGAAGGAATATCGTCGTGAAGGGTTTTGAAAACGGAAATTTCGTTGGACCAACCCTCCTCACAGATGTTAAGGTTATAATCAGTTTACAAAAAAATTAGAAAACTATTTTCAAAATTTATTTAGTAGGGTGGATCGGAAATAAAAAAAAAATCAGGGATTCGAAATTACAATAAAAAAGTAGCTCATTGGGATCCTATAAAAGAATAGGTAACTTAGAATCGATAAATATGCAGCTTGGTTATCCGAGCTCGAAAAAAATGCTAAAAAATGTGCTGTTTGCAGAGTTTAACATCTTTTTTTAATTCCAATTTTTTCACATTTCCGGAGGTCAAAAAAGGTTTTCCAATTTTTTGCGGATTTTAATTAATCATTTTTTAAGAAATAATTCCTATTTAACTCACCCATGTTTACAGCCAATTTTTTAACACCTGCGTGAATAGACGCATTTTTTGTATATCTGAATCTAAATTAGAATTTTATCAAACTTTTAACATTTTTATTACGGTATTTAATAAAATTATCTTTATAACTTGAAGTTTATAGAAAATTGTTAAGCATCTGTGGGCTTTCTTAGCGTAAAAATACACTGGGAAAAAATCGAAAAGACCAAGAAATCGACATTGAACTTACAGAACATAATTTAAATTCATAAAGATAATTTCTTTAAATGCCAAAAACAAAATTTAAAAAATGCACTGTTTTTCTAATTTTTATTCCTGAGTCTTGCAGTTTTTTTCCTAATGTGGTTTCATCTCGGGAAAATTTTCAAGAAGCCGAAAAAATTCCTCTCTCCACACAGGTGTTATATTTTTTCCTTGAATCGAATTCAAATGCCATTATTCCATTATAAAAACAAGAAAGCAGGAAAAAACTCTTTAGAAGATTCCAAAATTTTTTAAATAATTTAAATAATTTAAAGAAATTTCAAAGGATTTGAAAGATTTCAAGTAATTTTTAATGCATTTTCACCATGTAATGGTAATCCAAAGGATTTTAGGGTATTTAAAAAAATTGAAAGAAATTTGTCAATAGAATTAAAAAGCTTCAATGGATTTCAAAGATTTCTAAGGATTGCAAATATTTTTCAGTATTTTAAAAGATTCCAAGGAATTTTAATTAGATTTCAATAATTTGAAAGGATTTCAAAGGGATTAAAATATTGTAGTGTATTTTAAAAAGTTTCAAGTAATTTTCAAGAGCTTTAACAATTTTAAGAGAATTTTAAAGATTTTAAAAGATTTTCAATTTTCAATAAATTTTGATCATTTGATGGTAATCAAAAGGGTTTTAGAGATTTGAGGGTATTTAAAAAAAAATTCCAAGAAATTTTGAAGATCATTGAAAAGTTGCGAGCGATTTGAGAAAATTTTCAAGGATTGCAAATATTTTTCAGCATTTTAAAAGATTGCAAGGAATTTTTATTAGATTTCAATAATTTAAAGGTTCTTTCGAAGGAATAAAAATATTTTAGGGTATTTTTAAAACTGCCGAGAAATTTTCAAGAACTTTAAAAATTTTAAGGAAAATTTAAAAGGTTTTAAAGAATTTGTAATATTTTTTGTTATTAAAATTTTTTTTAGTTTAAAAAAATGAAATCCTTTGATGGCAATCCAGAGAATATTACGATAATTAATGAAATGCCAAGAAATGTTACAAGAGCATTAACAAGCTTCAACGGATTTCAAAAAATTTCTAGGTATTGCAAATTTTATTTCAATAATTTGAAGGGATTTCAGAAGGATTAAAATGTTTTAGGGTATTTTTAAAACTACCAAGAAATTTTCAAGAGTTTTAAAAATGTTAAGGAGATTTGAAAGATTTCAAAGGGTTTGTAATATTTTAGGATATTTTAAAAGATTTCAAGAAATTTTTAATAGATTTCAATAATTAAAATGGATTTCAAAAGATTGTCAAGCTTTAAAGATGCTTTGAAAATTCCAAGAAATTTGCAAGAGCTTCAAAAATCTTTAAGGGGATTTCACAGATTTCAAAGGGTTTGAAATATTTTATGGTATTTTAAAAGATTTTATGGAATTTTTAATTCGGGAACTATAGGGTTTTTAAAAGAATTTATTAATAAGAATTGGCAAATTTTGAAAGGTTTCAAATATTTCAAATGATTTTTCAGATTTTATGGTATTTTTTAGAATTCCACGGAAGTTTCTAAAGCTTAAAAAAAGTGCAAACGATTTTGAAAGATTGTTAATGATTTAGAATATCGAGGGATATTTTTAATATATTTTAATAATTCGAAGTAATTCCAAAGGATTTCAATGATTTAAAGTTGTTTTTAAAAATTGCACGATATTTTCAAGAACTTAAAAAAATTTTTTGAGGATTTAAAATATTTAGAGGTATTTTAAAAGATTCTAAGGAATCTTCAAGATCTTTAAAAAGCTTCATATTTTCGGAAATTTCAAAATATTTCAATGAATTTTAATTTATTTCAGTGATTTGAAAAGATTTCAAAGCTTTCGAAACACTCCAGGGTATTTAAAAATATTCCAAGTCGTAAGAGATTTAAAAAGTTTCAAAGTACTGAGAAAGGTTTAAAAGAAATCTCCATTATCATGAGAGTAGGTTATACCGACCAGTATAGATGTCACTCCACAATCCGTAGAAAATAGAAATCAAAATCACCGATCAAGTTAACTCTTCAAATAATCGAAAATAATTAACGACACTTTTGAAAAGATAGAAAATAAATTAAAAATTTTTTTAAATTATATTTTTGTGAGCAAATAACAGAAAACCACTAACGGCATTTTCGACAAGATGGACAATAAATTTTAAAAAATTTTAATCATATTTTTACTGAAAAAAGATCTTCTACCAATCGCTCCACTGGGAATAGAACCACATTTCTGTGGTTCGAATCGCAAAGGAGCGATTGTAAGAATTTTTAGAAGAAATTTTTTCAGAAAAGTATCTTAACTTTTTTTTAAATTTATTGTGGATCTTGTCAAAAATGACGTTGCTTATTTTCTGTTATACGAAGAGTTAACTTGATTCTCAGTGGAACGATTGTTAAAAGATCTTTTTTCAGAAAAATCTAATTTAAAAACTTAGAAAGGCTTTAATTATTTTAAACATTTGAATAAAATTTTCATGTTTTAAAGAATTTCCTAAAATATGGAATTTCATGGGATTTCATTATAGTTTAATGGATTTCAAAGAATTTATTCACCAGCTGTGAGGGATTTCGTAATGCTTCTGATAGTTAAAGAGATTTTCAAATATTTTTTGCAATTGACTTAAATTAATTTTGAATTCACTCTGATTTTTTATTAATTTATCCTGATTTATTTTGAAGTCTTTGGAATTCTCGTGAATCTGTTGGATTGATTTAAATTTCAAAAATTAGGCTGCGGCAACCCTAAGAATAATAAATTGAAATTTTATTTACTTGGTTTTATTTCATTTATAAAATATACTATATTAAAAACGTCACAATATCAGAATTTTTTCAGGAAGTGAAATGATTAAAATTTTATTTACTTAGTTTTATTCCATTTATAAAATATACTATATTAAAAATATGACAATATCAGGATTTTTTTCAAGAAGTAAAAAGGATCAATTAGTTAGGAAAAATTCAGGAAAATTAAGGGCGTTTATAATCCTAGATTCCTACCTTACCGACATCGAGGTCATTCGTAGAGTTCTGAGTCCTTTAGATTACTTTGAGAACGGTAACGAGAATGAGAATATTACCGAGAAATAAATTCTCTGATAATATGAGAATCTCAGAAATTATTTTAATTAATAGAAAACGGAATTTTTTCGTTAACTTTTAGGTTGAAAATTCAACTCTTTTTTTTTAAAGTTTGTCTTTTTTATTTTAAAGTTTACCTCCTTTAGCAGAAATTAAATTTTTTGTATAAAATGCAACTGTCTGGTTAGAAATTAAGGTATCATACCATTTTCTTGAAAACTTACTCTTTTGTAGAAAATTTACTTTTTGTTTAAAATTTATATTTTGGTGTTGAAAAATGAACTGAAATATTTTCTGAATGAAATTTCCACTTATAAAAAAATTTTTTTTTTATTACGAATTCATCTGTTTTAGTAAAAAATTGATCTTTTTTTATAAGAATGCAACTATTTGGTAGAGAATTTAATTATTTTGCTAAAAATTC
The DNA here is from genome assembly GCF_010883055.1 of Belonocnema kinseyi. NCBI lineage: Eukaryota > Metazoa > Arthropoda > Insecta > Hymenoptera > Cynipidae > Belonocnema > Belonocnema kinseyi. The sequence continues at coordinate 94,670,208 of NC_046658.1, read as the reverse complement.
ATCCATTTTTGTTTAAAAAATTCGTCTTTTTGGATTTAAAATTCTATTTTTATCATAGAAACTTATTTTTTGTTACAAAAATTCAATATTTGATGTAACGGAGTCAACTGGAATCTTTTTTAGATGAAAACTCAACCTTTCTTGTAATAAAAAATTCTTCTGCTTCAAGATAAATTTCATATTTTTTGATGAAAATACAATTATTTGCTATTGAATTCAACAATTCTGTTAAGTCATCATTTTTGGTTAAGAATTCATCTTTTTGGATTGAAAATTTCAATTTTTTTGCTAGAAAATTGTTTCTCGTTAAAAAATTCATATTTTGATCGTGAAAACTCAAATAAAATCTTTTTCAGCCAAAAATTGATTCAACTATTTTTTTGAAAATCTATCTTTTGATTTAAAACCTCATCTGTGCTTGATAATTCAACTAATTTGTTTAAAACATTTAGTTGAATCGCTTTGTTAAGAAATCACTTTTTTTGTTAAAGATTTATATTTTAAGTTAAAAAGTTATCTCTTTGGTTAAAAATTTAATTATCTTGTCAAAAATTAATCTTTTTTAATTGAAAATTAAACTACTTGGGTCAAAGTTAAACTACATTATGAAATTTTTGTTATTGAAGGCATATGTCTGGTTGAAAATTGAACTGTTTAGTGGAAAATGCTTTTTTTTGGATTAGAATTAATGTTTTAACAGAAAATGTAACTTTTCCATTTTTTTAAAAATGATATTTTTTAGTTAAAAATTCGCGGTTTTTTGTTGTAGAAAATAATTTTTTAGTTTAAAATTTCCTTTTTTTGCGTAAAAATACATCAGTTTCGTGGAAAATTAATTTTTTAATGAAGTCATATTTTTTGTTGAAAAATTGAATTTTTGTAAAGAAAGTTTGTCTTTTTGGTTAAATTTTTTTTCTTTGTCATATAAATTTAATTCTTTTTAGATTAAAATATAAATTATGACACTTTTTCATTGACAATTTGTCTTTTTAGGTTGAATATTCTACTATTATGTTAAAAATTAAATTATTTGGTTTAAAGTTCCAGTATTTTGTTAAAGAGTTATCTTTTAAAGTAGAAAAAAACTCTTTTTTTGTTGGAACTAAATTAATACATTTGAACATTTTAAATTTGTAAATGAAACACTGTTTTATTTCGCTTATAAAATATTCTATGTTGAAAATATCATAATACTAAAATGCTGGTATTTGGATATTAATTATTTGAAATGAAAAATTAGTTAAAAAAAGAGAGAATTTTGAAAATCTCACGCGTCTAAGTTCTCCAGAAGTGGTGTCGTCTTATTCTACTTCGTGGTATTTATTATAGAGTTTCAGTCTAACAGTGTTAAATAATTAATGAGCTAGGAAATAATTTATATTCAACCGTTGTTATAACCTGAACAATAAAAATATTGTTAAAAATCATAAATTCTTAAATTCTTTTAAATTCTCCTAAATTCTGTCATATTATCGGTTATATAACCTGAACTTAAATTCTCGGGAATTTAAGAACTCTAGTCATTCGACAGTTCAAATGGTTCGCCTTCATTCGACGAACTTAGCACGGATCCTTACCACTTGAACTGCCGAACGCTCTCGATGTCGGTAAGGTAGGAATTTAGGATTAAAAATGTTTCTGGTGATCTAATTTGCTTCCTGTTTTTCATTTTTTGTTGAAAATTTAATTCTAATGCCTCTCTTGTTTGAAAAATCCGTTTACAGACTTCGATGAGGTGCTACACGGAGGAGATTTTCGGACCCGTTCTGGTGTGTATAAACGCAAATACTTTGGACGAGGGAATTGATATTATCAATCGTAGCAAATACGGAAATGGAACGGCAATTTTCACGACAAATGGTGCAACTGCGAGGGCTTTCACTAATAGAATTGAAGCTGGTCAAGTGGGTGTAAATGTACCTATTCCAGTGCCTTTGCCCATGTTTAGCTTTACCGGAAATAAAGGCTCTTTCCTGGGAGATAATCACTTCTATGGAAAATATGTAAGTTCAGATTAAAATTGAAGAGATAAAAATGTTAATTGGATAAAGGGCCATCCATAAATGACATACATTTTTTTTCTAATTCTAGATTTGTCTTTTTTGGTAGAAAATTATTCTTCTTGGTGAAAAATTCATCCATTTTGGTTAAAATTTTAACAATATAAGCAGATAATTCAACTATTTAGTGGAAAATTAACATTTTATTCTCAAATTTGACTATTTGACTAAAGATTTTTTTTGTTTTATTAAAAAATTATATATTTGGGTTAAAAATTGAACTTTTTTGTACATAATTCCTCTTTTTGGCTTCAAAATTCAACAATTTGCTTGAGAATTTATAGATTTTGATGAAACTTTGACTTTTTGGGTTAAAAATTTTAACTATGAAATTTGTGGTTGAAAAATGATCTATTTTTCTTCAAAATTCATCTTCCAAGTTAAAAATTGATCTTTTTAGTTGAAAATGAATCTTTTTTAATAAAAAATTTCTGCAATTTGTTGAAATTCGTCTTTTCTAGTAGAAAATTAATCTTCTGCGTTAAAAACTCATATCTTTGGCTGAAAATTCAACTATTTGGTTGAGTGTTATACTCCTTTGCTTAAATTTGCCTTTTTTCAAAATTAATTTTCTTAAAAGATTCATAATTTCGGTTAAAAATTTATCTCCTTGGTTAAAAATTTAACTATTTCCTTGAAAATTTATTTTCTTTTTGTAGAAAATAAATATTCTAGGATGAAAATTCATCCGTTTTAGCCATAAACCTTTCCCAATTTGGTAGAAAATTGAACTATTCGGTTGACAACTCAACTACTTATAAGGGTATTTTTAATAATTTTTTTTTCGAAAATTTAACTATTTCGAAAAAAGTTAACCATGTTTCGGAAAAATAATTTTTTTGGTTGAAAATTCCACTATTTTGAAAAAATTTCGTCTTTTTAGCTTCAAGATTGAACAATTTTGTTGAAAATTCATAAATTGTGTTGAAAATCAGATTTTGTTTTTGTTATAAATTAAATTTTTATCTGAAATTGTAACTAATTCATTTTTTGTTGTTTCCTTTGGATTTGAAAACAATGTTTTTTAACTGTTAATACAACTATTCCATTTTTTGTTGAAAATTGATCTTTTTTATTCAAAAATTCATGTTTATCTTTGAGAATTGATCTTCTTTAGTTAAAAATTTATGTATTTTGTTGAGAATTCATCTTTTTTGGGTAGAAAATTAACCTTCTTGGTTAAGAACTCATCCGTCTTGGATATAAATCTAATAATTTAATAGAAAATTAAACGGTTTGAGGGAAAATTAACTTTTTTGGTTTAGAATTTAACTATTTGGCCAGAATATTGAAAATTAAGTATTTTTTTTTCAAATTTAACAATTAAAAAAAATTAACTATTTTGTTGAAAATAATTTTTTTGAGGTTAAACATTTTCAACTTAAATGTAAATAAATAAATGTGAATTTGAAACTCAAAAAAATTTCAAAATAATTGCAGATAATTCGTCTTTTTGGCTTAAAAATCCAACAATTTGTTTGAAAAATCATAGATTTTCTTAAAAATTCGATTTTTTTGTTAAAAATTATTTTTTTATCTGAAAATTTAACTGTTCCATTTTTAATTAAAATTTGATATTTTGTAGTTAAAAATTAATGTTTTGTTGGAAATTTGATATTTTTAGTTAAAATAAACTATTTGGTTCAAAATTTATTTTTTTACTAAAAAAAATGTATGTAGTTTATTTAAAATTCGTCTTTTTGGTAGAAACATAATCTTCCGAGGTAAAAAATAATATATTTGGTTGAAAATTCAACTATTTAATTAAAAATTTAACGTTTTTTGTGTATTGAAAATTTAACTATTTCGTAGAAAATTAACTTTTTCGTAGTAAAATCTTATTTTCGGTTTGAAAATTAAACTTTTTGCAGATAGTTCGCCTTTTTGTCTTTAAAATTTAACAGTTTGATTGAAAATTAAGTGTTTGTTTATTGAAAATTCAACTATTTCGTTGAAAAATAATTTGTTTGGGTTGAAAATGTTTAAATTAAATATAAATAAATATAAATTTAAAAACAAATTTTTTAACTAATTGTAGGTAATTCGTCTTTTTGGCTTAAACATTTAGCAATTTGTTTAAAAATTCATAGATTTACTTAAAAATTCGATTTTTGGTTGAAAATTTTATCTTTTATTGGTTACAATTAAACTATTTGGTTCATAATTTATTTTTTTAGTTAAAAATTTATATCATTTGTTGAAAAATCGTCTTTTCGGTAGAAAATTAATCTTCTGAGGTAAAAAAATAATATCTTTGGTAAAATTTAACGTTTTTTTGTTTATTGAAAATTTAACTATTTGGTAGAAAATTAACTTTTTTGTAGTAATAGCATATTTTCGGTTTGAAAATTAAACTTTTTGCAGATAGTCCGCCTGTTTGTCTTTAAAATTTCACAATTTGATTGAAAATTAAGTTTTTGTTTGTTGAAAATTTAACTACTACAACGAAATTAACTATTTTGTTGAAAAATAATTTGTTTGGGTTGGAAATGTTTAAATTAAATGCAATAAATATAAATTTCAAACTTCAATAAATTTTTAACTAATTGTAGATAATTCGCCTTTTTGGCTTAAAAATTTAACAATTTGATCAAAAATTCATAGATTTTCTTAAAAATTCGATATTTTGTTGAAAATTTTATCTTTTATTAGTTAAAATTAAACTATTTGGTTCATAATTTATTTTTTTAGTTAAAAATTTATATCATTTGTTGAAAAATCGTCTTCTCGGTAGAAAATTAATCTTCTGAGGTAAAAAATAATATCTTTGGTTGAAAATTCAAGTATTTTCTTACAGATTAAACTATTTTTGTGTAATTTGACTATTTGATAGAAAATAAACTTTTTTGTAGTAAAATCGTATTTTCGGATTGGGAATTCAACTTTTTTGTAAATTGTTCGCCTTACTTATGGCTTCAAAATTTAATAATTCGGTTGAATATTTAATTTTTCTTGTTTAATTTTTTTATCTGATAATTTAATTATTCCGTCATTGGTTAAAAGTTTATCCCTTATAAGTTGGAAATTTAACTTTTTTTTTTGAAAATTCAATTATTTTGTCAAAAATTCAACTATTTTGTTCAAAATTTGTCATATTGGATTGAAAATTTTTTCACGGTAGAAAATTCATCTAGTTTAAAGAATTCAAATATTTCGTCGAAAGCGTTCGTTTCAAATCTTTTTTGTTTGAAAATTCGACCATCTGGTTAAAATTTCATCTTTGTAGGTAAAAAATTCAACTATTTGCTTAAAAGTTTAATTATTTTATTGTAAATTAAACTATTTTGTTAAAGTCAACTTTTTTATCGAAAATTCAACTGTTTTGTTGAAAATTCGTCCTTTCGGATTGAAAATTCATCTATTTAATAATTCAACTATTTAGTAAAAAATATAATAATTTGGTTGCAAATTCAAATACATTAATAAATTAATATTTTTGAATCAAAACGGTTCAATAATAACCAAAAATTGGTAGCCTAGTTTATGAACGGACCCTAGAAAATTTGTTTAAAAATGTGTAATTATTAAAAAAGAATTTTTTTTCAGGGTATTAATTTCCACACTCAAACAAAGACTGTAACCCAATTGTGGAGGTCAGGAGACGCGTCTGACATCGCATCATCAACCGCGATGCCCACAATGCAATAGATAAAAAAAATCATTTCTTGTTTCGAAAAAAGTTTAAGATTTCAACTAATTTTAGTATTAAACTCATTTTGTAAATACTAGTATAGAACCATTTTTTTCAACAAACTATTCCATTTTTGTTTATCCATTTATAGAAAAGTGCTGTATCGCATAAGAAATTTGATGAGGAGAAAAAATTTCGATAATTTTTGTATCTCTGGAGTTTATACTTTCTGAAACTGTATTTAAAAACAATGTTTTTTCTCTTTTTGTAATATAAAGTTGAACTTCACTCCGAGCAGAATGTCTTCCACTATTTATCAACGTCGAATTATTGTTAAAGAAAATATTTTTATTAAGCTAAAGGTTCAAGAATACTATTGTGTAGTACAAAACGAAAGAGAATTATGAATATGAAATATGTGTTGAGAATGATTGAGTCACAATAAGATTTTAAAAGTCTGAGTTCTAATTTTATACATAATTTACATATAAGTATGACGGTGTTATTGAATTAAAGGAGGTGCCTAATCAAAAATGGAAAATTTTTATATAATTTGAGGTTTTAATTTTGAATAACAAAATTTATTTATGGGTTGTCTGCTTCCATTGTATGTTTGTAACTTGTAAAAGAATAATAAAAAAATATATTTTGCTCAATAGCACAATTTCTTAAAAATATTTATCTCTGCATTGTTCGCGAGATTTCTTCAAAACTACAGGTTATACATTTTTTTGTATTCAAAATTTTAGTCGCTTTTAATTGTCAAGCCAGATCCAAGATTGTGCTACTATTTCAAGCAGAGTGATTGCAATTTGATATTTATTATAATTAAAAAATACCATAAAAAATACCAGATAAACCGTTTGTTGTATAGAATAATTACTAGGATGGTCTTGAAAAAGACATTATTTTTTTTTAAATCAGTCACCAAGAATCGTTTCCTTTTAGTGATAAAATTACCCCTGATTTTTTTCAGAATTTAAAATAAAATATTTAGGAGTCGCGCAATTCCATTTTTGCTAAAAATGGTTATTTTATTTTTAATTTTACTGCTAATAGATTTTGTTTTACTTTAAAAAAATTGCATTGTATTAATTTTATTGAAAAGATCACCCAAATTTTTAAAATTATTTTTAAAAATTATTTAGAACTCTCGCACTTCTATTTTTGGGAATGACTGAAAAATTCCGACAAATATAATTCCCAACACTAAAATCCCCGAATTTGAAAACTTAAATTTTTAACTAATTCTAGATAATTAGTCTTTTTGGCTTAAAAACTTACAATTTGTTTCAAAATTCATTGATTTTTTGTTGAAAATTATTATTTTTTTATCTGAAAATTTAACTGTCCCATTTTTGATTGAAAGTTGATCTTTTTTAGTTAAAAATTCATTTTTTGTTGAAAATTTTGTCTTATTTAGATAAAATTAAACTATTTGGTTCATAATTGATTTTTTTAGTCAAAAATTTATATAATTTGTTGAAAAATCGTCTTTTTGGTAGAAAATTAATATTCTGAGGTAAAAAATAATATATAATATAAAAATAATATAATATATATAATAATAATATAGGATGGTCTTAAAAAAGACTCGATTTTTTTGTTAAAATCGGTTACCAAGAATTGTTTCCTTTTAGTGATAAAATTACCCCTGATTTTTTTCAGAATTTAAAATAAAAATATTTAGGGGTCGAGCAATTCCATTTTTGCAAAAAATGGTTATTTTATGTTAAATTTTACTGCTAATAGATTTTTTTTACTTTAAAAAAATTGGATTGTATTAATTTTATTGAAAAAGATAACCCAAATTTTTTAAATTATTTAAAAAAATTATTTAGAACTCTCGGACCTCTATTTTTAGGGACAACTGAAAACCCCCGACAAATAAAATTCCCAACATTAAAAATCCCAGAATTTTAAAACTTAAATAAATTTTTAACTAATTGTAGATAATTCGTCGTTCTGGCTTCAAAATTTAATAATTTGTTTAAAAATTGATAGATTTTTTTTAAATTCGATTTTTTGTTGAAAATTAAGTTTTTGTATCTGAAAATTTAACTGTTCCATTTTTCATTAAAAGTTGATCTTTTTTAGTCGAAACTTCATTTTTTGTTGGAGATTTTATCTTATTTAGTTCAAATTAAACTATTTTGTTAATAATTTATTTTTAAGTTAAAAATTTAAATAATTTGTTGAATAATCGTCTTTTTGGTAGAAAATTATTCTTCTGGGAC
>NC_046658.1:94647192-94662180 GCF_010883055.1 Belonocnema kinseyi | reverse complement strand
TACCTTTACCGAGGTTCTGGTGGTTCGGAACCCACCTTAAGCTGTAGGTCCCCCCATCGTGTACTTGACCGCAACCCAGTCCGTCAATGATGGGGTAAAACTAGGCTTTGTCCAATTAGTCTGGGCAAACTGATCTCATCAGATCACTTGATTGCATTATAAAAATGCGTCCGTGACTGATGATATATACCGGGACAGCCCCGTGCAAAAATGATCAAATAAAAAATCCAACTCTAACCAAAAATGCCTTCGACATGTTGGGCAGTATAAGCCTGTGACAACATTTCAACACTGGAATGTTTTTATAATAATAATAATAATAATAATAATAATAATAATAATAATAATAATAATAATAATATAGGATAGTCTTAGAAAAGGCTTTTTTTTAAAACAATCACCAAGAATTGCTTCCTTTTAGTGATAAAATTACCCCTGATTTTTTCAGAATTTAAAATAAAATATTAAGGGGTCGCACAATTCCATTTTTGAAAAATAATGTTTTTTTTTGTAATTTTGCTGCTAATAGATTTTTTTTACTTTCAAGAAATTGGACTGTATTAATTTTTTTGAAATAGATCACCCATATTTTTAAATTATTTAGAGCTCTCGCTGCTCTATTTTTGGGGCCGGCTGAAAAATCCCGACAAATAAAATTCCCAACACTGTAAAATCAACGAATTAGAAAATTCCCAAATAATAAAATTCCACAACAATCAAATTCCCCAACAATAAAATTCCCGAACAGTTTTTAATATAACCGAATTATAAAATTCCCGAATAATAATTGTACCGAATTCTAAAATAGCCGAAAAATCAGATTCCCGAATGATAAAATTCCCGTATAATAAAGTTCCAGAAAAATAAACTTCTCGAATTATAAAATCCCTCAAAAATAAAATTACGGAACAGTTTATAATATTATCGAATTTTAAAATCTCGAAACAATAAAATTCTCGAACGATAAAATTCCCATAAAATAAAATTATGAAACAGTTTATCATATTGCCGAATTATAAAATTCCCGAATGATATAATTCCAGAAAAATAAAATTCCCGAAAAATAAAATTACGGAGCAGTTTATAAATTTAAAAATTCTCCAACAATAAAATTCTCGAAAAATAAAATTACGGAACAGTTTATTATATTACCGAATAATAAAATACCAAAACGATAAAGTTGCTCAAAAATAAAATTACTGAACAGTTTGTAATATTACCGAATTAAAAAATTCCGGAATAATGAAATTCTCGAATCATAAAATTTACGAAGAATAAAATTACGGAACAGTTTATAATATTACCGAATAATAAAATTCCCGACAAATAAAATTACGGAGTAGTTTATAAGATTACCGAATTTTAAAATTCCCGCAAACTAAGACTACAGAACAGCTTATAATGTTACTGAATAATAAAATTCACGAATGATAAAATTCCCAAAAAATAAAATTACGGAAGTTTTTATACTATTACCGAAATTCGCAAATACTAAAATTTCCGAATTGGGAAAGTCGGCAATCATAAAATTCACGGATGTGAAAATTCTTGAATTAGAAAATTCCCAAATAATAAAATTCCCGAATAATAAAATAGGACGACTGAAAAATTCAGAAAAATAAAATTCCCGATGCTGTAAAATTCCCGAATTAGAAAATTCGCGAATAATAAAATTGCCGAAAAACAAAAATACCGAATTGGCGAATTCTCGAATATTAAATTTCACTGATAATAAACTTGCCGAAAAATAAAAATACTGAATTGGAAAATTCCCGAATAATAAAAATCTTGAATAAAAAATTCCCAAATTTGAAAATTCCCTAATAATAAAATTCCCGATGTTTAATAATATTACCAAGTTGGAAAATTCCTGATAGAAAATTTCCGAATTATAAAATATCTAAATTGAAAAATTCCCGAAATTAAAGAATTACAATTTTTTATAAATAAGTTTGATTGATTACAAATATAATATTGAAATATTATTTTTCATGTTTAATTTTGGGAATTTTATCATTCAGAAATGTTTTAATTCGTATATTTTATAATTCCCCAATTTTTTTTAAAGAATTTTAGTATTCGGGAATTTTCCAATTCGGTAATATTATAAACTGTCGTTTATTATTAGCGAATTTTAATATTTGGAATTTTTTTATAAGATTCCCCAAAAATAAAATTATGGAACAGTTTATAATATTATCGAAAAATAAAGTTCTACAATGATAAAATTCCCCAAAAATAAAATTATGGAACAGTTTATAAAATTACCGAATAATAGAATTCCCGAAAAATAAAATTATGGATCAGTTTATAATATTACCGAATTTTAAAATTCCCGCAAAATGAAATTACAGAACAATTTATAATATTACTGAATAATACAATTCACGAATTATAAAAATTGCTGGATAATAAAATTACGGAAGCGTTTATAATATTACCGAATTTTACAATTTCCGTAAAATAAAATTACCGAATGATAAAATTCCCGAATGATAAAATTCCTCAGCGGTTTATAATATTACCGAATTAAAAAATTCCTGAATAATAAAATTCAAAGAAAATTATTATTTTATTCAAATTGCCGCTGTTAATGGATTATTTACGGGATGCATGAAAAATTCCGAAAAATAAAATTCCCGATACTGTGAAATTTCCGAATAATAAAATTCCCAAATAATACAATTTCCGAATAATTTTTAATATTTAAAGTTTCTAAAGTTGTTGCTTGAATATAAAATAACAATAAATGAAAAAAATTTCATTCAGAAATATATTTATTCAATTATTCTTATTTTAAATACAAGCAATAATTTTCTAAACTTTAAACATTAAAACAAATTGTAGACTACTTTCGAATAATTTTAATAATAATTTTAATATCATTTTAATTGCAATAATTTAATTATTTTACAAAAAAAATTGTTATTGTTTAAATTCGGAAATTTTGTAGATCGGACATTTCATAATTCGGAACTTTGCCGTCGGGAATTTTATTAGTAGAAAATTCTTGAATTTACAGAATATATTTTTCTATGAACATTAGTTATTTATCAAAAATTATTATTCGGGAATTTTACAGTGTCGGATATTTTATATTTCGGGATTTTTCAGACGTCCCGGGTTCTTGAACTTTTTCATACCTGGACTGTAATCCTTACATCACTCAGATCTTTTACAGAATAAAAAAAATATTTATCGTCTCAGAAGCCCATTTTTAAAATAATTTTTTTTTTTTAATTCTGTCAAAAACTAGGTGATGTAAAAGTAATGTAATGTTATCTAAAAGACAAAAAGTAATACAACAAAAGTTAAAAAATTCACAGCAATTAAAAAATAAGAGTTTTTTCATCAAAAAGATGCATACGATTTCCCTAAATAGTTTTTTTGAACAATTAAAAATCTGGATGATTTATTTCACTAAAAGTAATACATATATGTCAAAATAAACCGCACACCAAAAAGAATAATTTTCATGAGATACATCTTAAACAAAAAAACTTTTTTTGGATCACCCTATAATTGTACTATAAAATAAAAATATTATAAAACTCGCATCTGGAAAAAGTAATTGTTTTATTTGGAAAAATTAAAATAATTTAATTTCAACATTTCATATAGATTACAAATATTTTTAAAAATAATCGTTAGTTATCTCGCCTCAAAATTTAATATTCATTGGAATATTCGATAAGTTCGGCGGAAATATTATCATTGTTAAAAATACAAAATTTAAATTAATTAAAACTTTAATTTACATTAATCTGCGATTCAGGAGGAAATTGAATCTGGAATTGGTTATTTAACATTTATTATTTGAAATTTGGTACTCTTTCTTTCATTTCAGAAAAAAATCGTGATTTTCATCCAATCTTCATCATTGACAGTTTATTATTTTCTTTAAAACATTATCTATAATTTTGTTTTGATAGTTTTTATTAAAACACATTTAAATTTGCATAAGACAGATGGTCAATTAACTTACTTAGTAATATATATTTATTTACATAATTCGATTATTTTTAGCTTATTTTAAATTAAATTCATCTAAATAGAATGGTAGCTAATATTCAAAAAAAAAATCCATCAGTGATAAAGATTTAATCGAAATTATTGAATATAAATAAATAATTTATTTTTTGACTTTACATTGCATAATTATATTTTTTGGTAAGAATAGTAATAAAGATATTACTTTTGTAAAAAAGTAACGAAATAGTATATACTAAATATTAAATTTTGTTTAGCAACAGTAACTATTAAAATCCGTACAGTAATTTTTATTGCTTTTACAACGGCGGTTAGTTTTCGAAAGTTCGAAAGTTGGAAGTTTTCTCCACCCTGGAATTTAGCATTTTCTATAATCTGTAGAAACACTTTTAGAGGAAAAAGATTTTCTACCTGAATATTCTTTTTTTCTGTATTGTAAAAAATTTACCTTTTTGGATTTGAAATTATATATTTGGTCCTTTGGTGTCAAATGTCATCCCTTTTGGTAGAAATTTGATTTTTTTGACTGAATTAAAGTGCTTTTTATTTAAAATTAAAAGATTTTTTGTATTGAAATACCAAGTATTATATTTTTCATTGAGTTTCAAATTCAACTATTTGGATGAAAATTCATATACTTGCTTGAAAGTTGATCTCCCCTGCTAAAAATGCATTGTTTTTTTGTTCAAAATTTCACTATTTTGATAAAAATTCGTTCACTTTTTTGTTGAACATTAATTTTTTAACTGAAAAATTGAACTATTCCATTTTTTGTTTACAATTTATATTTACTAGTTGAAGATTCAACTATTTGGTTCAAATGTTATTTTTTCAGTTGAAAATACAAATACTCGATTAAAAAGTGAACTCTTGTTAAAAATTATTATTTTTTAATTCAAGATTCATTATTTTAGTTTAAAATTCCATTCTGTGAGGAAAAATTTAACTATTTTGTTGAAAATTCGATTTGAAATACGATGCTTACCATTACGACAATTTTTTTCAATAACTCACGTTTAGAAGAATTAAGATATTAAGTTTCCCATTTGATAAATTAAAAAGATGGCACTAATGAGTAATAAAAGTTTGTATACTACTAACTTTTTGAAATTACAAAAAAAGACTTCCAAAAATTCTTTTAAAAAAATTGGTGTAATCATAAAAATTTAGGAGTATACAAACGTTCTTTTGTGTTTTTTTTTAACTTTCCAAATGAGAAACTCGATATCTCAATTTATGTTGACGTAAATAATTGTTGCGGAAAAAATGTAGGTAGAGTAGGAATCATGCGACGTAATTCAGTATTAGATGGCCATTAACATTAATTTTTTTTTACTAATAATGTAATTATTTCATTTTTGGTTGAAATATATCTCTTAGAGTTAAATATACAGCTATTTTATGGAGAATTTGTGACTTTTGGTTGAATTTAACTGATTTTGGTTAAAAATTAAAATTATTTTTGATTGATTTCATTTTTCGTTGAGAATTCATATTTTTTGGTTGACAATTCTACTTCTTTGGAGCAAGTTAAACTAATTTGTTAAAGTGCAGTTTTTTGGTTGAAAGTTAAACCATTTGGTTAAAAATTAATTATTTTAACTGATAATTATTATATTTTTGACTAAAAATGGATGTTTTTATAGGAAAATTCAGATATTAACTTTTTTCAATCAGAAACTCTAATATTTTTGTTTGAGTATACAACTACTTGGTCGAAAGTTTAACTGCATTCTTAAAATTAATTTTATTGCTTGAAGATTGAACTGTTTTTTGAAATTTCGTATTTTCAGGGTGAAAATTGTATTGTTTTTGTAGCAAATTCAAAGTATTTGGTTGAAGATTTACTTTTTAGTTAAAAATTAAATTTTTTATTTAAAATTCGTATTTTCAAGTGAAAAATTCAAACAATTTTTAGAGCATTCCCCTTTTCTGTTTGAACATTCAAGAATTTGTATGTAAATTTTTTTCATCAAAATACCTTTCCTAATTGAAATTTCAAGTAATTCATTAAAAATTCATCTTTTTGGTTTAAAAATTTATCTCCTTTGGTAAAAATGTTATTTTTGTTGTTTAAAAATGCAATTGTTTAGTAAAAAATTATTCAGTTACGGTGAAGGATTCAACTATTTCTTTAGAAATTTGTTTTTGGTTTGAAAATGTATCTCTTTCCGTATAAATTTAATTTTTTTAATCTAAAAATTGATCTATTTTAGTTAAAAATTCAACTCCTTGTGGAGAAAGAAAAAAGTTCGTATATATTATATAATTAATATAAAATTTTCATTACGAATAATATGAATTTTCAATTAAAATGGAAAAAAAACTTTTTCAAACAGAAAAATTAATTTGAAACCAAAAAAACAATTTTCAACATAATAATTGAATTTTCAATCAAAATAAAAGAACCTTCGACCAAAGAAATAACTTTTTCACAAAATGGTTTAACTTTTACAGAAAATGTTCAAATATGAATTACGAGAATCAGTTTGTCAACAAAGTAGTTAAATTTTCAACGAAAGAGAGGAATTTTCCGCCAACAAAAATATTGTTTAACAAAGGTATCCAACCTTAAAAAAAGTATGTTCAACGAATAATGTTGAATTTTTAACAAATTAGTTGAACCCTCAACCAAACCGGATTAATTTTCAACCAAACCGTTTCATTTCCTGTTAAAAAAGTAAATCTTTAACAAACAAAATAATAAACTTTTCATCCAAAGACATGAAACTTCAACCAAAAAAATTAATTTTTAACAAATTAGATGAATCCTTAGACAAAAGGATAAATCTTCAACAGCAACAATAACAGATACATTTTTAAACAAACAGTTTAATTTTTAATTAAAAATTTCAATCTTTAACCCAAGAAATGAATTTTCAACACAATAGTTAAATTTTCAACAAAAGAAATAAATCTTCAACCAGAAGTATAAATTCTTAACAAATAAGTTGAAACTTTAACCGACAGTATGAATCCTCAAAAACATCAAAAACGAATTTTCCATCAAATAGTTGAATTATCAACAAATCTAGATTTATTTTTTACCAAACAGTTACATTTCCAGCCAAATAGTTGTGTTTTTTACAAAACAGTTACATTTTTAAGATAAAATATCATTTTCAAACAAGCAGTTAAATTTTCACTAAAATAGTTTATTTTTCAAGTGAAAAATATTAATTAAAAAAATAGCTGTATTGTCAACCAAAATGAATTAATTTTTAAACAATGAGTTAAATTTTCAGTTCAAATATTAACCTTCCAAAAAAATTGATTAAAAAAAATTATTCCTAAACAGGAAGAAATTTTTATCAAAGCAGCTTAATCTTCAACCAAAAAATATCTACAAATTTTCAACAAAATTTCTTTTTAAAAGTTAAAGATTTTAACCAAAAAAATGTATAAACAATTATTTGAATTGTTAACAAAACCAAAAAATGAATTATTATCAAATTAGTTGACTCAGCAATCAAGCCAGATTAATTTTTAACCGAACAGTTGTATTTTCAACCAAATAGTTAAATTTTCAATTAAAAAATGTATTCTTAAAAAATCAACAAAATAATCAAATTTTTAAACAAAAAACTGAATCTTAAAAAAAGAACACAAGAATAAAGTAATATTTCAACAAAATAGTTTAGTTTTTTCAAGATAGTTTAATTTTCAACCAAAATAGTTAAAAAAACAAAACGTTTAACAAAACAGTTTAATGTTTTAATATGATAGTTTAATTTTTAAGTCAAACAGATGACTCGTTAACAAAATAGTTTCATTTTCCATTAAATAAGAAGAATTTTAATTAAAAATATAATTATCAAGAGCAAGTGAAAATTAATTTATTGAATTTATCATCGTTGCCGAAAAACTTAATTTTCAAAATTCCCTAATTTTTCCCCGACCAATTTTCTTCTCTAGCAAAAACGTGAATAAAGAAAAACTGAAGTATCATTTTCCATTTTTGGATGCAATAAACTAACAATATTAAATAACACAAAAAAATACAATTGAAACGTTGTTTCATATGCCAACGGGAAAATAGGGTTGCGCATGCGCAGTGAATTCCACCCCCGAGCGCGCAACTGCGCATTTTTCCGAAGAAATTCCCTCACAGGCGAGGTTCAGCCTGCCCCGGATTACCACATATTGCTCCGGTGCACCTTGCCCGGAAGTGGAAACGTGAAAAAGTGCGAATTACCCCCACACAGCTCCTCTGACATATCGTGAGTACTCACGCATTTTATTATTTTGCGACGGTGGTTCTCCACAATCAATAATTGTATATAATCGAAATTCTTGACACTCTTCGTACCAGGCACTTGTCTAGGAACTACGTCGAACTACCCCAGACATTATTTGTTTTCACTATTTAAAAAATCGATTACACATTTGTAAACCGCAAGACACGCGCTGGCCCTTCTATACAGAAAGGAGAAAAGTAATTAAAAGGATTGTAAATGGAAAGATTATACAGTGCTCTTTAAGAAATCGATTCGAAGTTTCTCTCTTGGGAGAATCACATCGCAGCTTTCAACAAGATTGCATTGCTATTGTAATTTTTGCGTTTTTATATATATTTTTATTTTAAAGGTGCATTTTTTCCTATTTAAAAAATAGGTGGAACGGGATTATTGAAAAGATTTCAGTGATTGTTGTTGAATACCTGATTCGTTGCATACTGAGTGAGTGTGAAATTAGTGGTTGTTTTCGGCTTTTAATTTTGAATTTTATGGACTTTTGTGAATGAAATTTTCCAGATGAGGAATTTTAAATCTACACATTTATTTTGTAAAGGGAAATTTTAATTTGTAAATAATTATTTAATAATAAAGGCACAAATTCTGTTCTTAACTTTTTGACCACATGTTTAAAAAATGACAAAAGTATTCTATTCACAAACCGGGAATGTAAGCATCAACCAACTGTAACCGAAAGATCCTTAAAGTTTAATAATATTGATTAGATACTGTTTTATATTACCATAAACGTACTTTTCAACAACAACGTCTCCAAAAACAAAATTTTTTTCAACATTTTTTTTCTTCAAATTTTCAAGTTTTTATTTTTTTATTCATTTATTTTTTAGTTTAAAAATAATACCAGCATTATTAAATTACAACTTGCGGTGAACGGGTGATTAAAAAAATGTTTTAACAACTTTTGCTGTGAAAAGTGTTTCTTTTCAAATATACAAAAACCTCTGTTGATTATACAGTAATAATTTAGGAACAAAATTTTATAAAAAAATTTTACGCGGCTTTTAAGCAGAAACAAGCGTAGGTATTACATTTATAATTCAGAAATTAAAAAATAAGAAAAAAATGGTTGAAGCACTTTCAGTATTCCCTTAATTGTATATAAAAATATCCGAACATCATCCGCGGAGAAAATTCTGTGTAAAAAAGTCAAGTAACATAATTTTTCAAGGACCTTTTGCACTAAAGGAATATATTAAACAATTATAACTTCACAACAAAATTCTTAGAACTGTTTTGACTTAATATTTAATTTGTAACAATCCCTGAGTAAGAGACTTTTTGCATGAAAACATTTTTTTTGTTCTATAAGACAAATTTTTAATTTTGAAAAAAGAGCCACTACGATTATTCTTTTTTTGCGGAAAATGTGTGCATACTATGGAAGATAATATTCAAAAAACAAATGTCTTGTAATATCTTTTTTAGGTTAAAGCTGATTGAGGCACAAAATGCGGAAAGACTTGAAAATCCCAAAACATAAAATTTCTGGAACAGAAAAATTCCCGAAAATTATTATTCCCGACATTATAAAACTGCCGAAATTTCCGAACTAGAAAATCCCTGAATTTAAATAATTAAAAAAATTGTTTTTTGTTCAATATGATTTATTTATTAAAAATAAATAAATAAAATATTGTTATCAAAGAAATATTGTTTGAATTTTTTGAATTTAAATTACAATATTTATAACATCAATGCTGAATTGAATCCTGCAAAGTTTATTTAAAAAATGTTATTGGATTCGGAGAAAAATTATGGAGAAACTTCTTTCTTTGTTCGAGGTGCACATATTTAAAAAAAAATTATTTTTCAATTCAGTACTGATTTATCTCGCAGTTAAAATTTTTTTTTTAAATCACCAATTCGATTGTTGAGAACATTTTTTCTAATTAAAAAAAAAATACTATGCACATTTCTAAACGAAATTTTTCATTGAGAAGTATATTTTTATAACTATTATTATTTAAATTTGTTTAAATTAGAAAATTTTATAATTCGGGAATTTCCTAGTTCAGTTATTTTATAATTCGGCATGGACGTTTAACCAGAATTGAACACTTTATAATATTACCGAAAGAAAATTGCCGAATTATAAAATGTCCGAACTAAAAAATTGCTGGATTTAAACAATTAACATTTTTTATTAACATCATTTACTTATTAAAAATATAGCAATCAAATATTTTTTTAACCAAATTATTTTTAATATTTAAAGTTTCTCACATTATTTTTTAATTTTAGGATAACTCTAATTGAAAACAAATTTCATAAAGAAATATATTTTCAAATTTGGCAAATTGACAGTGTTGAAAATTTTATTTTTCGAGATTTTTCAGTCGTTCCAAATTGCCGAACAGTTTTCTCGAGCAAATTCAAGAATTTCATTATTCGAGAATTTTATTTTTCAGGATTTTTCAGTCGTTCCGGAAGTTTTCCAATTAGGAAATTTTATTATTCTTCAATTTTTATAATTCGGTAGTTTTCCAATTCTGAAATTTTATTATTCGAAAATCTTATTATTCGAACGAATGCAAAATCAAGACAAATAAAATTCCCGAATGAGAGAATTCCAGAATAATAAAATTCCTAAATTTAAATAATAAAAACTTTTTTATAGATATTATTTACTTAATAAAAATAAAAAAAACCGAATTCTGTTATCAAAAAATATATTTTTAATGTTTAAGGATTCTGAATTTATTGTTTAAATTTAAAATAATAACAATTAAAAAAATGTTTATCCAGAAATTTCTTTCTTTCAATATTGTTATTTCAAATTCAAACAATAATTTAAGAAATTTTGAACATTACAAATAATTTTTTAATCAAAATATTTGATAAGTGTTTTTTTAATAGACAAACAATATTAATAATAAACATTTTAATTTTTTTAATTCTGAATTTTTCTATTTTATATATTTTATATTTCCATTTGGCAATTTTCGGTGGAGAATTTTATTATTAGGAATTTCCCAATCCGGTAATATTATAAACATTAGGGAATTTTTCAGTGTCGGAAATGTTATTTTTCGGGATTTTTGAGTCATCCTCATAACTCCTTGATAACATTTGTTTCTGAATGTTTCTAAAAATGATTCGATAAGAGAGAAAATTTTAATAGGGAATATTTTCTAGTATAGGGAAATAATTCTGTTTCTAAGATTTTCTACCACACTACAATTTGTCAATTTTTAAAATATTTAAAGAAATAATAAAAATTATATTAAAGATTTATTATAATAATTTTAAAGGAATTGTTTTAATTTTACAGATTTTTTTTGTAATTTTAAGAAAAATTACAAGTTTTGAGAAAACTGAAAAAAATGTAGATCTTTTAACGATTTCGTAGTAAAATGACCGGGAATATATAAAGCAATTATTTATTATTTTAATTAACACAAGAGAATATTTCAAAGGATTTTAAAACATTACAAATGGTTTCCAAAATTATCAAAAATGAATCACGAGGATTTTAAAAGAATTTTAGCAATAATTCATGTAAGTTTGAAAGATATGTATAAATTTTTAGAACTTTAACAACATTAAAAATATTTTTAATTAAAAAAAGTGTGCGAGCATTTATAAAATATTCCTAAACCTAAAAAAAAAATTGAAAAAACTTTTCTGATTGCAAACTCAACACTTTTTTTGAAATTTTATCTTTCTGTTGTAAAAATTCGTCACCGTTGGTGGATATTAAATCTTTTTGTATTAAAATTAAAATGATTTGAAACTAATTATCAAATTTTATATTTTCTTTAGGATTAATCTTTTTTTTTGTTGTAACTGCAATTACTTGGTCAGCAATTAAACTACTTTGGTAAAAATGCATCTGTTTGGATGTAGATTCATCTGGAGTTCATGTATTATTTAAATATTTAAATAACACGTTCGTTTCGCAACACTCATCGGATCCAGGTTGCTGATCAATCTCTCTCGCGATCACCTTAAATAACGAGCCTCACAACGTCATCATGTGAGGTTCCCCACTTTCAGTTTCTCAACATGTCCAAACCATCGCAAAAAATTTCTTTCACATATGTCAACTAGTGTCTCCTCTACATCACATTTCTTGAGGATTATCTCGTTACCAGCAAAAACCATAATTTTAATTTTATCTACTTTAATTTTGAGGCCTGCGCATGTTCTTTATGCTTGTATTCAATTTGCTCAACATTTTTTGTAAATCTTCGATGACTTTACCCCAAAAATCTTATTATCTACGACGTTCACTCACGTACCCTCACTATCTCGAGATCCGCACTTTCTTCGTCAATGATGACCATTCATACTTGTCCATGAATATAATAAATAGCCACGAGGACATTATCCCTAACCTCAGTGGCATACATTTTTTCAATTGATTTTTCTAACGAATCTAGTTCTGTATCATATAGCATTTCACCCTTGCTATTTCTCATGCTGACAAACTCTGTACTTTTACCTATCTTCATATTGATCATTGCAAATTTATAAAACAGTTCCTTGCTTTCTTCAAAGTTGGTTTGCATTTTCTTCTCTTCTTCTGTTCTGATTTTATCTTTACTGACCTTGATTATTAGTTTATCTTTCCTCCTTTTGTGTCTTTAATCATTTTCAAGTATATTTCGCTCTTCATCGCTTTTGCTTGTGATTTTCAAACTTCTTAGATGTTCTTTTTTCTTTTCTGAGGCTGCTGCCTAAATTTCATCATTCCATTATGCATCACCATTCTTCCTATAATCGCAGTACCACACACTTCAGTCGCACTCCTGAATGAGACATACTCGATCGTAGCCGATTCGCCCTCTATATTTGTATTGTTTATTAGTGCCTTGCAAGCTGCCTTATCTATGTGTTCCTTCATTTTATTTTGAAAATCTATTCGCACTTACGGTTTCTGTAACTTTTCAATCTCGATTTTCGTTTGTCTCCTTTTTTTGGTTCTCTTTCTTCTCCACCCCTAACTTGAGTTTATCTTGGAGACCAAGAGATAATTATCAGTATTGCATTTAGAACCACTCACGACTCTTGTTTCTTTCACTAGCTCCCTTAGTCTTTCATCCGCAATAACGAAGTCAATTATACTGTAGCTATCTCCTCTACATCAGGTGTACATGTGCATCATTTTATGCCTGACCCAAGTATTTGTAATAAATAGGGTCTTTTCTAAGCTTAAGTTAACTTATCTTTTTCGGCTATCATTTTTTCTTGGATCCCCAAAATTACATATCACCCTTTTCTGCATCCTGGCGTTGGGCGCCCACCCGTACGTTCATATCTCTTGTATAATTATTCTTTCAGCATTATCGCAAGCACTTATAGTATCATGTAAAGTGTCCCAGAAGGCGTCTTTTGCTTCACTGCTATCACCATCAGCTGGGCTGAAACAAACTATGATAAATAATCTTCTGATCCCTACTTTTATTCAAATCCATAACAATCTGGGAGATTCAAATTCATGATCTCTGAGATTCTGCCTCGCTGTTTCATTCATAATGAAACCGACCCCCTGACTACTTTGTGATTCACTCTCTACTTCTGAGCATAATTCAAATCCGCCTTCCAACACCCCATTTTATATGTTTCTACTGTCGCATCACTTTTTCAGGTCACATACAATATTTAGCTTCATTACGTCCATAGTTTTATGACATTGCCTTACCTTAGGATCATTCACTTCTCTAGTATACGAAACAGTGAGTCTGTATGTAGAAACTGAATTTAAAAATAATTCCACATAATAATTTCTATTTATTTCTTTCACAATGAGTAAAATATGACCTTGATCTTCGATAGTATACTACAGACTAATTTGAACGAAAAAGCACTTGGTGAGTGTCAGATTTCATTTTCTTCTGATAAAAAAAATATAGTGGATTTTTAAATAAAAATATCAAATATTCGATAGAGTATAAAATATTTTAATTTTGAAATCGCTGAAATGATACATGAGAATAGGTCTATCAATTTGTGATTATTCAAAAAGTAGGAAAATATTCTAAAGGTCCAGGTATAGTCAAGACACACTAGTCAGAAATTATATAGATATTTCATTGATTACACACCAAACAATGTGAGTATTACAAGAATTAAAAGATATGCTTGTGAATATGCCAACTATAGTCGAAGACCAGTTAGCTACTGTTCCTATGTAGCAGCCATCATTTATTACTTTTCACACGCGAGGTACTTTCTCGAAAATCGTAATGCCTGCTGATATTCTCAGTAAATTGTTTACACGAAACAGTATGAATTTCGTGAAAGAGGAAGACAGTATAGCATATTAGAGTAAGGTGTATTGTTCAAATCCTACTTACTTTATTGATTTATAAGGTAAAAATAAAATCGGCCGCAATTCTCATACAATGGGGATGTTGCATGAAATGAGATAAACATATTTTTTTCTTTTTTTGGTCCTATTCAAACAGATGTGACGTCATTGAGATATAAAACTGTGCATCAATGAGACCACTTTAGCCGCCATGTTACTTTTCAAAATTTTGACCAATCAGGTTTCACGACTTTCTACTTGACAGCTGATCAAGCTGATTATCTGAGCTAACCTATTTTTATTATTATTACACCATTAAGCCATTTCCCTTTCGGGGTAGGCGTGACCCACTCGGCAGGGGAAAGGAGTAGTGTGTGGAAGGGATATAGATTTTTCAGATTGATCCAGAATTCTCGTGCTATTTATGTAAATAACACGTTCGTTCCACAACACTGCTCCGACCCAGGTTGCTGATCAATCTCTCTAGCA
>NC_046658.1:94635005-94647092 GCF_010883055.1 Belonocnema kinseyi | reverse complement strand
AAGACATAACGCATCCTTGTCTAACTCCTTGAATAATATCGAAACAGTCACTCAGTTTCCCATTCACTCTTACACTCGCTTTGCTACCTGTATATATTGTTTATATAGCTTGTAGGATCCATCCATTGACTCCATACTCTTTCAGGACTTCCTAAAGTTTACTTCTATCTACCTTGTCAAAAGATTTTTCTAGGTCAACAAATGCACAGAAAACTATTTTTCCTACTCTCAAACTTGTTTCTGTTATTTTACTTAAGCTAAATATTTGATCCGCACATGACCTTCCTGGCATAAACCCACTTTGGACTTCCCAAATCTTTGCTTCTGTTATTTTCATTACCCTAAGAATAAGTATTTTTGAATGTATTTTACTTACGGTGCTTAATAAGCTAATCCCTCTGTAATTATTGCACTCGCTTTTATCTTCCTTTCTCTTGTATATTGGTACGATAATCGCTTTTCTCCAATCGTCTGGGACGTCTCCCATCTCGAAACATAAATTTATCAATTTGCACAATCTATGTGGTATGCACGCGTCACCGTGTTTAAGCATTTCAGCGTTAATACCGTCTACCCCGGCAGCCTTACCGTTTTTCAAGTTCTTAATTATATCCCTAACCTCAGTGACACAGACTTTTTCAATTGAGTTTTCCATCGCATCCTGTTCAACATCGCAGTTGTGGTGTCCTATAGCTTCATTTCCGAATTGTCTCCTAAAGTAGTCTCTGAAAGCCTCTAGTATTCCGTCTGCATTATATACCATTTCCCCCCTACTATTTCTCATGTTGGCAATTTCTGTACTTTTGTTTCCTTTCATTTTTTTATAAAGTAGTTTCCTGCTTCCTTCAAAGTCGTTTTGGATTTTTATCTCTTCTTCTGCTCTAATTGTATCTTTACTTTCTTTAGCTAATCGTTTAAATATCCTGTTTTCGCGTCTATAATCATTTCTACGTCTATTTCTTTCCTCATTGCTAAGACCTGCGATGTTCAAAGTTCTCTTGTACGCTTGTCTTTTTGCTTTTTGGGCAGCCTGAATTTCATCATTCCACCACGCATCACCAGAAATTCTTCCTACAACTGCGGTACCACACACTTCGATCGTGCATCTAACAAGGATATCCCGTAACATTGTCCAGGCGCCCTCTAAATCTTTGTTTTTTATACGGTCCTCCCATGTTGCCCTATCTATGCTTTCGATTATCTTATTTTGGAAATCTATTCGCACATCCGGTTTCTGTAGGTTCTCAATTTTGATTCGCGTTTGTTTTGCTTTCTTGGTTCTCTTTTTTCTCCATCCCCGACCTAAGTTAATTTTTGAGATCAGAAGGTAATGACCAGTATTGTATTGAGGACCCCTCATGACTCTTGTATCTTTGACTAACTCTCTTAGTCTTCCATCCGCAACAACAAAGTCAATTATACTGCGGCTATTTCCTTTAGACCAGGTGTACATGTGGATCATTTTATGCCTAAGCCATGTATTTGTAATAAACAGACCCCTTTCTAAGCATAGACCAACTAATTTATCTCCGTTATAGTTTGTTCTTGGATCCCCAAAATGACCTAATACTCTTTCTGTATCCTGATTTTGGATGCCCACCCAACCGTTCATGTCTCCTAGTAGAATTACTCTTTCCCCATGTTCGCAAATGTTTATTGTGTCATTTAAAGTGTCCGAGAAGGCGTCTTTTACTTATCTAGGATCACTATCAACCGGCGCGTAGCATGCTATGATAAATAGTCTTCTGATTCCTACTTTCATTCTAGCTCACAACAGTCCCTTTTTCTTTGTTTCAGACACACATAAAATGTCTAGTTTCTTCACTTCGATAGTTTCACGCAATTCTTTTACCTTTAGATCATTTACTCCCCTAGCATTTCTAAAAACGCTAAAAATAAGAAATAAAAAATAAAAGTCGAATTAAGCAGGGTCGAAGATATAAACAAAGAATGCATTTGATTCTAGGAAGGATAAAGATCCGAATAACATTTTTATTCGTTTACCGCAAAACATAAAAACGCATTGGCAATGGGCAGAAGCTATTTGGGCAGACTATTTCAATTATTTACTTAGTAATTATTATTAATTAGTATTTGATAACAATACGTGAAAAATGTTTGGGCACATTTATACATTGAAATGCATATTCAGAAACCGTTTTTACTTTTTTGTTTAAATTTCCATAATTTAGGTAGTTTGAATGTTCCCGCGAAGAATGACGTCACAAAGGTGTAGCCAATCCATGCGTTTGGCAAAAATTGCCGCGAGCGGGAGCACTATTTAAACTTCATTAAGAAAAAAAACATGTTTCTTATTCAATAAAAGATTCTTTCTTCTTGGAATATATTAATGAGCTACTAAAGAATAAAAATATCTTGGACATGAGTATATTACAGAAAAAGGTTGTCTTAACACCCTATATAACATATATTTCAGCCATCAAAATCGGTAAAGCCAATTTTGAGAAATTCAAATTTTTTGACAGTTCATTCAAATTGTTTATAACTTTTGTAAGAAAAATTCTTTAAAGTTACTCATGCTTACCCGGATACTTTCTTTGGATTATAAAAAATATAGCTAAAACTGTAACGAGTTATTATACTATAAGCCAGGAAATATATTATTTTTTCAAATTATTCTTGCATTGAAAAAAATGCTTTTTAAACATATTTTTTCTTGCTTCTTTCTACAAGAACTAAAATTTAGAAGTGTAGCCAGCGTAAGGGCGAAAAGAAAACGTGAAAGTATGAAAGGTACTCGGGTATCCGACCAACTTTTCGTTTCGAGTGTAAGGAGTTGTTTTTTCCTCTCGTCTTTTGCACACTCATTCGGGGTTGGAAACCAACTCAAGTGTACGTTTTTTTCCATCTCTCCGAGGCTCAGATAAAAAGGGGCTTCGAAATTACGTGGCGTGAATTTGTTAATTAAAGACTGTGTCAATTTTGTCTCTTGAAAAAGGTATTCTCATTCATTCGAATGTCTAACTAAAACCCTGAAAAATGGCTTTTATTTGTCTACATTTCGACGCTTTGTTTAAATGTTAGTACTTTTCAATTATTACCCTGAACAAATTTTTCAAATTCAAGAGATCTAGCAAAGTAAAAAATTTTGAACGTTTTTATTATGGTCATAATTAAAAATCCCGAAAATAAATATTTATATATATCCATTTAATATGATGATAATATTATAGGACTTGTGACATTTCCAGCGTAAATTACAAATTTTCACGAGGTATATCAAATTTGGTTTACGATCCGCACGACTACGAAAGCACATTTTTTCATCAAGTTTCAAACGACTCTTAACTGTCGTCGATAATTCAAGAAGTTTTCTAATTCAGAATTCAAAAGGTTTTCACTGATATTCAATTATTAAAAAGTGCACCACGTTATTTTTTATTAATATCTGGAAATTATCTTAAAAATGGCTTTGCATTTTTATATAAAAAATTTAATTAGAACATTTTTAAAGATTTTGAAAATAAAGAAGCCTTTTAAATTTTTAAATTGTCTCAGGATTTTGAAAAAAATCCTTAAATTCCTTTGAAAATTTAACCTGAGTTTTTTATTTTGAAAAATGGATTCTAAGACCAAATTGACAAGGATTTAAAAACATTAAAAATTTTATCCTAAAATTTCGAAAAAAAGGGAAGATTTTAAAGCGAAATTTTGTAATCAGGAAGATCACAAAATTTTATAAAAAATTCGAGTAAGCTTAAGAGTTATTCAGAAGTTTTTAAAAAGATGAAAAATTATTTTGAAAGTTGAAAATATTTTTAAAAAGTTTTAAAAAATGTACATTTTTGAATATTTTAAAATACAAATATTGAAATTTTTTAAGAATTTCCGAATGCTTCATGTTTTTAGATTTTTTATTATATAATAAGTTTTCTTAACATTCATGGAAAAATTTATAATGATTTTTTATTATCAAAAATTAAATTTAAAAGGTTATTTAAAAAGATTCCATAAGTTTTTAAAAATTGCCATAAGATATTTTCAAGAAAATAAATACATTTTTTATTAAAAAATTATATTTTAAAATATGAAGATTATTTTTCTATCAAACAAGACGATTTTTCAACAAATTACATAAATTCACAACCAAAGAGTTGAATTTCTTAACTGAAAAAAATCATTTTTAACCAAAAATTGAATAATTAAATTTCTGCTTGAGAAACTTAATTTTAAATATAATGAAAAAGCATGAATTTTCTGAAATATAAAAACAATTTTAATGGAAATAGTTGAATCCTCAACTAAAACAGATTAAACTTCAATCAAACGGTTTGCATTTATAACGAAAAGATTTTATTTTCTACTGAAAAATACAATTTAACAAAAATACATAAACTCTTAATCAAGCAGTTAAATTTTCCACCAAAAAGATTAATTTTCTACCAAAAAAGATGAATTCTCAAAAAAATAGTTGAATTTTTATTCTAAAAAATTTTAGTTTTTAACCGAAAATAGAATGATTAAATTTACATTAAAAACAATGATGTTTAATTTAGAAAAGCGAATTTTTTACGAAACAGTCTAAACTTCTACCAAATGGTTGCACTTTTTACCAACTTGTTGAATTTTCTTGCCAAAAAGGAGCCTTTTTCCTTGAAAAACTGTAAAAAAAGGTAAACTAAAACGTTTATTTTCAAACAAAAAGTTAAATTTACATTAAAAACAATAATTTTCAATTTATAGAAGCCAATTTTTTACGAAATAATTGAAACTTTTACCAAAAAATTGGATTTTTTACCAATTAGTTGAATTTTCTTGCCAAAAAGGACCAATTTTCTACAAAACAGTCAGAAAAAAAGTAAACAAAAACGTTTATTTTCAAACAAACAGTTAAATTAATATTAAAAAATAATAATTTTCAATTTAGAAAAGCACATTTTTTACGAAACAATTGAAACTTCTACCAAATAGTTTCATTATTTACCATCTTGTTGAATTTTCTTGCCATAAAGGACCATTTTTCTGCAAAAGAGTCAGAAAAAAAACAAACAAAATCCGTCAGTACCAAAACAGGATTTCCTTTAGTTTTCGAGAAATAATTAAGAGAGTACCCCGAAATGATGCGCACGATTTGAAAAACCATGTTAACAATAGACGAACAATAGAACAATATTATAATCGTATGCACGAACTTCAGAGTTCAGACTCTCGGACGCTGTAGGTACACCATTGTTCGTCTATTGTAAGTAAGATCCCATTTTGATATTTACAGGGCTTGTAGAGGAAATTGTAAGTTATCTATATAAAAAATGAGGGAAATAAAAAACGGTTTTTTTTTTGAGAAGTTCAATTTCAAAATTAATTTTTGAAATATCCAAGAAGTTTTTGAAATTTCGTTGTTAAAAAAATATTTGCCCGAAACTGCGTCCTTTTACGAATAATTGTTAAAAACATACCTCAATATCATTAAAATCTCCAAATTTATGGAAGTCAAGAGAAAAAGGACCAAAATTTTCAATTTTGAATATCTCCTAAGTTTTTTGATTTTTTCAAACATTATTTTAGGGTTATTCTATCAACGCCTTAAAAAACTGATATTAGAATTTTAATTAAAATCCATCTATAGAAATCTTTTTCACCAGGGTTTTAAAATAAAAGTCACCCAATGAAAATGCCTGTGCAGGAACCTCGGAGGTTCGTGGAAATGTTCCTGCATACGAACCTGCATAGGTAATCTTGATGGGTCCTGTACAGGATTTTGGCGAAGGAGCCTTTAAATGATCCTAAAATGGAACCTGCACCGACAAAGAGACCTTTGAATGATCGAGTATAGGTTCCTGTACAGGTACCTTTGCGAAATAAATTCAGGCGCAGGTTTCTGTAAAGAAACGCTTATGCGATCCTTTGCAGAAAGCAGTCGCGAAAACTGATGTCGCTTAGAGCTATAAAGCTGCTTTCTTTTATTGCTTTGAAGATCGAACTTACTATCGAGAGAGCCAAGCCACTAGCGAACCGTGGCGGATTAGTTTCTATGCAGGTTTACGTATAGGATCTTAAACAAGTTCCTGCACATTAACCTGCGTCTCAAATCGCTCTGTGAAAGAACCTATACAGGCTCATTCAAAGGTTAGCGTGCGTACAGGTTCCTTTGGAGGATCATGTACAGTTTCCTTCGTCAAATACATGTACAGAAACCGCCAAGGTTAACTGTAAAGGCCCGTGTGCAGATTGATGTCCAGCAACATGATCAGGATCCTCCGAGGTTCCTGCACGGGACTTTTCAGCTGGCATAGTACAATAGGATTGTAACCGCAGCGATACGGGATTTAAATGTACCAGTCTAGCAATGCAATAATAACAATAATTTTTTAATATTTTAAACGTCGCAATAAATTAATTTATAATATCCTAATCTCATCAGTCACTTGACTTACTCTATGGCTACGATGAAAAACCGGGTTCACCCGAGAACAAATAAGAAAAATTAAACTTGATTGGGATGGTTTAAAACTCAATATTGACAAATTTCAATTTGTCAAAAACTGGAAAGAAAGCTGATCATTTTTAAAGTTCTGGTCGTGTCTCTTGCGTTTACTCACTTTCTCAAGAGTTTTACTCTTTTCTGAGTTTTTACTTTGAAGCAGTTTGAAGATTGTGAACTTTTGCAGTTATCGAGCTTTCAGGACGTCGCAGCTTTCATCACTATGAACTCCAATGTTATTTTCTAAGAAACTGATTTGCGAACTTGGTATCAACTTATTAAAACAATTAAAAGCGGGATATTATATCTATTTCGTTCCCTATTGTTTAATTTGTTATTTCAATTTAAGCAAAAAACTGACTTTAAATAAGTTTATTATCGTGTCTGGAAATAATTTAGGGGCGTCTAATTTGATAGTTATTTTGTAGATATTGAGTTGACTACAATCTAAATTTAAGGCAGTCAAAATTTGACTGATTAAATTAATCAAGTATGCTTGGCTGAGAATTCTGTCATTTCTACTGACAAAAAAGTCATTTTAACAGATAAGTCCTTCAATATTGATCAATAAATCAATCAGTCAATGGAACTGACTTATTTGTTAATGATAATAAAATAGTATAGTTGCTGGTTACGTAATTCAAAAAATCTAATTCGATCATAAGGTATTACTGATTAGGTCTATTTGTGTTTATTGGTAGATAATAAATCAACTTGGTTAAAAATTCTTCTTTTTTGCTTAAATTCGACTTTTTTGTTTAAATAAAAATATTTTTATGCTAAAATATCAGATATTACATTATTTGTGGAGAATTCATATTTTTTTATTAAAAATTCAACTGCAGTTGAAATTTTCATTTGAATTTTAGTTTACTATTTTATTTGAAAATTTATGTGCTTGGTTGAAATTTTCAACTATTTTATTCGAAATTCTTTTTTTTATTGAAAATTAATTTTGGTAATTGAAAATTGAAAAAATACATTCATTGTTTTAAAATTACATTTTTACATACTAATTAAACTATTTGGTTCAGGATTTAACTGTTCCATTGATAATTGAAAAATCAACTATTTGGTTGAAAGTTAAACTATGTACTTAGTTAAAAAATTATTTCTGTGGTTAATAATTTGACTAGTTTATTTAAAACTCATTGTTTTTGGGTTAATGATTAATTTTTCAACTGCAAATTTATATATTCAATTTTTAGTTAAAATTGATATTTTTCAGCTAAAAATTCAACATTTTGGTTAATTTCAAAAGTTTTTTTTGTTGTTGTTGTTGTGGATTTATGATTTTTCTAGAAAATTGATCTTTTTAGTTAAAAATTTAATTGAAAATATATTGAAAATTTCAAAAAATTCCAAAATAATTAAAATCTTGAAAATATTTCAAAATTTGTTTAACAAAATGTAGATTTTTGAAGATTTGAAAAGGGGCACTTAAAGATTTTTTAAAAATATTTTAAAACATTTCAAATGATTTCCTAAAATTTCGAGAAAGAATGTTGACGTTTTTAAAGAAAAATTTTCCAATTCTTGAAGATTAAAAATTGTTTTAAAAAAATCAAGATAATTTGAGATATTTCGAAGTTCTAAAAAGATTCAAGAATAATTTAAAGGTTGGAACAATCTGAAAAATGCTAAAACAAAATGTAGATATTTGCATATTTAAAATAAAAAGTTTAAAAGCTTTTATAGATTTTTAAAAGGTTAGAAGAGAATAAAAAAAATGTTCTTAAAATTCTTGAGAAAATTTCAAATCACTTCATTTTGAAAATTGAATATCTAAAGAAAATTTAAAAACATTTTTTTTTAAGATTCATGATTTTATGTAAATTTATTCTCTTTGGTTAAAATGTAACTATTTAATTGAAAATTCATCTTCTTTTGCCGAAAAGTATACTTCTAGATAGAAAATTCATCTTTTTTGTTGAAAATTATTATTTTTTGGTTGAAGATTCAACTATTTTGTTGAAAATTCATATTTTTGGATGAATTCAACTGTATTTTTGATTCAAAATCAAAATATATTATAGTTTAAATATAAACTGTCACATTCTTCATTAAATTTGTTTGTTTTTTTAAATTCAACTATTTGATTAAAATTTTAAGTTCCTTGTTGAAAATTCACTTTTTCCTTTGCAGATTCATTATTGTAGTTGAAACTTCATCTCTTTAGATGAAAATTAATTATTCTGTTGAAAATTCGTTTTTTTAGCAGAAAATTAAATCCATAGTTGGAAACTCATCTTCTTGGTTGAAAATTAGTTTGTTAATTTGATTCTTTCGGTTAAAAAATCATCATTATAGTTTTAAAAAATTCCTCTTTGATTAAAAATGTAACTATTTCATTGAAAATTCGTCTTCTTTTACAGAAAATTAATATTCATGCTTAAAAGTTCATCTTTTTGGTTAAACATGAATATATTTTTGTTCATCTCTTCGGTTTGCAAATATAAATAAATCGTTGAATTATTTTTTTTTAAAGAAAATTCCCCTTTTTGTTTGAAAATTCAACTATTTGATCAAACTCGCAAACTCACAACTCACAACTCTCAACTCTTATCTCACAGTACAGGGGCAATAAGGGTAAGGAAAGTAAGAGAAAATGAAGGAAGGGAAAGTAGGGAAAATGAGGGTAAGGAGAGTAGAAGAAATTTCATGAAATTAGAGAAAGGAAAGTAGTGAAGGGGTGTGGGGATATAGGAAGTGAGGAGAAATATGCGGAAAGTGAGAAGAGGGCGAAGTAGATGAGGAAGAAGTTGGGAAAGGAAGATAAATCGAAGTTTGAAGTGAGAGGAGGGGAAGTGGGGCGCCTACTTTGACCAATTTTTATTCTTACCCGGCAACGATTCGCTACCACGAATCTTAATTATGAATAGTTTTACTTCTCTTTTTCAGTTAAGTACATCAAAATGTACAAAACAGTTAGAAAGGGAGACGCGAGTCTGCAATACACGATACTTCCTCAAACGGATCAATTTACTTCGAGTGGACTTCCATTACAAACGGCTCGAAAAAGCCGATTGAAGCTCATGAAGTACTCAATGGGTACTTTGTTGATCCTTCTGATTCTTTCCTGCATTGTCACACCCTTTCTGGTAAATCAGACTGAACGAGACATTTTCATAAACAGCATGTTAGCTGTCGGAAGGACCCAACATGAGACTCGGATTAGGAATTCGACCAACATCCTGACACCTGAGGAAGCGAATGAAAATAGAGAAATGAGTTTAATCGTCTCGAAAATTATTTCCAAGCTGGATGCTTCCAGGGAAAGGAATTACATAGAGGTAGAGACTTCCACGCAATCTGTAACGTCCAAAAACAACGAGCAGCAAGATTCCGATTTCACGATATCTGGTAAGATCAACATTTAAATACTTAAAAACTAAGAAATCCTATTTTAAAAAAACTGTCGTTTCGTGATGCTGAAACAGGAAATAGCGTAACGACAGAGTGGGCAGTATTCTCAGTGTGTTAGTTGCGTCAGGTTGCGTCATGCGTCCACATATAAAAGATGTAATTCACACGGCTCTGAATGTTTACGTTGCATTGCCCTGGATTTATGTGCAAGGCCACTGCAGGTCATGCAGGAAACCGTACTTAAATTCAGGTTTCAGTGTATTGTTGCAGGTTAGAGAAAACATTTCAAATTATCTATTAAATTATTAAATAATATATAAATGCCTTATATCGGTGCTTTTTGTTGGAAATTAGTATTTCCACAGGAATTCGGTTAGTTTAAACAAACATTTGAAAAATTCCAAATAATTGATGTAAGTTTCAACTGAGATTTCAAACTTTTGAACAATTTTAGGTTATGTTAACATTTTTCAGCGGAAATTAGTTATTTTGAGATTAAAAAATAAATTTAGAACAATCAGAACAATTTAGTATCATATTGTTTTCTTATATTAGTGTTTTTCGTCGAAAATCGGTATTTTTATTTTTTTATTATAAGATTCTGCAGATTTATATGTCATTCATACTAAAAATCATTACCTTTAATAAAAAAGTATTAGATTCCCAAGATGAGAAATTTTTTGCAAAAATTTAGGTTATACTTTTTTTTAGTGTCAGTGTTTTTCGTCGGAAATTGGTATTTTTAATTTAAAAAATCATAAAAGTTTTCAGATGATCATTATTTTTCAGCTTATCAAGTATAATAATTAAATTCAACTTTTTTTGTACAATTTTAGGTTTTTTAGCATATTATACCAGAAATCGGTACTAATAATAACAAATTATTGGACTCCAAAGAAGATAAACAAATTTTGAACAATTTTAGGTTAGGCTCGCGTTTTTCATTGGAAATCGAGATAGAATTTAAAGAAGGCTCACAATTTTAAAATAATTTAAGGTTATGCTAACATTTTTATTGAAAATAGGTTATTTTGAACAAAAATAATAAAACTGCAAAATAATTTATAATTTTTAACGATTTTTTGTCACGAGGCCGTTTTTTGTTGAAAATGACTACTTTCATTAAAATTAAAATCATAAGATTTTTCAGTTTAGCATAATTGTGCAGATTACCTGGCAGATAATTAAATTAATAAATTTTGGTTTTTAGTGGCGTTTTATACAGGAAATTAGTACTTTTAATGAAAAATCAGTGGATTTCGGAGAAGATAAAAAAATTTTCGAACATTTTTAGGTTATGATCGCGTTTTTTCATCGGAAATCGGTCTAGGTTTCAAAGATGAATACTGAAACAAATTTCGTTTATGTTAACATTTACCACCGGCAATTGATTATTTTCATAAAAAAATATTACGCTTAAAAGAATATTTACAATCTTAAACAATTTCTTGTTTTATTATGCTAGTGTTTTTCATTAAACATTGTCTTTTAAAATTAATATCATTACTTTTTAAGGAATATTTGCAATATTTGAATGCCGATAGAACATATAAGCGTTTTTCACCGGAAATCGATCATTTTAAACAAAAGTTATTTGATTTTAAAAATTAAAATTTTGACTAATTTTAGGTTATGCTGTTAGTTTTGCTGGGAATTTGACATTTTTAAACAAAAGTGCATTGTTTTGATTATTTATACATTTTACAAAAATAATATATATTAATTCCGAAGACACGATATCCATTTTCATCAATTGTGAAGAATATGTTTACATTATTACAGATAATAGATACTGTGGAATGCACTAAATTCGTAAGGATATTAATTTGATTTTTAATTAAAAAATTGAGCTGTAAATGCGATTTTGGGTGTTTTTACTTTATTCTTACTTGTAATTGTATTGTGCTCATTTAATGAGCAGTTTGCTTCCTCATTATGATTAATTAGCAAATATATTTGTTTCCTTATAAGGAATGCATTACCAATTATTTCCATTTTTTAAATTAACAACAAAAATATTTGAAATTGAAAATGGATGCTCTACAGAGGTAGCACTTACCATAATAATATAAAAATACAATTGGGTCGATCAATTCGTTTCAAAACAAGGAGTCTTTTTTTATTCCTGACTTTTCTTTTCTTTTTTTCTTAAATTATGTTAATGAAACCAGTTTTAGTTTAAAAATTGTTTTTTCGAATATAATAAATGATCCTAACTTCCTAATGACGGATTCTTTTTACATTTTCATCAGAGAAAGTATTAGTTTTGTGTAAAATTT
>NC_046658.1:94613008-94634991 GCF_010883055.1 Belonocnema kinseyi | reverse complement strand
CCCCCCCCCCCCTCCAGTTTTTGTCAAATGTCCATGTTTTGAGACCCCCTGAATCCGAAAACCAGGTTTTTACGAATGTGTCTGTGTATACGTGTGTCCGTCTGTTTCCACAATAACTTTTGAAAAAATTAAACTATTAGATTGGCCAGTGGTACACTCTTTTAGTGTCCTAAACTAAATTTCAAGTTCCTTAGCCACCCATTTTGGATAAACATTAAAAAATGGAGCACATTTTGAATATTTTCGAGACCACTCTTTTTCAAAATTCAAAAATTCTCTGTACGGTTATTCATAGTATTCAGAAAGTCGAACAATTTATTCTAATGACTTTTTTTATAAGACTACACCAATTGAAACATTTTCAATCGAAGGATCTTTCAAATGTAGAGATTATTTATTAATTTAATAATTTCCATTGAAAAAAAGTATTAAAAAAAACATTTTAAATGCGCTGAATCAGGTGAATTTATAGTTTCCATTACAAGTAGACTTAGACACGTCTTTACGTTAAATTACCCGCATAAAGGCGTGTGTCATTTTTAAGAGTGATGTACGATATTTGATTCAAAACCACCAAGTTATGAGCCTGTAAAGCCTGCACAAAAGTGAGCGATAGATAACCCTTTACCGAAATGCTGCGAGAATGTCATATGAATTTAATTTTTTTTCATAATAATGATGATCAATGTCCAAACATTTTTCTGTTTTGTTTTTTCTATTTGTCACATTTTTGGAAGGCCTGCTAATATTTATCCCTACATTTTTCGGGCAGTAAATCTTGTTTTTTTTTTAGTTTGTAGTAACATTAGTTAAAGATCTTCCAATATTATATAATAAACAAGACAATTTTTATAAACAAATTATTTCTTGAAAGAATACTTTCTAAGGTTTTCCATAATTTTTCGCTCTTTAATTGACAACTTACTGATAATTTTATTAATACTCATATTTAGTTGACATATTCTATGATGATAAATTCTCTTATGAATGTTGCTGAAATTGTCATGAAGTTCCTAAAGAAAAGGACTGGCATTGAAAACATGAATTTTTCTACCAGCAAATACCCAAATAATTAACGTGTTTATAAATTTGTTTAAAAAATCACAAATAACAAGATTAATCAACAAATTATAAACTTGGCTAAAATTATAATGAAGTTCCTAATTGCAAAAATGTCATAAAAAAAACGAATTTTTCTGTCGAAAATGCCTGAGAAATACATTTTTTACAAGATTTAAAATAATAATTTCAAGAAAAAATGTTCTCATCATCTTATTCTTTTTATCCTAATTTCTTGCAATATAATATAAAAAACATAAAATTATGGAAAATCATAGAAAAAATTATTTTGAACAAATATTTGTTTATTTATAAAAAATTAAACGCCTTATTTAGAAATAAGGCTAGATAGACAACTCACAAATTTCATCAGGTTTTTCCAATTTTTCGTTTTCTAAATTGGTAAATATTTATGGCCTGCACGTTATTTTGAACCAAAAAAGTAATTTTTTCTCACTGTAGATAATTCCTTTTATTTATTAATCCCTCAATTATTTTTCAGATATGAATCCAGTTACAGATCGACCTCAAATTTTGTCAACGTTCAAAACAAATTTCCGAAAAAGTTTATATTCCACATTGCCATTGACGTCGGCACCAATATTATCATCATCAATTTCTTCTTCGTCATCAACACCAATTGCAATGACCTTAAGTTCATCGACATTTGCAACCTCTTCTTTGGAATTAAAATCCATGGTTACGAATGGTCCCCAAAAACTAAAAATGCCAAGAGTGACTTTGAAATTAAGAGAAAATGAGACAATTCCTCAAATGTACATGAAGGC
This sequence comes from Belonocnema kinseyi, assembly GCF_010883055.1. Lineage (NCBI taxonomy): Eukaryota > Metazoa > Arthropoda > Insecta > Hymenoptera > Cynipidae > Belonocnema > Belonocnema kinseyi. Next base: position 94,633,144 of record NC_046658.1, on the reverse strand, counting down.
TGGAATAGCTTCTTATAAAAAGGGAAACATAACTACGAGCGTTTTAGCCCGTGGTTTGAGTTTAGAGGGATTGATTTTTAAAACTCCGGAAGGGACGATTAAACCCTGGCCTCAGAAATGGCCTTTTGACTGGATGCCTTCTGATCCGCGGTGGCAGGTAAGTTATTCAATTTTTTTATTGTTGTTTTTCTCTTTTATGGTGTATTATGTACGAAGGGAGAAAAACGGGACTTTTGCGACCAGTACTTGAACAATAATTTAGAAAATTGAAGAATTGCCAAAAATGTTGAAGATTTCTGTTAAATTTCCAAATTATAAAATTTCAAAACTTCCTTAAATTTTGCAAATTTGAAACATTTTCGATAATTAAAGCTTACAAACTTACAAAATTAAACAAAGTTATATTTTTTAAATTCCTTACATTGGTAATAATTCCTTAAATTGTTGTTAATTAATAAGTTGACATGCAAAAGTAACAATTTATAAAGGACATTTGATAGTTGAAACTTTGATATAAAACTCAGGTTAAAATTGAGCAATTACTAAAAATTTGGAAATTTCAGAGATTTTGAAAATACATGTTAAAATTTTGAATTACCAAGAATTAACAAATTTTATGGAATTTGAAAATTTTAGAATTTTTTCAAATCTGATCTATTTTGCAAATTTTAGAGATTTACTGAAATTCAGAATATCCAGTAGTTTATGTTAACTTATCGCTTGTCACTTTTTACTCCCCAGGGACTGAAAAGTAAAACCTTAGCCATGGATGTGTTATGAAAACGAATTTTCTTTGATTAATTATCCGTTATAAAAAATTAAGTATTATGGAAGTATTTTCTAGATTTCTGAAATGATATAACTTGCAAAGTTTGTTAAAGGGAGTTCTTTGTATCAGTATGAATTTGGATCTGGCATAAATATTGATCGCAGTGCAGTAAGCGTCTGATCAATAGGCAGAGCGTGCTCCTGAATCTAAAAACGGACGAACCGCGGTATTGCCGGCGGCCTTTATTTTCTTTTCACGTCTACCAACTGAACACGTTTGTGACCTACGACCCTTCGATAAGTCTGCCTCTCTTTTTTAAATTGGTCTGTTCCGACTCTCCATTATTTCCCTGAAAACACAAAAGAAAAAATTAAACCCTTCTTTTCCTAGCAGATCGTTAGAAAACAGTGTAAAATAAATGGAAAAACACAAACTATTTATGTGTACAATGAAAGAAAGGAGAAATTAAAAGGGCCACTGAAGGGAAAGAGGGGTCCTGGAACAAGGGAATGATGATTTTGGAAATTTTCGGATACATTTTTTTCATTTTATATTGTCTGAAAGTTTTGATTCGTTTCCCCCTCCTTTATAAAATTCCTCCTTATATCAAAGCCCCTCTTTTCACTTAACCATCTAACAAACCCCTTCCCCAGCCGCCACTTCCAATCAGTTCCTTTAGTTTCCCTCCCCTTATCTTTTCTAGTTTCCTTCACCTGAAATCCCCTCAACCCCTTACTTGCCCCCTTACATTCCCCTACCTTCCCCTACCTCCATTTTCACTCATGCCCATTAATTTCTCTCCCCTCATCTGTCCTCATTTCCCCTCTACTTATTGCCCCTAGCTTCCCCTCCACTCTTTCCCCTAACTTCGCCCCTCCTAATCTCCGCTAATTTCTCCTACTGACTCGCGATGTTTAATTTTCCTCCTCTCAGACCTCGTCATTTCCCCTATCCTTATTTTCCTTCGCTTTCTCTCCACCCACTGCCCAAACTTCATCCTTCTGATTTCCTCTAATTTCCCCTAATTTCCCCTACCCTGTCTCCCCTTATTTCGCCTCTCTTTCCCTCCTCTCACATCTACTACTCATTTCCCCTTGATTCCCCCCTCGATCGCTTTCCCTACATCGCCACTCCTAATTCCACCTAACCTGCCTCTTACCAGTTTTTTTATTTTTCTTTAGTTCCAAAAACCTCATTTTCTCTTCCTTTATTTTCAGTCACGTCCGTTAATTCACCTCACATCATCGCTGCCAGCTTAACTTTCTTTGTTTCCCCTTATTTCTCCTTGCTTGTCCTTTTATCACACCCTCTTCTTCGCCTCTCATAATTTCCCCTCGCTTCTCTGAATTTTCCTTCCCGCATTTTCCCGCGATTTGCCTCTACTCACTTCTCTAATTTCGCAGCTCATAATTTTTTCCTAATTTCGCGTACTCTGCCTCCAATCATTTTCCCTAATTTTCTCTAGTTCCAATCACCTCAGTTCCCCTTCCTTCATTTTCACTCACGTCCATTGATTCACCTCATCTTATCGCTCCTGGTGTACCTAACTCTATTTCTCCTTATTTACCCATACAACCCCTCCCCTCACATCCCCTACTTCGCCCCTCCTAATTTTCTCTTGCTTCTCTGAATTTCCCTTTACTAATTTCCCCTAATTTTCCATCTATTTCCCTCCACTCAGTTCCCCAATTTTGCTCCTCATAATTTTCCCTTATTTACCCTGAGCTGCCTCCACTCATTTTCCGTAATTTTTGCTAGTTCCAATCACCTCAGTTCTCCTTCCTTCATTTTCACTCACGTCCATTAATTATTTTAAATTCATTTTTCCTAACTGGCCCTCCCCTTATTTCCCATCGCTTTCCCTCCTCTAATATTTACTCTCATCATTTTCTCTCAATTCCCCTAATTCGTCCCTCCTGATTTCTCCTAACTTCCCCTACTCTGCTAGAATTAATTTTCTCTTTTTTTTTAGTTCAAATCCCCTCACTTCCCCTTATTTCATTTGCACTCCTTTCCATTAATCCCCCTCACTTCATCACTCCTCATAGACCCTCCCATTATTTCCCTTTATTTTCCTTCGCTTCCTCTCCTCTCACCCACCCTACTCCGCCCCTGTTAATCCCTCTCCCCTCATTTCCCCTCATTTCCCCTCCTTGTAAAAAAGTCGGACAGGTGACCGAAACTATAAGGTTTCTCTGCCCAGGGCTACGAAACACTAAAAAGTGGTGAATTTTTCAGCTAACTTTCAATTTGCTTACACTTACTATTTATTTAAGTTTTATGTTTACGGTGGCGAAATATTTAGTTGTTTTTGAAAATACAGATATTAAAAGATCTATTTTGAGAAATGAATAATAAAACTTAATTTCATTCAATAACAAGAATTATTGATTGTCGTTAATTCTTTAGTTTGATTATTTGAATTTTTAGCGTAGGGGGGACCTGCCTATAGTGGATAAAGCAACGTACAGTGGATAATAATGACTAATTAAAAATATTAATATATGTAAAAGAATTAATTCTATTTAGTTATTATTTGAGACACTGTACGTGTTCATAAATTAAAATAAACTATTTTTATTTTATTTTTAAAGAAATTAAATTAGAAAGAATGAGATTTGAGAGATTTTCAAAGATTTAAAGTGTTTTCAATGTGTTTCAAAATATTTCAATTCATAAAAAAATGTGTTTTTGCATTTTGCAAACTCTACCCGCTAAATTAATTTCTTTTAGTAAAAAAATACTGCCTTAGGTTTTCATAATTTTCAACAAATTGTTTAGAGGTTTCGTTTAGAGGCCGATTTTGGTCTCTATATGAATTTTTGGCATAGGAAAAGAAAATGTTGGTTTCATGAATGCATTATTAGCATTGAATTTGTATTTTTCAAAATTTGAAAAACATGAAGTAACTTTTACTCTTTTTACTCCTACACGGTTAATTAAAAAGTTTCAAAGTGTCTAATAAATTATTGCATACGCTATGAACGTTTTATATTCGAGCTTTTTGTCTGAAATTAGTATTTAAAACAAATTATTATTATGAAGTCATAAAGTTTTGAAGAAGACTTGAAATTTCTAAAAAAATGAATTACCGGGAATGATCATTTTTTAACGAAATGTATCAAGTTTCAAAGAACAAATTTCAAAGTTTAGGTTACGTTAGTGTTTTATACCAAAAACTGGACAAAACAAAAATCATTATAGCTCACATGAAATCAATTATTTTAAACAAATATCATTAAATTTCAAAGAAAATTTTCAAGTGTGAAAAGTTTTTTGTTGTGTTATTTTAATATATTTTCATAAAAAATATTGAATTTAAACTATTTTAGGTTATGTTGGCATTTAGAATAAAAAACCCCTATTCTTATTTAAAAATGTTTAGATTTAAAAGATTAAACTATTTTGCATAATTATAGGTGAATATAGCGGTTTTCACTAAAAACATCGATACAGATTTTTAAAAATATTTACAATTTTCGAATAATTTAAGGTTATGTTACAGTTTTTTTTACAGGAAATCGCGGTTATTTCGAATAAAGTTGTTTAATTTTAAAGAAGGTTTACAATTTTAAATATCTATAAAACGATCTTATATATTTATTCTAAAGTTAAGATATCAATTTTTATCAATTATCAAAAATTATTTCCTTCTCTTTTCTGTTCTTCTGGATAATATATAGTGTAAAATATATACATTTTTAATATTATAAAATATATGATTAGATTTAAAAATTGCTTAAGGTTTCTAGTTGAAATGAAAACCTAAAATATTTTCATTTTAGGGTACAGGATTCACCCTCCCAATGTTGAACACAATTTTCAGCATTCTGGGAGCTCTAGTTGGATTATTATGTTTATCATCCCTCGTCCTGCTATTTTTGTTACGATTATCACGAAGGAAGCGAATCAACGTCGAGGAACCGGAAGTCGAGGCTCATGAGGATAAATCAACACTTTTAGGAATGGAAAATCATGAGGCAGAAGAAAAAGAGTGATCGAGAGTAAGCACCAAAAATCGCACAAAATGTGATTTTGTTTAATCAGGAATTCCATTATTTTTACAAAAAAGGAACTCAAATTTAATGTGGACATTCTTTTTTCAAAATATAATTTAATTTACAATTAATCAAGAATCAAAAAATCTCGTTTTTAAACATAAATCAATGTCCTTAAAAAAAGATCTGAATGTTACATGTTTTGACCCGCCAACGCAAAGTGCAATGCCCTCAAGAATCCTTTTCTGATTACAAATCGGAAGATAATAGGATCGTATTGGAAAAAGGCGTTTCGCAGCAATTTTATTTCTGATATATTTCCTCGATGATGCGGGTTACGTGCTTGGAATTTAATTATTTTAAATAGAGACCTGAATTTGAATGTAAAACTCCTGTTTCTCCAATAAAAGGAATTTTCTATCAAAGTCAGATGTTTAGGAAAAGTAATGATAGGCTAAGGTCAGCTAAGCTATCTATAAAATTATAATTTAGTGCTCGACAATTATTTATCTAAAATTTTACCATCATATGCTCCTCAAACTATCACATTTTTGTAGAATCTTTTCTACTTTAAGACAATTTTTTATTTAAAGACTCTTCGCGATTCTCCACTTTTCTATTTTGCGAGATAGAAACATACATCACTCATTCATGAAAATTAAAAAGTTGACCCACATGACAATACAAAATATCAAATTTTTAATTAGAAGTGTCATTTTTTGGGTCACTTTAAACTTATAGTTTAACAAAAAAATTTCCTGGCCATCCGGAGGTGGTTTATCAAGAAAGAATGCTGGAATTGAAACTGAATCGTAGTGGGAAAACATATTTTTTTAACCTTCGGATAGTCGTAGAAAAATCATAGTAGGTCAAAATATTCTCTGCTGCGAGTGATTCTAAACTTTATATTACAATAAATTTCATATTATCATATTACCTTGATAATTTTGAACTGAAAGCATTTAAAATTTTTAAAAATCTATGAAATGATTTTGAATTGAGAAAGTTCTAATTCAAAATATTTGAGATAGATAAAATTTTGCAAGAAAACAATATTTCGGATGGAATTAAAAGGAATTAAAGTTCTCTCATTTCTGAATAAGAGCATTTAAAATTAGATAATTTTAAGTTGAACAAATTTTAAAACAGAAACTTTCAAAATTCAAAAAATTTCAGGCTAAAATTGTTTTTAGTTGGACAATTTTCTTCGAAAGAAGTTGAAATTGTCTACTAACTAATTCGAAGCGTTCAAAATTGCACAATTTTATCTTGAACTCAAGAATCTCGAAATTCAATTAATTCTAAATTAAATTTCAAAAGAGGACAATGTCAAAAGAGGAAAATTTCAAAACGATAAATATTGAATATTTTCTGATTATAATTTTGAAAAATAGCTCATTTAAAATTCAGAAGAATGAAAATTATATTATTTCTTATTGAAATCATAAAAAAATTGAACAATTTATAAGTGAAAACTTCCCAATTTTAATAAATTTATATCTGAAATCATTAAAATTTGACTATTTAAAATTGAAAACTAAATTGAATATTCCGATGTAAAATTTTCAGAAATTCTAGAAATCTAAAATAGTATTCAATTGAAAAAATATGATTCAGAATTTTAAAATTAATACCATTTAAACTTAAAGAAATGATTCAATTTTTGAATAGAACAATAGCTTTTTTAAAACTGAGTTTGAAATGTTGAACTTTTTGACATATTTCTACAATAAAAAAAAGTCAATATTCAATGCCTGGTTCTAAAACCTGCTTATTTTTAAGGCATGCATTTAAGAAATTGTTTTCCTAATTTTTCATTGTTTTTAATTATTTTGGAGGAAATAGTTGTGTGCGTTTAAAATTGAAACCAAAATATATCGAATGTCAAAATCTACAATTATTAAATGAAAAGCTCACTAATAAATTGGTTAAATTTCATAAAGTATAGTTGACAGTTTGATAATTGTGAATTTCTAAGCAATTAAATTTATCTAATTTAATAGACACTTTTTAAGGGTTTGCATACAAAAGAGTATTAATAGAACAATTCTTTGGGACTAAATTTTTTTTAGTCTCAAATGAAGTTTGAATTTGTTTAAATTTAATGTTTCTGAAGTAAATATTTTTAAAAATATTTTCAACTTGAAGTTATTCTTTATTTTGAACGTTTTTTTTTTATAAATCGACTTTAAATGTTAACAATTTTTAAATCTTCCATTTTGAACGTTGAGAATAAAGGTGAATTTATTTTTTGATTTTAGAAAAGTTTGTCAAATCAATTTTTACGCTAAATCATAATTTGTTCAGTGTAACAAGAATTTAGATTTCTATAATTTTAGAAGCTTTTACTTTGAAATATTCCATTTAGTTTTCAATTTCAACCCCTTCCTAACGAAATGGTCTAAATTAGAAAAGATTTTAAATTTTGAAAGCGTCTGTTTAACATTTTTTTCAATTTAAAAGCATCCTATATTTCAAACGCCTTTCTTCAGAAATGATAAAGTTCAATTCCTTTTAATTATATTCAAAATCCGCTCTCTAATAATAACTATTTTTAATTAATTTTATTTACTTTCCGGAAGCAGATTAAAAACCAATATCACTCTAGCTATTAACTTATTTCAACTGAAAGCTTAAGAGAATTTTTTGCAACTGAAATTTCTAAATGGTATGAATATATACGAGACTCTGAATAAATATAAGGTAAAATCTGCAAAATTAGGTTAAAAAAACTAAGGTAAAACTATTCATTCGATTAAAATTAGGAATTAAGTATCTAAAAAGATTTTGATCTGTTTTTAGATTAATTTTTATAATTAACGTACATATATTCAAAGACACAATAATTAGTGCTTTTTTGAGTCCCAAACTTTTACAGTATTTTTACTTGGGATTTTTTAAAGAGAGAATTGTAAATGAGAGAGCGAGGGACTTTTTTTTTATTTAGTATAAAGAATACAATTTTGTTGTGATAATGATTTATTTCACAAAGTACATAATAATTTATCGTGTAGATTCAGGAAATATTAACGAAAGTACACAGAAAGTCGATGCTTTCGAGCTTTCGCACGCTCTGATTAATAAAAAAATATCATAAAGCTGCATTTATATGTATCATACACTCGAAAAATAAATAATTGCTTTTCGAAGCTACTAATTCAATCCATGAAAAGTAAATTATATATAATATTATAAGAATTATAAATCAAATTTTATGTTTCGGTTTCTATTCAATTTCATTTCACTATATCGAAACTTGTTGAAAATGAATTACAGAGAGTTATCTATTCCGTAAGCATTACTGTTTTTTATCGAAAAATTGTTGAATTTTCTACCCCGAATAGATTCTGCAAAGTAAGATATTTATTAAATTAAAAAAAATTAGTGTTTATTAAATTATTATTAAATGCGTGTAGCCTAAAAAGAATTAAGATATCGAACCGACGCTAGCTACATTTTAAAAATGATTAAAAAACGCGAGTTTCTGTACAAATCTAAATGTTCGATGCGTTTTTCAAAAACACTCAGATAAAAAAGTAATACGTGCGGTAGTAAAGAGTAACGGTTATAGTTTATATTTTAAAGATTGTATTTTTTTATATTTATTAATTTTTCGACCTCCACGTGTTATATATATACAATAGGGTGGTCCAAATTTTTTTCTCGAATTTTCATGCAAATCGCCCATAAATTTGTTTGAATTCAAACAAAAATAAATCAATTTATTTATTTTGAAAAAAATGTTATTCATAAGTTTAACACGTATTTCTCATAAGAAAAAAAAGTTTTTGTAAATTTTATTCAGAATCATCAAAATTAAATAAACCGAGTTGAAACTCAACATTCCTTTTCACAATTAGCCATAGAATACAATTGAAATATTTTTTTTTAATATTACCCCCATAAGTCTGTTTTCTGGGGTACCAAAATAAATCCCATAAGTAAAAAGATGAGTTTTTATAGTTTTTGGCCCTAATTATGGTTTTTTTTTGTTAAAAATTCGTTGTTTTTTCAAAAAAGTTCTACTTTTTTTTGTCCAATTACCAATTAAAGTAAGGAGATAATTAATTTTACTAACAATAATTCTTTAAAAAATGTATTATTATCCTTTATAATATTCTCGTTGAACGAACCTAGAAAATTGCAGTTTTAAAAAAAAATCCTTACTTTTTGTCCAATTTTTGATTAGAGCGTGTTAAATAATTAATTTAAATTAACAAACTTAATTGTTTTAACAATTCATTATTATGTAAAATAATATTATCTTTAAATAATGTTAGAAATTTATGGCTTTGTCAATTTTTCACTTACTCAGTAAAGTAATAATCAAGTCAAGTTACAAAACATAATTGTTGAAACAATTTATTTTTATTTATAACTATTTTTCCTCAGATAATTGTTAGAATATTGCAGTTTCTTCTGATTTTTTAAAACTTGTTGTCAGTTTCTTACATTTAAGAAACAAACTGCGAATTTCTTGTACTTATCTGAAAGAAGATAGCAATAAACAATAATAAATTTTTTTACCAAAATGTTTTGTTAACTTGCATTTACTACTAACTAACTATGTGAAAAGTAGGTCAAAAGTTAAACATTTCAGAAAAATCGTCAACTATATATGGTAGCATTAATATCGAGAAAAATAAAAGAATAAACTATACTAATTTGTTTCAACAATTATTTTTGGTAAATTAAAATATCTATTAAATCACTCCAAGTGAAGAATATTCAAATAGTTAAAAATTTCAGAATAAACCGCGATTTTGTACCAATAAACAAAAAGAATATTATCAAAAATAATAATAAATAAATTATTATAGAAGAAAATTGCTATATACAATAATAATTTGTTTAAACAGTTATTTTCACTCAATTGAATTCAATATTAAAAACTGCAAATTTTGGCATTATTTAAAGAGAATATTATTAACAATAATAATAAATTATTAAAATAATTATGTTATATATATATATATATATATAAACAGACTTATGGGGGTAATATTCAATTAGTATTCTATGGCTTATTGCGAAGAGAAATGTTAAGTTTCATCTGGATTTAGCTAATATTGACGATTCTGGATGAAATTAACAAAAAATACTTCTGGATTCAACCAACATTTTTCGGCGATGTGCATAAAAATAAGAAAAAATTTTTTTGAAAGAACGAGTCCATTTTAAATCAGGCGGGGTTCTACACTGGAAATAGCAGAATTACTCGGGGACAAAATATGTAAAAAGAAAATTAGGTGATGCGTATTTTTCGAATTTGCAAACAAAATTTTCTAAGAAGTAATGCGTTTTTGAATATTGTGCATTGCTTTTCAAAAAATCCGATTTTTTTATCTTTAAACGTCTGTAACTTTTGACCTAATTGAGATATTTAGGAATTTTTTTTTTTTATTCTAATATCTTTTATTGTCGGTTTTCTTAAATAACCACCCTCAAATGTTTGAATTTTTTTCATTTATACTTTGGAAGATATCTTGTAAGTTTGATGCTGGCTAAATAACTTTGTGGCCAAGAGAATTTTTACATTCTCATAATTTATTTTTCTTAGAATTGAACTTTCTACCTTCTCTCGAAAACAATAAAAGATAGCAAATAGTGTTATAATGTTTGTACATCTAAAAAAGTTCTGTAAAAAATGTCTCTTTTTCTTTTTCGATATCTTTAATCGTTCCTGAGAAAAATTAAAAAATTACATTTTTCGAGGAAAAAAAGTTCTTCTGGCCTCAAAAATGACTTAGCTCGCATGATGCTGATAAGATGCCTTTCTTCTATTAGCATGAACTTTTTACGAATATTTAGAAGAAGAAAAAGTCGGATTTTCCAGAAAATATTTCTTTTTATTGTTTTTTAAATTATAAAAAAAATAATAAAAAAGATTTTCTGGATAACCCTACCTTTTTTATTTTTTCGCATATTTTTTTAACAACTTTTGCTGATAGAAGGAAGCCATCTTATCAGCATTATGCGGATAATTTTTTAATTTTTCTTTTAATCAATGAAAAATTCGAAAAATATTTGATTGTAAGAATAAAAAATTCTCCTTGCCACAAAAGTTATTTAGCCAGCATCAAGCTCACAAGATATATTTTCCATCAAAGTGTAAATTTATAAAAATTGGCCAAAAAAACTGAATGTCTCAATTAGGCTAGAAGTCATAGAGGTTTAAAGAAAAATTCGGGATTTTTAAAAAACAAAGTACAAAATTCAAATACGCATAACCTCTTAAATTTTTTTAACTGTTAAATTTTTTAACTGTTAAATTTTTTAACTTTAAATTTTTTTAATTTTTTTAAACAACATATTTCTTTCCCGAAAGATTCTGCGATTACGATTGTAGAACTTTCTCTCATTTGAAACGGATTCGGTCCAGACAATTGTGACCGCCCTAATATGCAGTCATTGATAAGCGTTAATGATAAAGATATGAAACAGGGTGGCGTAATTGCGGTTACAATTTTGAACAAAAATCGATGACGGATTTGATCTTAAAAAATGGTACATTAAAAAAAAAATGAAATTAGGAATGATTTTGCCAGAAATTATATTTTGGAAAAAATAGGAGCCGAGAGTCGCTCTGTTTCGCGCTTTGTCCCACTGTAGCTAGCTTAGGTAGGGCGAAAAGAATTATGTGTAAATATAAAAAAATGCTCTGTGTCGCAAATAATTTTAGTATTTATTATTGGAAATCAAATTGTTACTTATCAAGATGAAATGGATTTAGCTCGCGCCTAATTAGGGCCTATTGAATGTGTAAAATATAATAAATGGTTTGAGAAATCTTTGATGTATCTTTATATTTAAACCTTTTTATTACATACTGTATTAATTATCATTTTATTTATACGAGTTATCAGACAAATTATTTGAATGGTTGTTTATCGAATGTTTTAAACTGAACTGCATATTTATTATTTAACAATAATCTAATTTATAAAGTTTCGATATGGAATTATTCTATTTTCAGAGGAAAGTAGGAAAGTCATTAAAAAAGTGAATACAATTTTTTCCTGACTTATATTCCTGATTTATATTTTTCTTTCTGATTATAATATCATGTATCGTCTTCTTTCGTATTTTCTCGGAAAAAATAAAAATGAAAAAATAACGATATTTTTTCTAAAAATATTCAAAGGTTATTTATTAAAAAATCCCAACGGTATTTTATCTCTTTTTTCTGCACTCGTCATATTTGCCGTGAGAAGATTTATTTTTTGCCCGAAAAACAAAAATTCACATCTTTTTCCAGATTAAAACAAGGTACAAAAAAATAAACAAAACAAGTTGTTTCTCTAAAAAGGTTCTACAAAAATGCCTCTCGACACTTTTTTTTTCTAGCGTTATTTTCTATAAATTTCCGAAAATATGTTCTAAGAATGTCTTTGTACAAGAATTTATATTAATTAAAGAATTTTATACTTTATTTCAATATGTATATTTGTTATTACTTTTCTTATATTATTTTTTATCATTTTATTTATTATTCTTATTTATTACTATTATTTTATAATTAATCATTATTTCTCAAATTTATATATTTTAAAATAAAATTTAAAAAATTATTGGCGATTATCGATTATTTCAAAAATACTAAGATTTTAAATAAAAAAAATTGATTTAAATCAAAAAGTTTGACATTAAAGTATTTAAAACGGTTAAATTATGTTAAAATAATAATAACGCTAAATAAAAAATGGTTAAAAGGCGTTTTTGTAGAAAATTTTTAGACACAATTTTGTTCTTTGGATTTTCGTATTGCAAAATTGTGAAATTTTCTCAAAAGAAAAAAAAATGGTAAGGTTTTTAAGTAAATTGACGCCATTTGAGTTTTGCTTATATGACTTCAGCCGTTTCGAAATAAATTCGGTCTCGTTAGTTCCCATCGCGAATCTGGATTGCCTTGAAAACGACCTTGTCTGACTAAACCCTCCCGTATCTACTTAATGAATTCGTCCTTTTCTACTGACACTGATTTCAATGATTTCAATTTTAAGATTGCAGATGTGTCAAAAATTAATCTAGGAAATTTTTAAGACTTAAGTTTTCGAAGATATTTAGGACTTGTAGAAGTTTGGAAGAAATGTAAAAATAATTTATATTTGTGGTTCATTCTGAAACAATTATTACAATTTTTTTATAGTTTTACAATTTACAATTACAATTTACAATTATTACAATTATTACAATTATTACAGTTTTCAAGTAGGAAAAATTTCGAATATCATTTCAAGTTTAAAAATATTTTTGATCTCTTCCAAAGTTTTATAATTCAAAAAAACTTTTATAATGATTCAAATGTTTCCTAAAATTTTTTTAAATTCTGAAAAATTAAAAAAAAAATCACTACATTTTGTTTAAACAATTTTTTAATCTTCTCAAGTTTTAAATTATTTCTTAATTTTTTAAAAACTTTAAAATATATTTAATTCGATTGTCATTGAAAGTAATTCAGTTTCTCCAAGTAATCAAATCGTAATTCAGGGTAATCCAGTTAATCGGATTAATTTACATTGATAATCTAGAAAGTTTTCAACTATCTTTTAAAAAATTCAGTTTTCTTGTGCAAGTTAAAAGTGGTTTGGATGGAAATTTACCTATTTTCTTGAAAATAATTTTTTCTTGGTTCAAAATAATTTTTTGAACTGAAAATTGAACCATTTCATTTTCGGAAAAAATAGACAATTCACGTATTTTATTGAAATTTCGCTTCTTTATACAGAAAATTAAAATTTTTTGCTTGAAAATTCATCTCTTTCGTTGAAATTTTATTTTGCTTAGTTTAAAATTTGACGGTTTCGTTAAAAAAATTTGTAGGTAAAAATTCAACGACTTGGCTGAAAATTGAACTGCTTGTTAAAAATTCAGTTTAACAGTGGAAAATTTAACGATTTTCAAATGAAAATTTAACTATTCTGTTTTCAGTTGAAAATTGATTGTTTTTACTTTGGTAAAAAATGTATTTTTTTTTGTAAATTCGTCTTTTTCTGTGGAAAATTAATCTTCTTAATTGGAAATTTAACTGTTTTATTGAAAGTAGAACTGTTTTGTTAAAAATTCATTTCCTAAATTGAAAATCGATCTCTTCAGATAAAACTGTAATTATTTTTCCGAAAACTCGGGTTTTTAATGAAAATTCAAATATTCCGTTATTGGTTGAAAATTGATCGTTTTTAGTTAAAAATTTAACTAATCAATTGAAATTCAAATATTTGGTATGAAAATGAACTTTTTTTGTTAAAAATTCATATTTTTCAGTTAAAAAATCTAGTCTTTTCTAGAAAATTTGACTTTCTAGTTTGAAAATTCAATAATTTGGTTAAAATCATTTCTTTCTTCACTGAAAAATCGTTCATGATTAAAACTGCATTTTTTAAACTAAAATTCGACTCCTTTGTTTGAAAAATCATACTTTTTGCGAACAAAACCATCTATCTTTTTTAGGAATGCAACTGTTTGGTTGATATATTGACTTTCATTTAAATACTTGGTTGTAAATAGTTGATAAATAATTGTTGTTTGTTATAAATTCATTTTTGTAGGTCAAAAAATTAGACCATGTAGTTACAAATTGAACTATTTTTTGTTAAAAGACGCGTTTACATATCACGTAACATTAGTTTCAACCTTTTTACCCCCGCCCCCTATCATGTAATAGATTGTAAAATGTATTAGACCCCCCCCCCCACTCACCCACGGTTATGAAAACTTTTTTTATAATATTTTTAAAAACATAATAGACGTTTTCTAAATAAAAAATAAAAATTTAAGGATAAATTATTGTCTATAAATATATAAAACAATATTTTTATATAACACTAAATACTTCTGCAATATTTGTTTAATTATACAAATATCTAAGTTACCTAACGTAAGTACTATTTAAAATTCACCAATAAATTTTTTAATACCATAAAGAATACAAAATAATATTAATACTATACCATCAAAAACTCAAATTTCTACTTCAAAATGTTTTACACAGTTTTTGAAAATGTTAGGAAACAATTTTAAAAAATTGGTGATCTTCTTTCAATTTTCTCTTAGAATTCATTTGAAAACAATCGTTGCAAAGGTCCCCATGAATCTTAAGAACTTTTTTTCTCTTAATACCCTGAAAAATTCAGTTTGCCTAACGAAATCTTAATGTGCTGAAAAACAAAACAAAAATTCTTTCTAAGTATTCAAAACTTAAAATTACTCTTTTAAAAAACCTATTAAAATAAACCATTAAAATTTTTCCCAAAAATCTTGATAATGTTTAAAAACATCTAGAAATAAATTTTATGATAAATTTGTAATGTTACGTAACATGTGAACGTTCCCAAAAAAATTAATTATTATTTTAAAAATTCTTCTTTTTTATTTGAAAATTCATCTTTTTGGTATAAAAGTTCTCGGTTAAGAAAGTAGATCATTTATCTTAAAAGGTATATTTTTCTTTATTAATATTCTTTTTCATTAATATTCTTAATCATTTTACCAAAATTTCGAAATTTTTCGGGTTATCAGCAGCTGTTAAATTCCCGCCTAGTATTAGTGAACCAGCAAGATGGCAGCAGGATTTAGTACGTCCTCCCCCACTTTTCTCATTTACCCACACATACTCCGCTACTCTCTATTTCTGTAGAGGTCGAACCCATGTGTCGGGACATTTTACCAAACAAGATTTTAGACTGTAGTATGGTTTAGACTTTAGCCGGACGGTCTGGCCAATCTTGTCTCCCGTCGATCGGCTTTGTAAGTACAAAAATGATTTTTATTTTTTTTCATGAATGAAATCCCATCTCCCGGTGTTTCAGCGAATCGCCACTCGCTCGACCAATACCGCGCCTCGAGTTCTGTCTTATCACAGATATTAGCGCGTACAATAGAAAATGGAAAAAAATTGAAAAATTTTCCGTACATTCCCGTTTGTGCGTGGCTGAAGTGTGCGCAAGGGTTTGTGCGGTTCCGTAATTGTGAATGTGACGACACGACGATTTTCTCACCCTCACTTAAAAACCTCTTAATTACCTCTCACGAAACCATTTTTCTCACACATCAAAATTTGGCCTATTTAGGTCTCTGAAGTGAGTGAAAAAATAGGGCGGTGGACATTTTAGGGTGGTTTTTACGGTCGTTGAACGGGGGTAGCAGAACCCTTAGAAACAATTTAATAATCCTTAGCAGAAAATTTTATTCTTTAGAATTTTTGGCGAGAAAAAGTATATTTGCAAATTTAAAAGTACATAAAATTACTTAATTTTTGTACTAACCGAATTTAGTTAGTTAGATAATACTTGTAAACATTTTTTTAAATCGTTCATAGGTAAAAAAATGAAGTAAAATAATGAATAAATCGTCCCGATTTTGATTTGATATTTAACGTTTCATTCCATCATTAAAAATATTTATAAAATAAAAAATCAGATTATATAAAAATATTCCAGTATTGAATAATTTCTAAATAAAAAGTTTTTAAATTAAAAAATTCTCAAAAGAAAAAAATTTTGAAAAAGCCAAAAAATTATAAATATTGACCTTGGAATGAATCTTGATTATAATTCACATGTCCAGACATTTCAAGTGTTGTTTAGATAAATTGATAGATATGAACGGAAGTAGGAAATTATTTTATCAACTCAGAATATTTTTTGAAAATCAGATTTATCTAGAAAAACGAATTCTAAATTTATAGAAACACAAAAAATTTTTAATAAAAAGGCATTTTAATGTCAGAAGAAGTTCAAATTTAAATAAGTTTATTCAAACAAAAAAGCGCTCAGTCATGTGACTTTGAACTTTGATTCCTTCAACTAATCGCAGGAATCTTTCCTAACTTATGTTAAATATATTTTTAAATTATGAAGTAAAATCGAAAGTTTTTTTTCAGTAATTGAGTAACTGGAAATAACAGTGTGGTCGATGGACCGTGATAACCGAGAAATGACTGGACATTGATTGAGACTGGGAAAAATTGGGAAATGAAAATGAATTTCTTTTTTACTCGGAATTTTTACATTTTTTTTAGGAAAAAATCTATTTAATTACATGATATAATACATTTGAAAATATGTTTAATTTCAAATTTTTTCTTAATGTTGAGTTCCAATTGTTTACTTTTTCAATTACCGAAGAATTCAATACAATGTGATGATGAGAGTTAAGATTTTTTAAATATAATAAGTACTTTACTGAAAGTCCATTGGATAACCATTAATTTAACAAAACATTAGTTTCCTATTTTACAAAAAAAAACCGAATTTTTCAAACAAAAAATGTATAAATTAAAATGTTTATTGATTTAACTCTCATGCAAAATCATGCAATTATAAAGTTTTTAACACTTGGTTTTAATACACTTTTTAACAGTTGAATTTTTAACAGTAAATAAGTCGATGTTTCATTTTGAAATGTTGAAAACTCAATTTTGTTAAATTTTTAACAGTTGAAAATTCAAGATAGAATCGAATTTCATATTAAATATAAGCGTAAAAATGTTATATTTATAGTTAACAATATATTTAAAATTTACATGGAGAATTCAATAAACCTTTCGATCCATAAAAAGAATTTTGGAGTTTGATTTTTGCGTAAACTTTTTACCCTTGGAAATTTATTATTCACCCAATTGACCCTCAGATAGTGATTTTCTGAGATCAAAAAAATATCATCAACTCCTTGTCAAATAATTAAAAATAACAAGCTTTTGGAATTGAAATTTTTGTATAGAAAATGTCTCATGTTGATTAACTGTAAATATTAATTAATTATTGGTTTAAAAAAATTGCACAATGATTGATTTTAGAAGAACATTCGGAATTTGTAAAAAATTAAATAATTTACTCATTACAATGTTAAAAAACGAACTGCTTTAATTAGAAAGCCTTAGCAGTCAAATAAATGTAAGCATCCATATGAAGCTTTATAAAGTATTTTCAATTTTTAAAAACTCTAAATTTATTCCAAATGAATTCCATTTTGTATCGAATGAGTTTTAAATATTTAAATTACAAGAAATAAAAAACATCAATTTTTAAAAACATATTTACCAATATTTGACTGTTAAATTTCAAAGTATGAATAACAGCTGAACAATTATTAGTTTAAAACGACTTTAAATAAAAATAATTTAACTTCTAATTTAAGAAGTGCTAATTAAACAAAGATTATTAAAGCGTTCAATCTTTAATGTTTTTAAATTAAAATGTTCGTAAAATTATATATTTTTAAAACATTTAAAAATCTTTAACCTATTCGATTTAGGAAATTTTTAACTTCGAAATCTTGCTGTTAATATCATCTATATTAAAATTGTTAAATTGAAAAGTGTTAAAAGCTTTTATTTCAGATGTTTGAATTATTGAGTGTTTTGATAAAAAAATTCTGAAATAAAAATTGGTTAATCTTGAATTTTAAAAGTTTAAAATTAAAAACAGGGCCACTATCAGTGTTTGAATTTAAGTTTAAGTTTGATTCCACCGAAAGAAAGAATTATCAGCTATAAGAGTTCGAATTTTTTAATTTCAATTAGCGATTGACCCTGAAAAATGTTTGCACTCTAAAAAACCCGGAAATGACCGGGATTTTTTTTTCATCAATTAAAACGGCCATTCTAAATAAACTAATATACATTTTTTCAAGTTCGACTTATTTTTTATTTAGTAGTTGATATTGCTCTAATTTTGCCTACAGACATTAAAAAAAATCTTTAAAGATGATTTGTTTTGTTCCCAAAGAATTTGATATAAGAACAATTGAACACAAACAGAAGGCTGCAAACTAATAAAGATTGCGCAATCTGATTCCACTTCTCCTGCTTTCCTGATTGAATTGTTCAACTCGGCAAAAGAATCCATTATTCTTCATTTTACAGAAATCGTGTTTTATTTACATAACCGGATCTTTCGTTTATATAACGACACGATATTACCATTACCATGTGGCCCCTGTAAGGAAGGGTAATTAAACCCATTTTACAGTTCAGAAAGAGAGTAGATAACAAATTGTTATTAGTCAAAGTTTGGAGTTAATATCCAATTTTTTATACATTTTTAGAGTTTCGTAACCCTGGACAGAAAACTTTAAAGTTTCTTTCGAAAGTTCATTCGAGACAAGATTCGAAACGTTAATTTGGATGAGATTTGAAACAATATTTATGGCAAAATTAATACAAGATTAGAGACAATATTCGAGAAAAAATTCGAGACGAGATTCGAGAAAATGCACGAGGCAAGTTTAATGCAATATTCGAGATAAAATTCAGTTGCTTTTACCGTTTTAGGGTTTTTTAGCTTCAAATAGAAGCCCCTAAAGTTTAAGTCGTGTGTCCGTCCGCCGTCCGTTGTACCTTTTTTACGAAAATCGAAACTCGATACGAGATTCAAGACACGAATAAAAACAAGGGTAGATACAAGATTCGAGACAAGGTTCGCGACGACATTTCAGACGAAATTCGAGACAAAATTCGATTTAAAATTTAGTTGCTTCTACAGTTTTAGGGTTTTGTATCCACGGACAGAAACACTTATAGTTTTGGTCCGGTGTCTCTCCGTCGTCCGTCGTACCTTCTCCAGGAAAATTGAGGCTTGACAAGAGATTCGAGACGAGCTTTGAGATAAGATTCCTATTAAAATTCAGTTACTTTTACATTTTTAGGGTTGCGTAACCCTGGACAGACACCCTTATAGTTTCAATTGGGTGTTGTCCGTCGTCCGTTGTACAAGGTTCGATACAAAGTTCGAGACAACATTCGAGACAATATATGAAACAAAATTAGAGTTAAAATCCAGTTACTTTTGAAAAATTTCATGTTAAATCGTCTGATGAATTTCAGCTGCTATTAGTAATTTTGATTAAAATTCTAGTATTTGTTCCCTTGCGTGACGAAAGACAAACCCTAAAATGATTTCTGAAAAATTCAAAAAGTGAATCTTTTTTTAATTGTTTGTAAAAATACGCAGTTTTGAAACAAATACTAAAAAGATCGAGCAACTTCAAAAAACAAAATTTTTTTTTTAATGTTTTAAGGTTTAAAATTTTTTTTATATCAGGGTTTTTCTTTCAACATCCATGGGAATACTAGAATTTGCATTGCAATTACTGAGAATGGCTGAAATGCATCAGATGATTTTGCATAGAATTGCTCTTTTACATTTGTAGGGACTCGGTTCGCGGAAAGAGTTGAGCCAAGATTCGAGACAAGATTCGAGATAAGCTTTAACCCTTAAACGGCCAAAACGCCACTACCGGTACACTGCTTTTCAACGGCCAATAACAAAGACTATTCGACACTAGAAAAAATTGGGACACATATATTTTTATTGCTTAAGATCTCCTCTTTCCGACGGTGCCAATGAAATTCCTCAAAAAATTTATTTA
>NC_046658.1:94565026-94612908 GCF_010883055.1 Belonocnema kinseyi | reverse complement strand
ATGAGCCGCAATCGATTTCGTGAAATCAAATCAAAAATAAAATTTTCAAAAACTGAGGATGCTAATGATAAAGATAAAGCATGGACAGTTCGTAAAATATTACATTTATTCCGGCAAAATATTCAACAATTTGGTTTTTTCTCAACAGCACTTTCAGTTGATGAAATGATGATTCGATTTTTTGGTCGTACGAGCTTGAAACAGTATCTGCCTTGCAAGCCTGATCGATATGGGATAAAGCTCTGGGGCTTATGTGCAGCCAATGGATATCTATTCAATTTAGACGTTTATTGTGGCAAAAATGATCCAAGCATTGGAATAAATTTATTGGCATGTGCACCAGGCTCCAGAGTTGTTTTACAAATGATCAATCCACTTCTCAATGGCCTTTCACGAAAAAAATCCACATGCATAAATGTGGTTTACGATCAACAGGAACTGCCCGTAAAGACAGAGTGAAAGAAAAGCATGAATTTGCAAAAAATGATCCGCGAGGATCGTACAAAGTAAGCCATGATCGCAACAGTGGGATGAATTTTATCAGTGTAATAGACTCAAAACATGTCTCTATTCTTTCCACAGCATGTGGTATCACTCCCATAACCCCAGTGAAAAGATTTTCACGAGCTGCTCAAGAGAGAGTAGAACTAGGATTTCCTCGAGCTTTTTCTTTGTATAATAATTACATGGGAGGAGTATATTTGCACGATTTCAGATGCAAAAAAGCTTCGCCATCTATTACTTCAAAGAAATGGACTTTTAAAATTTTTTTACGAATAATAGAATCATCAATTACAAATGCTACCGTAATTTGGAAGATTTGCAACAAGAATAATATAGCTAAATTGAAAACGAAAGATTTCTGTAAAGAAATCAGCAGGAAATATTTGTCGCAATCAAAACTAGGTGATTTCAAAACTCACAGATACGAATCACGAACAAAAGCATTATGTAATAATGAACAATGCCGCCAGAGGTCTACTAGATTTTGCATTGATTGCAACATGTATTGCTGCTTACATTGTTTCTCAAAATTACATTCTGAAACAGCAGGATCAAAATGATTTCAACGGATTGAAATCTGAAATGAAAAAAATTCTCCATAAAAAGAAATTAAAAAATGTAAAAAAAATATATAAAATCCCTTAAAAAAAAAAGAGACTATCGATATTCGTCGACCTCCACGTTGGTGATAGTTGGGCAACGTAAACTTTGTTTGCGGCTGACGGACGATAGATATTCGTGAATCATTTTACTCTTACACGATGCTTAGAACTATGCAAATTTTTTATTGAAAAACTATGCGCTTTTCGGCAAATTTGTCAAGAATAAAAAGTTCTTGTAATCAGCCGAGGAATACGCCTGATCCAAAATTTTGCTCAAAACGCTTCGAAAAAATTCAGGCGTATTCCTTGGCTGATTACAAGAACTTTTTATTCTTGATAATTTTTCCGAAAAGCGCATCGTTTATTGTAAAAAAATTCATGAATGTTTTCACAAAAATTTTGTCATTAAGACGCCATTTTGAAAATACTAAAACGAAAAATCGATCTTTGAACCATGGATTCTCAAGGTTTAGACATTTATTCCACCCGTTAGTGAGATTCCAGGTTAATTACTGACTCGAAAAGCTTTGGAAAATGGTTCACAAAAAAAATAGGCACGAAAAATCACGTTTTTATTTTGTTTAAACTGCATTTTGGGATAATAAGAAATTTTTTTAAGGAATTTCATTGGCACCGTCGGAAAGAGGAGATCTTAAGCAATAAAAATATATGTGTCTCAATTTTTTCTAGTGTCGAATAGTCTTAGTTATTGGCCGTTGAAAAGCAGTGTACCGGTAGTGGCGTTTTGGCCGTTTAAGGGTTAAGAAAATATTCGAGACAAGCTTCGAGACGAGATTAATGTATGATTCGAGTTAAAATATAGTTGTTTTTATGTTTTTAAGGTTTCCCAGCATCGGACAGAACCCCTTATAGTTGGGAAATAAATCGGGAATAGATACAAAATTCGAGACAAGATTTAAAACGAGATGAGATGAGCTGTAAAAAGGGGGGAGGGCAGGGGAAAGGGGACAGGACTAATTTTCGTTACCTAGATAGTTACTTTTTCGGAATGATAGAAGTAAACATGAATTTTTTGTAAATAAGTAACGAAGTGGTAAATAGTTTGAAATCTACAAAAATCCAAGGTGAATTCAATAAAATTGAAATATACTGAAAAAAGTTAAAAAATTTTTTAAAAATGCATTGAATTAATTAAATTTGAAATAAATTGAGAAAAATTCAAGGGCTCAAAAGAATTTAATGAAATTCCTAAGACTTCAGGTTGAATTAAAAAATTAGTTTTTTAATTCATTCCATTTAGGTAGAATTGAGTGAATTTAGGAGAATTCAAGTATATTGAAAAAATCAGGATAAATCACAAGCATTTAGGATTAATTCCAAGTAAATTCAATTGAATTGCAAAATTTTAAAATCACATTTCTTTTAGTAACATTAACTATCAAAGTCGTTACTTTTTCACATACTTTCGAAATATAATTTACATGTCATTTTTTATTTAAATTAATCAATTTGATTGCATTTGAAATTACTTTTTCATTTTCACTATTCAAATTGTAGCGCCTATTTTTGAAAAAATTATTGTTGTTGTAAATAAACAAAGAATTCTCGAGGTTGCTGAAAGAAATTGAAAAAGTGAACTATTTAATTAGGAAAAGAAACCAAAGTTACTAATTTCTAAACCACTTAGTGATTAAAATTGACGAAAATTGACTAATGTGCATTAAGTCTGTCGAGATTTGCAGAAATTAATAATACAGTGAAACTCTTCTATAGAGCCGATTTTGGGGCTGACGGTGGGTGGGAACTAACTCCCCCGCGTACCCCGCGCAGTTCCTGTTACACCTACCTGCGACACGACGTCAATTCTCGGAAGGGCTATAGAAGGGAGGGCTATTGAAGGGTTTCACGGTAAGATAAGACTATTTCTGTCGATTTATCAATTTAGCTAATACAATTTATTACTTAAACTATTAAAATAATATAAATATTAAATGCATATAAATTAAAATAATTAAATTATAAACATTAAAAATTAAAGTGAATTGACAAAGATCCAATCGGTTTCACTCCAAGGTGAATTTTCTCCGAAACCACATTTCTTTAAACCATTTAATTGAATAAAATTGAGTGTATTTAGAAGAATTTAAGTGAATTCAAAGAATTCAGCAACAGTTAAATAAATTGAAAGAATTTAAAAGAATTTAAATTTTTTTAAAGAACTCAGGATAAGTTAATAAGAATTCACAGTGGAATCCAAAAGAATTCAAATGAGTTGAAAAATATCCAAAATATTTCACTGATTTGATTAAAATTTAAGTAAATTAGGAAGAATTTGAGGGAATTTAAGAGACTTTAAATAATTACATAAGAATTTCAATGATAATAATTAAACCTAATTTTGAGAATCAAAAAATGTCTATCGAGTGAGTAAACAGGGAATGAATAGAATTGAGAACAAATTCAACAGAATTTAAGTAAAATAAGAAAAAAAAATGTTAAACAAATAAATTAAATAAAATTCGAGTGAATTTAAGGAATATTTATGGCAAATAAGTAGAATTCGATTAAATTTATATGTAAATATTTAAAACATTAATTGAATTCAATAAATTTGCAATTAATTGAGAAAAATTCAAGGAAATTCGCACGAATTTGATAAAATGGCTAAAACTTCAGGGTGAATTAAAAAAAAGTAAAAACAATCCATTTATTTGAGTGCAATTGAATTTAGAAAAATTCATGCGAATGAGAAATAATTATGATAAAAAATTAATTTTAAAGAATTTAACGAGAGTTAAATAATTCGATAGAATTAAAAAGAATTCAAATTTTTAAGGAATTCAGGATAAATTGATAATAGTTCAGGATGAATTCCACATGAATTTAAATAGGTCGAAACCTATTTAAAATATTTCACTGATTTTATAAAATTTCAGTAAATTTAGAAGAATTCAAAGGAATTCAAGCGAAACTTTCCTTCGAATTCAGTAAGTGGGATTTAACCGAATCCAAAACAAATACAACAGAATTTAAATAATTTAAAATATATACATAAAAAATTAACGAACTAAATATAATCTGAGTGAAAAATGTAAGCAAAATGAGTAGAATTCGATGAAATTTATAAAAATTCAAAGTGTATTCAATCAAATTGAAATAAACTGAAAAAATTCGAAAATTTAAAGAAAAAATTCATCGACTTTATTCAATTTGGAATAAATTGAGTAAATTCAAGGGAATTCAAAAGAATCTAATGAAATTCCTAAGAATTTAGGGTGAATTGAAAAATCAGTATTTTGATTCATTCAATTTAAGTAGAATTGAGTGAATTTAGGAGAATTCAAGTGTATTTAAAAAATCAGGGTAAATCACAAGCATTAAGGATTAATTCCAAGTTCAACTGAATTAAAAATTTTTTAAATCAAAAACAATCTATTGATTTCAGTAAAAATAGTTTGAATTGAAAAGCATTCAAGAGAATTCCAAAGAATTCGATGAATTTCCTGTGAAACAAAGATAAATTAAGAATTTTAAAGTCTTCAGGATAATAAAAAAAAACAGATCCATTAGATTCTTCTTTTTTCAGTTATATGTCTGAAGTAGATAATCCTTTTAATATGGAAATTTGTATTAATTAAAATTTGTTAAACTTGGAAGTAGACATCTTTAAATCTTAACCAAATATTCCAAAAATTAGTTGGGTAAATAATTCTATTATATAATTTATTATATTATGTAATTTTTAGATTTGGATTTCATTTCAAACATGCTAATTTTTGTAAACAGTGAAAATCATTGGATGATTTCCGAAAGTCCGATAAAAACCGATGTGTACTTGAAAGTGGGTTAGGAACTTGATCCTGGATAAAAAATTGAACTTTGTATTCAACTTATAATTAGTGATTAATCGCTTATTATTTCTTGGTCTTGCGATTTATTGTCACCGTCACTGATATTTGAAGTTGATACGACTTAGCGCTGTAAATGTAAATAAACTAGGCTGTTGACATCGAATATGTTGCTTCAACACTCTCAAGTCTAATGTAACGAGCTACGTGCAATTTCTAACGTAAGTTACATCCGCTCATGCATTGGTTTTTTTGCTTCCGATGTCCGTCCGTCCGCCCTTCATACTTTTTCCATGGAGGGGTAGTGAGGGGAAGGAGGGGAAGTGAGGGGAAAGTAGAGGAAGGTCAAATGCCCTTTCCCCTACTCCCCCCATCCAACTCGTCACTTCCCCTTCCTCACTTCCCCTCCCGAACACAAATTTTCCGTAAGATCAACCCCTTTTCCAGATTTTGTTGAATAAACATTTTGAAGATTATTCATCTGAAAAAATATGAAATGAAAATAAAACTTTTTTTTAATAAGACAATAAAAAAAGAAATATTCAAAAATAGGTTCTTCAAATTTTAAATTCGTATTTAGAAAGCTAAACTAAATAATTGAAGAAAAAAGTAAATTACTTAAAAACTTCAGAAGTTAAAGAATGTAAAATTCAAAATCTTTACTAAGCAATAAAAAATAGAATAAAATAAAATTAATAAAGTGAATACGGACTGACTAATCCTAAGGAATTTTATTTAAGGCTAACCGCTTTTCAGCTTTTTTTAAAATTATTATTTTTAAGATTATTCATATGAAAAGAAATAAAAATGAAATCTTTTTTCGAGAGAATATAAAAAAATCTTGCAACATTTATTTTTATTAAAAATCTGCCCGCTATGCGGGCACATTCTCATCGCGCGGTGCGCGCGCGGCTCGCAAGTTTGAGCGTGCTTGGGGCGCGCGGCTATTGGTTCTCGCGCTTCGCGCTCGATGTATGTATTTATTTCAATTATGTATTTACCTCGCGCTACGCGCTCGGTCTTTATATTTTCGCACATTCTCGCGTAAACATTTAAAAATTAAGACTTAAAATATCCACCACTGTAATTTTGTGATTGTGAATTCTCTTTCGTTAAAAAAACGTAGCTCGAGAGTTTGAGCGCACCTACGGCACGCGACTGAGGGCAACGCACTCCGCGCCTAATCTTTGCATTTCTTCCGCATTCGGGCACAGACCTTTTAAAATCAAAGGTGAACGGACCGACAACTGTCATCTTGTGATTTTGAACACTCTTTTGTGAAAGCTCTTTTGGCTTTAACGAACACATTCTCATCACGTATCTCGTGCTTCGAACTCGATTATTGTATTTGTTTCTTATTTTGCTTTAAATTGCATTATAAGCTGCTCTGAAACCTGTATCATTTCAATAAATGTATATCATTACAATTCATAATATGCATAAAAATTGAATCATACTAATTCTTATTTCCTTGTTTTTATAATGTTTTTATTTTTAATGTAATTTGGAATCTTCAACTTTTCGACCGAATCAAAAAAGTTGTTACCATTGTCCTGTAGGACTTTCAAAAATCAAAGTTTTTCTTCTCTTGAGTTTTTTCATATCATGCGTTGTTTGGCTTAAAATGTTCATTTTAGTTTGTTTTTTTGGATTTTGAAAATGCTCTAACTCTGATAAATTTCTTTTTATAGAAAAAAGTCATGGGGATAAATTGTTTGAGTTTCTGAGTACTATGAACAGCCGTACATAGAATTTGTAAATCTTGAAAAAATGTGGTTTCGAAAATTTTTGGTACGATGAAATTTGGAATTTTCAACTTTTCGACCAAATTAAAAAAGTTGTTATCATAATTTTGTAAGGCTTTCAAAAAGCAAAGGTTTTCTTCTTCTGACTTTTTTTTATATCATGCGTTGTTTGGCTTAAAATTTTCATTTTAGTTTGTTTTTTTGGATTTTGAGAATGCTCTAACTCTGATAAATTTCTTGTTATAAAAAAAAGTAAAAAGGATAAATTGTTTAAATTTTGAAGTACTATGAACAACCGTGCATAGAATTTTTATATCTTTAAAAAATGGGGTTTCAAAAATTTTTTGTACGATCAAATTTGGAATTTTCAACTTTTTGACCAAAATGAAAAATTTTTTATCACAATCTTGTAGGGCTTTCAAAAAGCAACATTTTTCTTCTCAGGACTTTTTTTCGTATGATACGTTGTTTGGCTTAAATTGTTCATTTTAGTTTGTTTGGTCTCAAAAATATTCAAAATGTGCCCACTTATTGAATTTTTATCCAAAAATGGCTGGCTAACGAACTTGACCTTTAGTTTAGGACACTAAACGAGTGTACCAAAGGGCAATCTAATAGATTAATTTTTTCAAAAGTCATCGTGTTCACAGACAGACAGACATACATACATATATACATACATGTATCTTCTCTGATGAGAATGTAAAAAATATTTTGTATTGATATTCAGTTAAGACTTGAGTAGCAGTCTTAATAGGCTACGAAACCCTTCCTTGCAGGCACTCGGGAGCCTACTTAATTCGCCGTTTTACATTCTAAAAAGCTTCAGACAGTTTTTAAATTCTCATCAGAGAAGGTATTAGATTCATGTAAAATTTTACCCCCCTCCCAAGTTTCTGTTCGATATCCACGTTTTGAGAACCCCTAAATACAAAAAATAGGTTTTTATTAACGTGTCTATCAGTCTGCCTGTCTGTCCGTTCGTGGATGGTTTTTCGTTAGCACAATAACTTTCGAAAGAATTGGCTGATTGGATTTTCCTTTTGTAAGCTCTTTTAGTATCTTAAAATGAAGTTCAAGTTCGTTAGCCAGCTATTTTGGACAAAAATTTAAAAAGTGAACACATTTTGAGTATTTTTGAGACAATTTTTTTTCAAAATTCAAACAATTTATCCTAATGACTTTTTTTCTTGGTAAAAGCAAAATTTACTAGAGTTACAACATTTATAAAATTCCAAAAAACACACGAAAATGAACATTTTAAGTCAAATATGACATGATATGAAAAACAGTCAAGACAAGAAAAATGTTGATTTTTGAACAGCTCTTTAAATTTTCTTGAAAAATCGAAAGTTCAAATTTCGACAGCATGAAAAAATAATGGAAAATCAAAAAATACATTTTTTCATTCAACTATCTCAAAGTACTTTAAAGACTCTCAATCAATGTTTTCTACGATTTTGTATAATTATACGTTTTTTCAAGTTATATTGCAAGAACTTTAAATGAAAACAATATTATATTTTAAAAAATTTATCTTGAGATCATAATTCTTCATATTATAAACAAATTTAATGAACAAATGCAGTAATCAGGCATTTTTCGACAGCATTTTTTTTTCCGATGTACATTTTTATAAATTAGGAAGTTCATGATAATTTTAGCAAAATTCATAATGTGCTGATTAATCTAATGATTTTTTAAACAAATGCATTATTCGGGCATTTTCGGCAGAAAAATTCGGTTTTTTCAATGTCAGTCTTTTCAGTTGGGAACTTCATGACATATTCAGCAACATTCATAATAAGTGGATAAATTTTATGATTCGTTTAAACAAATTTAATCAACCAATTTGTTAATCATGTATTTGTCTACATACAAATTCTTTTTTTTTCTATGTCAACTTTTTAAATTGGGAACTTCATGAAAACTTCAGCAAAATTTCTAATTTTTCGATGAATTTTGTGATTTTTTAAAACAAACTTAATAAACAAATGCATTATTGGGGCATCTATCGACGAAAAAAATCTGTTTTGGTTTGCTGTCACACTTTTCATTTAGATCTTCATTATAAATTCGGCAACATTCATGATGAGTTGATGAATTTTATGAGTTTTAGAAACCAATTTAACAAACAAATGCATTATCCGGGCATCTGTGGACGGAACAATTTGTTTTTTTCAATGTCAGTCTTGTTAATGGGGATCTTCATGATGATTTCAGCAAAATTCACTATTGGTCGATAAATTAATATTTTTTTAAAAACAGATTCAATAAACAATTGCATTAGTCGCGAGCATCTGTCGATGAACAAAAATTTTTTTGATATCCTAATTAAAAAATTCGCCATAGAAAAAAACTAATTTTTCTGTAGACAAATGCCTGATTAATGCATTTGTTCATTATATTTGTTTATAATACAAAGAATTATAATATTAAGAGAACATTTTTTAAATATAATATTTTTTCATTCAAGTCTCTTGCAATATAACTTGAAAAAACGTATAATTATGGAAAATCGTAGAAAACATTTTTTCAACAAATAATTTGTTTATATAAAATATTGGAACATCTTTAGCTAATGCTGCTCTATGAAACTTAGGTAACTAAGTTTAAATAATCTAAGCTAAGACTAAAACTTAAAATAAATATTTTAATAATTTGATTAGATCCTGCTATGAGAAATAATAATTGTGGTTCTACACTAAGTTTCAGGATACATTAATGAGGCAATATGAATTTTGAAAATATGACAGGACCATCTTCTAAAAAGTCAATTTTTTTATTTCTTGTTAAGGCATGCATCCTATCAGTTTTATGTGAACTAAAAAATTTTAAATTTAAAAAAAAATTTCTTTGTTTCCGAAAGAAATGCGATAATTTGATTTTATAAGAAAAAAATTATTCTGACCATGAAAATGAATTAGTCCACAAAAAACAAACAAAACGAATTACCAACTAAATATTCAATTTTTTACCCAAAAAGATGAATCTTCAACCAAAAAAATTAATTTTTACCAAAAAAGTGAATCATCAACCCCGTAAAGTTGAATTCTCAACAAAAATAATTAATTTTCAGCCAAGCCAAGAAAATTAATTTTCTGCCTAAAAAAAGATTCTTCGACAAAATACATGACTCTCCATCCAGATAGTTAAATTTCATACTAAAATGATCAAATTTTAACTAAAAGTAGAATAAGTGAATTTTTATTTGGAATATTAATTTGAAAGACATAAATACGAATTTTCAACTAAAAAATAAATGTTCTAACTAAAAACTATCTATTTGCAACCTAAAATAAAATAGTTACATTTTCCTTGAAAAAATCAATATTAAAAAAAAAAAGAATTACCAACTAAATATTTGATTTTTCATTTTATTATCATTACCAAATTAATTATCATTACCAAAATAGCGAATCTTCAACATCATATAGTTGAATGTTCAAGCAAAAGTTAATTCCCTATTTAAAAGAAGATTTTTCAACAAAATACATGGATTTTCACCCAAATAGTTAAATTTTAAACCAAAGAAGATCAATTTTCAATCAAAAATAAAATAGTTACATTTTGCTTGAAATAAAATTAATATAAGTAGAATCAAGAAAAAAGAACAGAATTTTCAACCTAAAAATGTAATTTTTCAGGAAAAAAATTCATTTTTCGATAAAAAAACATGTATTTTTAATTAAAAAAGAGCAATTTTTATCCCAAAATAGAATGGTTACATTGTTAGTTTGAAAAATTAATTTTCAACTAAAAAAACGAGTTTTTAGCGAAATAGTTATGTTTTTAGCTTGTATTCAGTTTAAAAAATTAATATTTAAAAAAAAAGAATTTACAACCCGAAAACATGAATTTCTAACAAAAAAAGTTAATTTTGTATAAAAAAATGAAATTTTCATAATATATTGAAATTTTTAAACAAATAGTTCAATTTAAAAAAAATATGAATTTTTATCAAAAATCGAATTTTTAACAAAAATCGAATTTTTAGGGAAATAGTTACATTTTCAATTAAAAAGATGAATTTTCAGATAAAATAGTAAATCTTTAAAATAAAGCAATTTCCGATCAAAGTGTTCCAGCCAAAAGATAATTACTACTATAACTACTGATGTATTTTACTTGAAAAGTGATCGCTTTTTAGTAGAAAACAAATCTTTTTGGTTAAAAATTTTGTAATTTTGTTTGAGGATTTATTTTCGTAGGTTTTTCAAACTTAAAATCTTACTATTCCATTTTTGTTTTAAATAAAAAACCTAACTTGTTGTGTAAAAGTCAAACTGCTATGTTATATATTTTATTTTGACGATTGTTCATTTCCTTGACTAAAAACTCAATTATTTGCTTCGAAATACTTTTTTTTGATAAATTTTTTATTGAAAATGTAACATTTTCATTTTTAATTTAAAAATTATATTTTTTCAGTGAAAAATTCGGCTTTATTTGTAGAAAAGTAATCTTTTCGGTTGATATTTCCTTTTTTGGTCAAAACTGCAACTGTTTGGTTGAAAATTAACATTTATTTTGAAAATTCATCTCTTCGGTTGAGAATTTAATTATTTTGCAAAAAATTTTTCTTTTTTTAGTGTAATTTTGTTTCTGTAATATTTAACTATTCATTTGGAAATATATCTATTCTCTATAAAAATTGTATTTTTTGCCATAAAGCTTATCTTCTTGAATGAAACTTGTTCTTTTTTCACTAAAAACTTATTTTTGTAGGGTTTTAAACTGAATATGTTACTATTCCATATTTCTGGATAAAAATATTTTGTTTTTTTAAAATTAAAAATCCAAATACTTGTGAAAAAGTTGAGCCACTTTGTCAAAATTTTTGATGTTGATTGTTCATCCCTTCATTTGAAAACTGAATTATTTCGTTCAAAATACGTTTTTTAATTTGAAATTAATTTTTTAACGCAAATTTTAAAAAAACTGATTGCTTTGATGAACTACACTCTTTTAAAATAAGAATCTTCGTTGAAAATTCATCTGTTTGTTGCAAATTCAACTCATCGTATTAAAAAATCAACTATTCTTGGTAAAAATTAATTATTTTTTGTTTCAAAATTCAACTATTTGGACAGAAAATTCATTCTTTTGGATTGAAAATTCATTGTTGTTCGTTCAAAATGAAACTGTCTATTCAAAAATTTAATTATTTTGTTGAAAGTGCTCTTTCTTTGTAAATTCGATCTTCTTATCAAAAATTCACTTTTGTTTATTGAATAAAAATATTCGAAAATTACTATAAATAATCTTTTGCAGTCTTTCAAATATTAATAGTTTTTATAATTCTTCTTCATTTTCCAGTGGAAAATAAAAAAGTGAAAGTAAGTCAAAAATTTCGGGGGGGGGGGGGGGGGGGGGGGGGGGGGGTCGGTTTAGTTTCGGTAAAGATCTGCGCCCATCACAGACCAGCTATCAATGAATGAAGATCTACTTGATTTCAGAAGTTGGATTAGGAGGGGCACTCATATATTACGTTCATAAAGCTGTTAGCTTATTGCTGCTACTATCATCAGTGAGATAAGCATGCTAATCGAGCCAGCAAAATACACACAAGGCACGTGCTTTCAACGCCTCACAACTGTTACAATACTTACCGATCTAGATTTCTCAGTCTATTTTCAATTTTCAATTCACTTGAGTGTTCCATGGACAATTAAACTGGGCTTAAATTCGCAACGTTTCGAACTCCGTGCGGTCCCTTGGACCCTTAGACCGCGCGGAGTTCAAGCGACCGCACGGTATCACAGATACCTATATATGAATATAGGCATCTCGTGTAACCTCCTCCAATGCCCACTTCTTGGGCCAATTTTTCATTGTTTGCTTCAAATTCCCAATTTTTAAATTCCCTGACCATTCTAATTTTCGTTTTGGATGAAAACAACCTCACACCTGGGTGATAAATAATGTTAATGCAAAACAAATTTTTGTTTCGGAGCACAATTTTTTAAACACTCTTGGTGACAACAGACATACTTGAATTTTCATTCAATTAGTTGAGTTTTGTACTCAAAAATGTAAATCTAGAACCAAAAATCGAAGATATAATTTTCAATTAAAAAAATTAATTTTTAACTTAAAATGAAGGAATTTTTAATAAAATAGTTTAATTCTCAACCAATTTAATGAATTTTCGATCTAAGCAAACGAATTTTCAACGAAAAGTGTAATAGTTGTGATTTCCACCAACATTTTTGTTCAAGTAAAAACAGTTGAATTAAAGAAACAAAAAATACTAATTTTCTACAAATAAGTCGAATCCTCAAAGAAAACAGACTAACTTTCAAACCAAAAAGAGGAACTTTCAGCAAAAAAAGTAAAATTCACAACAACATCCAATTTTCCACTCAATAAACATTGTATTGAAGAATTTAAGATTGAATTTTTTAACCAAAAAAGACAAGTTTTGCATGTAATAACAGAATTTTTAACTAAAAATATCAAATTTCTATAAAAAAGACCAATTCTTAACAAAATACATTTTTATTAATTCAGTTGAATCCTCAAACAAAACAGACTAGTTTTCCACGAAAAAAGAATTTTCAGTCAATGAGAACAAAAATTTTTTATCCAAAATCTTAAAGTTTCCAGCAAAAAAGAATAATTTTCTTTAGAAATTTGAGTTTTCAGCCACAAAATATAAATTTCTAAACAAAAATTGAATTTGCAACACAAAAATATGAATTGTATGTCAAAAACGATTAAATCTTCACCATAAGAAAGACGAATTTAAAATTTAAAAAAATGAATTTTTAACTTTAGAAAAAAATTCTGCAAAAATGGAATAGTTACATTTGCAGCTAAAAAGAACTTTTCATACTAAAAAAATTATTTCAAACAAAGTAGTTAAATTTTTGACAAGAAAAATTAAATCTAAACGATAATGATGAATCTTCACATTACAAATTTCAAAGGAAAACATTTATTTTTAACGAAATAATTGAATTTTCAATCAAAAAGTGAATTTTATAACAAAAAGGCAAATTTTTAACAAAGTAAAATAGTTCAGTTTTCAGCTGTAAATATTAATTTTCATTACAAATTAGCTTGCAACCAAAAAGTTAAATTTTCAACCGAAGAAATGAATGTTTAACTAAAAAATATAATGTTTTAAGCAAAAATGAAATAGCTGCGTTTGAAGCTAAAAAAAGTAATTTTCAAACAAAAAAGCAAACTTTTTACAATTTAGTTAAATTTTTAACCAGAAAAATGTATTTTAAACTAAAGTTATGAGTCTACAAATTACAATTTTCAAATAACAAAAATTTCTTTTTAACGAAATAATTGAATTTTCATTCAAAAACTGAATAATATAACAAAAAGGCAAATTTGTAACAAAATAAAATAGTTCAATTTTCAGTTGGAAAAATTAATTTTCATTAAAAATTATTTCGAAAAAATTAGTTAGATTTTAAACCAAAGAAATGAATTTTTGTTAAAAAAGATAACTTTTTATGCAAAAATTGAATAGTTAACTTCCGAAAAATGAGTTAAATTTGCAACCAAAGAAGGGAGTCTCAAACCAAAATGTTGAATCTTCAATAACAAAAATTTATTTTCAACCCAAAGGAGAATTTTCTAACCAATAAGACAAATTTCTAACAAAATACATGCATTTTCTACCCAAGAGTGAATTAATTTAATTTTGATTAAAAAAATTATTTTTCAACAAAATTGTTATATTTACAACCGAAGAAACAAATTTTTAACAAAAAATGGAATACATATCTACATTATCAGTATAATAAATTTTCAAGCTAGTAAAGTGAATCTCCATTTATTGAAAATTCATCCTTTTGCTCAGAAAATTTATCTCTTTGGTTGAAAATTTAATTCTCTTTTTGAAAATTCGTTTTTTGTTGTTTCTGAAATATGGGCTATCATATTTTGGTTGAAAATTCACCTATTGTTGAAAATTTAACTTTTCGGATTTAAAATACAACCATTTGGTTGAAAATTCAACTTATTTGTTGAAAATTTAATTATTTTCTTGAAAATTAACCAACTTTGTTTAAAAGTCAAATTCTTTTTGGCTAAGAATTCAACTGTTTTCTTGAAAATTCGTCATTTTGGATTGAAAATTCATCTTTGATGGTAGAAATCTCATCGTTTTTGCTTCGAATCAAAAATTAAATTTCACATTTTTAAATTATAATCTGAAATTGTTTTATTCCATTTATAAAAGATTCTTTTATAAAAATGTTATAAGATTAAAATTCTGGTCTTAGAATATTAATTGTCAGGGGAAATAAAAAATTTGCCAGGAAAAAGTCAGGTACTTTTGAAAATTAAGTTTTCTGGCCACCCTGTCCAATCAAATTTGTATTGTCACAAGAAAGTTGATTTGAATAAAGAAAATCAAGTTTCTTCAATCTAATACATTTTCTTCGAGCAGAAAATATTTTTTTAGATCAAGAAAATATTGCTTATCGTTCTTATTCGTAACGATATTTTCTTAATTCAATATTAATTCTTTTGTCGTGCATGTCTCTCATGTGGCTTCAGAGTTTAACATTCAAATTTCTGAATCCACTTTCAACAACTTTACGATCGTTTGAATTGCCTCTCTACGTCTTCAATAAAGTTTTGGAACAGAAATTTTCTTCTGTCTATTGGTCCATATTTAAAAAATAAATTAAAAAATCGATTCTAGTTCTTTTTACGTTTCGGCACACAATGCTGGCCTTCTTCAAGAAAAAATTCCTTCTCTTACAATTACAAGCAGTTAGAATTATTATATTAGATTATAATTAGATTATTATATTAGAAATTAATTTTAAGAAACAGGGAATTTAGATTAGAAAAATGATTTAAAATGTATCGAATGCTGAAATCTCGGAGGAGGTAGCCGAAAACATATCCCTCGAAAAAAAATTTGGGTTTCCATTTAAAGTTAATAAAATCCCAGTAAACAATATGGTAGAAACAATAAATATAAAAATAATAACCATAAAAAATTTAAAACGAAAATAATTTATATAAAAATTTGGAGACCAGTTTTCTGAAACTTTATTTAATATTATTTATTTTATCTCAAATATTCCATAAATATCGATTTCAACCTTCACACTCTTCTCCCTGTTCTCCACATTCCTCCTTTTATAAAGAATTTCTCTTTTCCTCTGTTTGATTAAAACTGGGTTCAAAAAAGAACTATTTGATTAAAAATTCAACTATTTTGTTCAACCTTTTTCCCTTTTGTTCAAAAGTTGAACTATTTGGTACGAAATGTAATGGTTGTGTTGAAAATATTGTTTTCTGAAAATTCGGTTGAAATTTCATCTTTTCCGATTAAAGAAACAACTGTTTTCTTAAAATTTTAAATATTTTTTTTTGTTAAAAATAAACTACTTTGTCAACAAATTGACTGTTTTGGTTTAAAATTCGACTTTTTTTTAAAGTCATCTTTTTTGGTCGAATATTCAACGTTTTGTTGTATATTCGTATTTTTTGTTTCAGAATTTATCTTTTTTGGTAGAACAGTAATATTTTTTTGGTTTAAAATTCATCTATCTTGTTTCAAAATGAAATTTGTTTGGTGAGAATTCAACTGTATTATAAAGAAATAATTCTCTTGGTTTCTAAAATTCAAGTATTTGATTGTAAATGCAGTGTTGTGATGAAAGTGATTTTTTTTTGGTTACGAATTTAAGGATTTTGCTGAAAATTCATATTCTTTAGTTGAATTCTACTATTTTTATTTAAAATTAAAGTATTTTTTTCGGTTGAAATATTACATATTAAAATCATAATAAATATTATCACATTTTTCGTTTAAAATATGTATTTTTGGTTGAAAAGTTACCTACTTAGTTGACTTGTTGAACCACTTTATAAAAATATTTTTTTTGGTAGAAATTTATCTTTCCAGTTCAAAGTTTAACTATTATGTTGAAACAATTGTTTTTTTTGTTACTTAAATAGAAATCGTTTTAAAATATAATTGAACTATTATAGTTTCGGTTAAAATTGATCTTTTTTAATTGAAAATGTATGTATCTTGTTAAAAATTTGACTTTTTTGTAGAAAATTAATCTTTTTGGTTTCTTGGTTCTTGGTATACTAAAAATTGTTTTTTTTATGCATTCATTATTTTAATTAAAAATTCATCTTATTGGTGATAAATTGAACTATTTTGTTAAAAATTCATTTTTTTTCTTCAAAATTTCACATTTTTAATTAAAAATTACACTATTCTACTAGTTGTAAATTTTTATTTGAAAAATGTTTGAAAATTTGTCTTTCTTAAAAAATTAATCTTCTTGGTTGAAAATTCATCTTTTTATTTACAAATTCAACTATGCTTGGTTATTCATGAAAAATTGCCCTATTTTCCCAGTCTTGCAAGCATATTGGGTGCAATGTCTTTATTTTTTAGTGTTTAATTTTACGCAAATATATAATATACTATATATTTAATTTAAAAAAATATTTTGTCTGTTTTTCATACTGTTGGTTATATGTTAAAATAATTGTAGTTCATAAATTAAATTAAAATATAGGAAACCAACACAAATTCATTGACCTTTACTTAAAATCAATTTTAATTAAAAAGCAATCTTTTTCGTGCTTTGCAAACAAAAAATACCAATATGCACCATGACATTTTCAAAATTGCTGTTATTATAACAACCCTAAATTATAAGAAAAAAAAGTAAGCAAAAGAATATTTTTTATATTTTCGACGAGACTAATAAATTAATTAGCAATTATTATTTTTCTCATTTAAAAAAAAAATTGTTAGTTATTCTCTGACGGACAAGCCTTTGAAAGAATTTTATTTTAAAAAACCTCACTTGATCAAACTGGCATTTTAGACGCTCAAAAGAATATTTGCTCTTTGACCCTTCTTCACTTTGTGCTACTTACCTTACCTGAGTTTCACACAAAAAATTTAGCTCGTTTCGCAAAAAATTACCTCACATGATGCATAATTCCAAGTTACAATTTTAACAAAATCTTTGGCAGCTTTCAAAAGCGTGGAGAAAGCTCGTTTTAATATGTCAATGTTTTATACTCGAGGCAAATCGATACAGAAGGTACAAACTTGTTGCGGATTTACGTTCCATCAATTAACCTACTTTGTAGTAAGTCATTTTTTTCATTTAAAAAAATCTGAAGATATGTGTGTATTTTTGAAATTATTTAAATTCTAAAAAAGTGGATAAAAAATACTAATGGTAATCAATACTAGTACAGTTACATATCTATATTTGTATTGCTTTTTTATTATTTATTAATTACATTTAATTAATTATTTTTAAAGTATTAGTGTTTTTAATTAAAATCATCCACTGTAAGGAGGTTTTATCTATATTTATACACTCCAAGTCCCATAGAAACTGCTCCGGGTTTGTAATTCCTAGAACTGCTGGCCCAAGCAATTTCCCAGGGGTCAGGACGAGAGACGGTTGCGAGTCTCGCCTCGGAAGGACCGCAGTGCGCGAGTACTCATTCGAGTATATTGCGCAATATTGTGCATTTCAATTGGAAACGGTTCAGGTGGCCCTGACGGTTTACGTTTCGAGAATACCGATTCAGTAACGAGGCCAGTGCGAGGCGACCCCCGAAACTGTTATTCTATGGGATTTGGACTGTATTTCTTTAGTTTTTTTAATTGATAACGTTAAATTTCTCAACATAATTACTAATTGAAACATATGTTGAGGTATAGGCTTTTTTAAAATGAAGAATTAAAGTTTTAAGTTTTCGGTTAAAAATAATAATTATTTAAAAAATGTAAACACACTGATTTCATTTTTTAAATTGTATTACCAATACAAATCCTACACAATTAGAATGGACTCTGCGATCAATTTTCTTGATGCAAATCACTTCATAGTTACTTTTTAGTATAAAATCACTATAGCTACTTTTTAAAATAAATTGATCACTTTCGTCACTTCTTTAAATAAATAAAAACAGAGAACCCAAGGACTCATTAATTTTATTGCATTATTTTTTTAATTCATTTGAATTCATTCTGCATTCTTTAAAATCTGTTTAAAACTCTGGATTCAGTGGAAAATTTTTGGATTTTTTTAATTCACCGAGAAGATTTTTAAATTCACCTTCAATTCTTACGTATTTTATCAAATTTTCATTTGATTAATGCTATTCAATCTCATTTATTTGAATGCACACTTTAATTCCCTTAAATTCTTCTAAATTCACTACAGCTGTATTAATCTTGAATTTACCCTTAATTTTTTATAATTTCCGTGAATTCTCCTAAATTTACTCAATTCGACTAAATTGAATGTAGTTTTTTTTTTAATTTACCGTGAAATATTGTAAACTCAACTTCAATTCACAGGCACTATATTAAATTCTTTTGAAGTCTTTTTAATGTTTCTCCATTTATTACAACTTCAATTAATTCAATTAATTTAGTCGATATTTTTTGATTGCCTTAAAATAACTTGGATTTGTATGAATTTCATCGCATTTTTCTCAATGTCCTTAAATTTCTCTAAAATCGATCAAATTTTATTGAATTCGTTGTTGTTGTTTTAATTTTTTTCATTTCACTTAAATTCTGTTTAATTTGCCCTGAATTCTGTTCACTTCCAGTTCACCCAATTTGATGGAAATTTTTGGATTTTCAAAAATGTTGTCAATTATATGCTTGCAAATTCTTATTAATTTCATTAAAGTCGCTAGAAATTCTTTCAATATTTTTCACTCATTTCGAATTCACCCTGAATTCCTCTAAATTCATTGAATTCTACTCAAGTAAATGAAATAAATTTTTTTTGTTAATTTCTTTTTTGTAATTCGCCTTGAAATCTATGTAACTCTTTTTTAATTATTTGAGGTATTTTATAAATTTCCCCTGAATTTTTCTCAACTCTGTTAAATTTGCCCTGAATCCTGTTCGTTCCCAATTTACTCAATTCGATTAAAGTTTTTTGATTTAAAAAATTTTATTCAATTGTATTCTTTCAAATTCTCATTAATTTCATCAGTCTGTTACATTTTTTCGACTCATTTAAATTTAAGCATGGGTTTGTTTTTAATTAACCCTGATGGAGTCTTTTTAACTTATATTGCATTCTCAGGCACTGCATTAAATTCTTTTTAAGTGCCTTGAATTTTTCACAATTCATTCCAAATTTGATAAATTTAATTTATTTTTTAAATATGTTTATACTGTCCTTCGTAACACTTGAATTTTTATGAATTTCATCGAATTCTTCTGATTTTCTTTAAATTTGCCTGAATTTAGTCAAATATTATTTAATTCGTTTGTTGAAATTTTTTTCAATTATATTCTTTCAAATTTTATTAATTTAATCCAAGTTTTTTTGCATTCCTTGACATTTTTTCAACATATTTGGAATTCATCCTGAATTCTTATTAATTTATTCTGATTTTTAATGAATTTTTGTTGAATTCTTTGGAATTTTCTTAAGTTTTTAACGTTTCCGTAAATTCTTTTGAATTCACTTTATTTTTTCACAATTCTACAATTCACTGAAATTTTCCTGTTATCAGTGGAATATTTTTGATTAAATTTTTTTTAATTCAACTCATATTTTTATGAATTTCTTTGAATTTTTTTATTTGGCTTCGATTTTTCTAAATTCACTCGAATTTTATTTCATTCATTGTTAAAAATTTTTTAATTCATTCTTAATTCGTTAAAATTTACCTGGAATTCTTATCAATTTCATCGAATTATTTAATTTTCTATCAAATTCAGATAAAAATTGGTTGCATTATTAATGCAAATTTGTCACTTTTAATGAATTATAGACAATTTTTGAGTTAGAAATTAGTCACTTTTTGTCACTTTTTCGGTTTAATTATGGAACTTTTTCCCTTCTTTCAAGTAAATTATAATATTAATATCACTATTATATTAATTAATATCTATTAATTCATAATTTTTAAAATTCATTTTGATGAATCTTAACATTTTAATTTTTGAATTTTTTAACACAAACCGGGCCGACTGAAAAATCCCACAAAATAAAAATCCTGATACTATAAAATTTTTGAAAAAGGAAATTTCCGAAATAAAAATTCCGACTCATTTTCGAATAATAAAATTCCCAAACCATTCATAATATTAGCGAAATTGACTGTTCCTAATACTATAGTACTATATAGGCAAATTGTAAAAACGCTTTAAAAAATGAAACTAGTGTAAAATATTCATTGAAAGGCTTGACTTTTATCAACTTTATTACGCGATAAAAAAACGGTCTTTATTTTTATTGCATCTTTAGCAGTAAAAAGCTTGCTAGTCGTGGCGATTTCTCGTTTCTAGAATGGTACATTTAACTTAATTTCAGCTAAAATATATGCAATATAATGTTTTAAACAAATGTCCGGATGTGTGTTTTCAAATCTGTTTTTTAAGGACAACTTTTTCAATTTTCATAATTTACTTTTAAAGTGTTTTTTAAATTATGGCTCATACAAGTATTTCTCAATTATAGTTGATAGCGAAAAAAATAAATAATACTTTCAAAAAATTATTTATTTATTTTTTATGTTTTACTTATATTATTAACATTAAAACATTCTCCTTGTAATACCATGAAAGATGATAAAATTCTTCGTAAAGTAAGTCCAAGTTGCAAGCCAGATGTCTTTATATAAATATATTGCAACAAATATTATAAAATGAAAATCTCTTTTAGTCGAAATATCAACAATTGCATTTTTCATCAAAAACTCACCTTTTTATTAAAAATTTAATTACTTAGTTAAAAGTGAAACTACTGTGTTCAAAATTAATTTACTTTGCTGATGATTAAATCATTTTAGTTATATACCATCTTCTTTGTTTAAATTAAACTATTATGTTCAAATTTTTTTTACTTGGAAATTAATTTTGAAAACTAAAAAGTGAATTATTCCATATTTGGTTGCAAATTTATCATTTTGATTGAAATTTATCTCTTGGCCTGAAACCTTAACTATTTGATAAAAAATTTATTTTATTTGTTTGGAAATTTAACTATTTCTTTGAAAATTTATTTTATTAGGTTGCAAACTAATTTTTTTACAGAAAATTTAACTTTTCTATTAAGTTAAAAATTTGTCCGTTTATGGTGAAAATTCAACTATTTTGTTGATATTTCATCTACTTGGTAGAAAAATAATTTATTAGTTAAAACATTATGTTTTTTGTTAAGAATCCAATTATTTGGTTGAAAATTGAACTATTTTGTTGGAAATTCTCTTTCCGGTTTTGCTTGAAAATTCAGTTTTCAATTAAATGCTTATCATTTTAGTTAAAAATCCACTTATTTAACTAAAAATTAAACTATTCCGTTAAAAATTCATTTTAATTAATTTAATTTATTCTGTTTTATTGTTGGTTGAAAATGTATCTTCTGTAGATGAAAATTTATTTTTTTACTGAAAATTGAACTATCTCGTTAAGAGCTTATTTTAATTAATTTATGTTCTATTTTTGATTTAAAATATATCTTCTTTCGTTGAAAATTCATACATTTTGTTGCAAGTTTGAATTTGTTGGTAGAAAGTTATGTTTTGTGTTGAAAATTCAACTATGCAAAGTCATATTTTGTTTGCTAAAAACAATTTGCCCTAAAAGAAACACCCACAAAAAATAATTCGCACCAAAAACTCGCAAACCCCCATTTTTCGCATATGGGAATTATGTGAAATACTTGTGAAACTTCATGGGGCTTGCCGGACGCCTAAATATAATTATTAAAAAAAAAATTTTCATGTAGATTCCATTTCATTGATTAAATC
Organism: Belonocnema kinseyi; assembly: GCF_010883055.1. Classification (NCBI taxonomy): domain Eukaryota; kingdom Metazoa; phylum Arthropoda; class Insecta; order Hymenoptera; family Cynipidae; genus Belonocnema; species Belonocnema kinseyi. Next base: position 94,590,492 of record NC_046658.1, on the reverse strand, counting down.
AGTCATTTTGAATTATTAAATGAGTAACTCTCACACCTCATTACCTTAGTCAGTAAAATTTGTAATGTTAAGTCACTGATTGATTTAGTTAGAAATATTGATTGATTCACCTGTTTGAATGACTGTTTTGTCAGTAGGAATGACTGATTCCTTATTCAGAGCATATTTAGATAATTTCATCAGTGAAATGTTGTCATTTGGGTTACTTATTGATTCAGTCGGCAATATTGACTGATTCTTCTGTTTAGACAAATGTCTTGCCAATAGAAACGACTGATTGTTTATTCAAATCATGCTTCATTAATTTAATCAGCCAAATATTTTCCCTTCACGTCACTGATTGACTCAGTTATAAATATTGACATTTTCGTCTGTTTAAACAACTTTTTCATCAATAGGAATGACTGATTCCTTATTCAAAGCGAGCTTGAATTATTTTATCAGTCGAATCTGTCATTTTTAGGCACTTATTGATTCAGTCGTCAATACTGACTGATTCATGTGTTTAAACGACTGTTTTGTCAGTAGAAATGAATGATTCCTTATTTAAAGCATGCTCGGTTATTTTAATTAGTCAAATTTGGTCATTTCCAGTCAGATATTTATTAATTTAGAAATAATGACTGATTCATATTTTTCCAGTAGAAATGATTGATTCATCAGTTAAAGCATGCTTGAATAATTTAGTCAGTGATATTTTGTCATTTCAATTCACGGATGTATGGGCTTATCAATATTGAGTGATTCATCTGTTCAAACGACTGTTTTGACAGTAGAGATGAATGATTTTTCCATTTAAAGCGTATTTTGGTTAATTTAATCAGTCTTATATTGTCATTTTAAAACACTGATCAATTCAGGTAGCAGTATTGAACGAATAATCTTTTTTTTAGTAGAAATTACTGATTATTTAGTCAAAGCTTACTTGATTAATTGAATCAGTGAAATTTGGTCATTTGAAGCCACTGATAGAGTCAGTCCACAATATTGACGGATTCATCTGTTTAAACAACTGTTACCTCAGTAGAAAGGCTTATTAAATGTTTTGTCATTACAGGGACTTATTGATTCTGTGAGAAATATTTACTCATTCATATTTGGTCAGTCGAAATTACTGATTCCTTAGTCAAATCATGCTTGATTAATTTAATCTGTGAAAATTGATCATCCCTAGTCACTGATTTATTCATTCTTCAATATTGAGTGATTCATCTGATTAACCGTCCATTTTGTCAGTAGAAATGACTGCATTTTTCAGTCAAAGAATCTTTTGATTAATTTAATCAGTCATATTATGTCTTTTTCAGACAAGTATTGATTCGTTCATCAACACTGACTGATTTTGTCTGTTCAAACGATTGGCTTGTCATTATAATACCTAATTCCTTATTCAAACCATGTTTGATTAATTTAATCAGTCAAATTTGCTCATTTCTAGTCAGTTATTGATTAATTCGGCAATATAGGCTGATTCGTATTTTGCAAGTAGAAATTAATAAATCTTTAGTTAAAACATGATTGACTGATTAAATCAGTGACATTTTTTCATTTCAAGCCACTGATTGATTCAGCCATCAGTATTGACTGGTTCATCTATTTAAACAACCGGGTTCGCAGAAGAAATGACTTTAGTCATACTTTGTCATTTACAGGTTATTGATTCTGTGAGCAATATTTCCTGATTTATCTTTTCTCAGTAGAAATGACTAATTCTTTAGTCAAAACATGCTTGATTAATGAATTGTTTTCTAGTATCCTGATTTCGTAAAAAAGTGAGTTTACTAAATTTTTTTGCCTATGTTCTACTTTTGCTTGAATTCGTTTCTTGACCTGCAATCATTTAACCACACAGACAGTACATTCTTATGCACTTTGGACTTACTTAATTCAAGCGATAAAGACATCGGTATAGAATACGAAAAGATTTTAATTTCCAAACAACTTTAGTCAATTTCCACGCCCCCATATAAGAATTGAAAGCAACTAACGTAATCAAGTTTAAATAATTTTTTTGTTCTAAATGACGTAAAACGAAATTTCAGCAATTTCACTTATCGGGTTATCATAATTAAATTAATTGTTGTTCTTGTTAACCAAGAATAGAACTTTAATAGGATTATACATTAAATTTTAATAGTATTATGTAATATAATGATCATTGTCAAATATGACCTTTTAACTATTTCCTTCACTTATTATGAATTACAGGGAAAAATGTTTGTCAATCAACATTTTTTTCTCTTAGCAGGTTTCGTAACTTGCGGTCATCAACCTCTTAACGATTTGATTCTATTTTTCTATTCCGCGAGTTACTTACAGAATCTGATTTTAAATCACTGAGTGAAAAAAGAAAATTATTTAGCTATATTTTTTTCTATATTTTTTATTACTTTCTCTCCTGATAAAATTAAAATATTTACAAGTTGCATATTTACTTCGACAATCCATATGTTTATAAGGAGGCCAATAGTTCAAATGATTAGACGTTTAACAGGTCAGCGAATGTCTCACCTTTGAATATTTCCTTATTTACTGAAAGCGAAAATCATAATTCAAACTTTAAAGAACTATTTTTAAATATAAAGAAAAATTTTTTTTTAATTTAAATAAAAAATGTACTTTCTTGAAAATTTCGAAGGAAAATTTGAAATTTTTAAAGAATCTTATATGATTTTCAGACAAAAAAAATTTTCTTAATATCCCTGGAAAAATTAAGAAATTATTTTTTATCTTTAAAAATTAATTTTCAGAGAATATTCGAACAGATTTTTAAAGATGTTAAAAAATTTTAAAAATTGTCAAAAAAGAATTTTTCAGAATTAGAAAATAATAAAGGAAAAACTGGAATTATTTAAGAAGATATTTAGAATGTTTTTTAAATGATGGAAAATAATTTAAAAAGGGAAAATAAAATAAAAATAATGTTTGTAACAAAATACAAGTTTGAAATAATAATTTATTTTTTAGGTTTAATAGTTTTTATTGTAATATAAATATGACAATATATGTTAAATCATAATTTCAACAAAGAAGTTCATTTTCAATCAAATACTTAAATTTTTAACAGAGAGAGATTTGATTTTCTAAACAAAAACAGGAACTTCCACTAAAGACAGACATAAAATGTAAATCAAATTATAATTTGAGGGGAAAAACAATTTTGGAGACAAAATAGAAATTTTGATTAAGTATTTATTTATTTTTGAGGTTCTTAAATTTTTTTAACTTTATATGAAATAATTTTGTTATAATGTTGATTCAGCGATTGTTAATTAGAATAAAAATTTTCCTAATATTCTTGAGAAAATTCAAAAAGATTTTTGAAGAATTCAGATGTCGAAAAAATACTTTTTTCAGATTTTTTTTGCAGGATTTTACCAAATTTTAAGAAGAATTCGAGGCAACTTAAAATATATTGAGGACTTTTAGAAGTTCGGAAAACTCTTTAAAAATTAAAAAATGACTTTATAATCTTCTAGATTCTTTCCGATATTTTTAGAAATCTTTTGGAATGTTTCGATCTCTTTCTAAATTTTCTTTCAAAATTTTACCAGGAATCTTAAGAAAAGTTTTTAATTTTCTTCAAATCTTTAAAAATTCGTAAAAAACTTCGACATTTTTTTCGGGATCTTCTAGATAGCACTTTTTAATGTTTAGATGTTTTTTCAAATTTAAAATTATTTTCTATTTTTTCAAAACTTTCTAATTTTAACATAATTCGAAATTTTTTTACAATTTTTATTTTTGAATTCTGCCCAATGAAAACAATTTCCTTATGAACTTCCAGATTATTTTTTGAAGATTTTCGAAATCTTTTAAAACCTTTTTGATTATTCACTGAAAATTATTTTTTTCCAAATAAAAAATCATTTGAAATGTTTCCAGGAATCTTAAAAAAAAGTTTTTTTTATATTCTTGAAGCCTTTTAAACTTTTTAAAAAGCTTCCAAACAAATTTTCGAAATCTTCAAGAATGAACATTTTTTAAAAGTATTTCAATTTATTCCTTGATATTTTTAAAACTTCGAAACATTCTAAATATCTTTTAAAACAATAAAAATATTTTCTTTTTTTAAATTCTGCAAATGTAAAAAAATTTCCTGAAAACTTCTAGATTCTTTCTTGGTAATTTTTGAAATCTTTTTAAAACTTCTAAGTATCTCTTAATTTTATTCAAATCTTTTCTACAATTTTGTTATCTGCTAAACTGAAAATTATTTTCGCAATTCTTCCACCTTCTATTTTGAAACTTAAGAAAATCATTTCAAATTTTCCAGGAATCTAACAAAAATGTCTTAGTCTCTTAAATTATTTAAAGTTTTCCTGAAAAACGTTGAAATTCTAAAAAATTATTTTCAAATCATTCAGAAATTTAATTTATTTTCCAAAGTTATCCAGAAATCTTTGAAGAGCTTTGGAAATCTTACAAAAGTCTTTGCAAATCTTTCCTTATGGAATCATGAAAACCAATTAAAATAAGTAGAAATCGTTCAAAATCTCTTCAATTTAAATTTAATTACACTGATTTATTAAAGTTATATGAAAAAATTTCGTTCAAATCACTAGAAATTTGTTTGATTTTTGGAAGTCCTTGGAGATTCAATAAAATCCTTTAAATCTTGTGAAATTCTCTGAAAATTGCCTGAAATCTTTTGAATCGTTTAGAATCCCTTGAAATTCAGTTCTATAAATTTTCCAAAGTTCTTTCAAAATTCCCTGAAATCTTTGGAAATCAAAAAAGTGTGATTCCTTAAAACTTTTTACATCTCTGAAAATCTTTCGGAATACTTTAAAATTGCTTAAAATCTTTCTTCGGAAATCGAAAAAAAATTATTAAAATGAGAAAAGATCATTTTTAAATCCTCAAAGTTTTAATCATTCAAACTTTTCATCAAAGTTCTCTGAAACTAAAATGTTGAGATCCCTTGAAATCTTTTAAATCCTCGAAGTTTCATTAAATTCTTTAAATTTTGTGAAATTCTTTGAAATGCCTTAAAATTTCTTTAAAATAGCTAGGGATCCCTCAATATTTCATTTCGTTTAAATTATTTTTCAAAGACCTATAGAAATCGCTTTGTATTTTTGAAATCGTATAAAATTCTTTGATATTTTTAAAATCTTAATATGCTTTGAAATCTCTTAAAATCCGTGGAAATCCCTCGAAATCTATTGAAATCCTTTGAAATCCCTTGATATATTTAAAATATCTTAGATCTTTTGGAATTTTGTAAAATTGCTTGAAATTAGTAGAACCTTATTAAATCCAGTGAAATCCTGCGTTTAAATAAATCAATCATTCATTTGTTATTTCTCTGTTCTTCATATCGGTTCTTCGAATATTTCAACATTATTTATTTCTATATTGATTGTCCTATAATGATTTTCTTTAATGATTTTTTTTATAATCGTAAAAAATGACAATAAATTCATCATATGCGAATCATTAAAGATGTATATTGATATAATAATAATTATTATTTGTATGCCATTAAGCCAAATCCCTTACGGGGTTAGCGTAAGTCACTGGGTTCTAGCCTCGTTATACTGCCGAGCATTAAATAATTCGTATGAATCTCTCTAGCAATCATCCTAGGCGAAGAGCTTCACAAAGTCCTAATTTTTTTAAATCGCACAAACATACGAAAACTGATTAATAATCGTATAATAAAATTCATACTCATTACTCTCATTAAATTGATTTTCCAAAATTTTAAATTAATTTAATATTTAATATTGTTAATACTTTCATAGTAGAAGGAATTTTCTCACAAGTAGATTATTCATTGTCATTATCTGAAGTTACACAATGTTATGAATTTCCGTAGAAAAAAAATTCTAAAGAATTCAATTCAAAAATACAAATACACTATCGAGGGTAATTATAATTACAGAGAAGTGAGTCTGAAGCCTCTAGTTATCGCGTCCTTGCTTATTACTTCGATATCATAAATTGCTTGTTTGCCAGTTACGGACATCTATTCGACATCTATGAATTCCTAATCGCAAAACAAATAGGGGCATTGAGCAATACGTGAAAGTATAATAAACTAAATTGCCAATTTCGAGAAACTAGTTCTTCATTAGAGCCTGATTTAGAATTCAAAAGAGAACTAAACGAGTTCATTTACCCTAGAAGGAGGGAAATTATTTGAAGTACTTGCCTCCACACGAAATCAGATATTGAGTTGAAAAATTGGGAATCCTTGATATAAAAATACGTAACCTCCTTTGATTATGTAATTCAATATTAGATATTATTTTTATAAGGGAAAGCTTTATTTTTTCTTTAAAATATCTCTTAATATAATTTTATATTTTTTAGCTGTTTGTGATATGAGTATTTACACTCAGTTTACAAAATATAATAATATGTGATTAATTTGAAACTCTTTTTGAAATTAGTTTAAAAGGTTATCAAGAAATTAAAAATAGAGACATGCAATTTCAAAGAAAGAAAAAGAAAATGTAAAAATTATTTGAATGTCTCAATAAAAATAAATGCTTAATACATTTCATGTTGCGTACCGATTAATTAATTATGAACTGATTCTTTTAGACTCAAATATTTCTTCAAAATTCCAACTTCAAATTTTCCAGAATTAGTTTAAAAGGTTATTAATAAATCAAATTTTCAGAAATGGATGTAAAAATTTATAAAAAAATATAAAGTAAAATTGATTAGAATGTTTTATAGAAAATTAGAGTATTTTGTTTTTTTACTGAATAATTAATTAGTAGCGGATTAATTTTATGCATAATTCAGATTAAATTAAATAAAGCGTAAAATTTAGCGTTTTAAAAAATTAAGTAACATACATTGATTATTCACTTGAAGGTTATATAATTAAATATTGGATATAATTCGTGTAACAAAATTTTATTTTTATTATAAATACCTCTATTTCAATTACATAATTTTTCAAATATTTCTGATGTTATGAAATGGCTATTTGAATTTTATTTCCAAAACTATACGTAATTACATTTTCATTTTTCTAAAGTTAGTATCAAAGGTTTCTAAAGAATCAAAATTTCAGGCATAAAAATAAAATTGTTTAAACAGCAAATAAATAATAATTTAAATGTTTGAAAAGATTCTATGTTAAAAATGTTACAATTTTAAGATTCTAGTCTTTTAACATTAATAGTCAGGGAAAATGGAAAATTGGTAAGGGAAAAACTCGGAAATTTCTTTAATGAAGTTTTTCGGTAACTCTGATTTAATATTCTTGTTAGGAACTTGTTTTCCTAGTCTTTATTTTTTGCAATTGCTTCATCCCGAAGATTATATTTTTAGTTATAAATCATATTATTTGTTTGAAAATTTCACAATTTTGTTAAAAAGTCATCTTTTTCGTGGAAAATTCAACTGTTTTGTTAAAAATTCAACTATTTCATAGAAAATTTACTTGTGGTATGAAATTTATATTTTGGTGTTGAAAAGTCAACTAAAATATTTTTTGGGTGAAAATTCTATTTTTTTCAAATTTTTCTTTTTCATTAAAAAATGTATCTGTTTTAGCAGAAACTTCTTTTTTTGGATACAAATGCAACTGTTTAATGGAAAATTATTCTTCTGTACTTGAGGATGGAACTATTTTGTTGAAAATTTTTAGTTGAACCACTTTGTTAAGAAATCAATTTCTAAGATTGATATTTGTACAGGGTACCTTGTCAGGGGCTTTTTTTAAGACATGGAATATTTTCCAAAGCATATTTTCTGGTAGAAAATTATTTTGTTTACAGAAAATGTGCCTTCTGGCTTGAAGGGTTCAACAATTGAGGTGAACTTTCTTTTCTTTCATGAGTGAAAAATCTGTATTTCTTGAAAATTCGTCTTTTAGATTTTAAGATTAATTTTTAAAATAAAATTTCATCTTTTTAGTTGAAATATCATTTATTACAATGTTTTGTTGAGAATTCATATTTTTACTTTAAAGATTCAATTATTTTGTTGAAAATTTAATTATTTTTATTTGCAACTCAAGTATTCTTAGTTGAAAATTTAACTCTTTTTGAAAAGTCGTGTTTTTTGGCTTAAAATTAATCTTTTTCTAATAAAGACTTAATTTCTTTGTTAAAAGGGAAAGTCTTTTCTTTAAAATTAATTAATTGGTTTAAGATTCATAATTTCAATTGAAAGTTCATCTATTTAGTTGAAACATAAGCTATTTTGTTGAAAATTCGTTTTTTTTTGGTTAAATATTAAAATCGTTAATTAAGAATGTAACTATTTCACACTATATTTTTGAATTTTTTCTGGTTGAAAATTATTTTCCTTAACCGAAAAAGTAACTATTTCAGTTAAATTTTTCATAATTTGAGTTGAAAATTCATCTCTTTGACTGAACATTAATTTTTTAACTATTTAAAAATTTATCGGTTCAGTTTCTTGTTAAAAAATGATCTTTTTAGTTGCAAATTTATCTCTTTGGTTAAACATTAATTTTTTAACTAAACATTTAACTATTCAATTTTTACTGACAATTTATCTTTTTTATTTTAAAATTTACCAGTTAGTGGAAAATCTATCTATCTTTTTAGTTTAGTATTCAATAATTTCCTTAAGAATGTATGTATTTTGTTGACAAATTCTCTCTTTGTTGTAAAATAATAATCTTTTTTGTGAAAATAATGTATAATTTGTTCAGAATTTTTTATTTATTTAATTAATCGATGTTGCTGATGGTAATATGAAACTGTTAAAATTATATTATTAATAATTATAATAAAACAGTAAAATTTTATTTTAGCATCAGTTGAAGACAAATTTCAACCACAACTAAAAACGCAAACAACTAGTTATAAATTGAAGTAAACTTTTAGAGTGTTTTATTTGACTAGCAATCATTATTATCAAAAAAAAAAAATAGTTCTCGAAATAATTTAAATTTAACTGGAGATTAAACGGCTTGAAACTAAATAAATGAAATAGACATTTCTTTGTGAAAAAATTCCTATTAAATTTTCATGAAATATTTTTAGAAATTTATTTAATATCACTTAAAAGTTAGTCAAAATTAATTTTTAATCGAGATTTTACGTAATAAAAAGTATTAACTAACATTGAAATTACCACAATTACAATTTATATATAATAATATAAAATAATATTAATAAAATAATATAATATAAATAATAATAATCATAAAAAATATTTCTATGAAGGATATGTATTAAAGTTTTATAATGATGGTATTAAATAAAGGAGATAAAAGAAGATGCTTTGTTCTACGTAAGATTGTGGAATTTTTAAATTTTTTTAACAATTTTTTTATATACATTATAACTTTGATTTAACATGTACATCAAATATTAATGTTAACAAGCTTTCAAGAAACTTTAATGAGAAAAATGATTTTTTCCTCAAAGATATGTTATATTGTTCCATTTATTTATACTTTTTATTATTAACAATGCTACGTAAATAATTTTTGTTTAATTAAAAATCTTTCGAAACAATTTTTCCGAAAACTCCTAAATTGTGGCGATATTATTTTAGAAGCTAAATTATTCAGAAAAAAAAAAACAAAAAATATTTTATTATGCAAAAATAAATAAAATAACAAATTATCTAGCGAAAATTTTCCAAATTAAAAATTTTAACTACACTGGGGACATTTAAGAATGACTATAAAAGCAAACGGCTTAAAAATAGTTACGTTATTATCGTTTTTTAATTTAAAAAATATCGCCTCGTAATTTATTATTTTATTTGTTTTTGCATAATTAAATATCTTTAATGTTTTTTTCATTAATTCTGTTTCAGAAATGGCATTACTCGCATTAGGAAGTTTCACGCAATATTTTTAATTTTCTTTTGATTCAGTTTTTTATTTAAGAAACTCGGAAACCGGGAATTTCGTATTGTTTCAAAATCCCAAGAAAATATTAAAAATTAACATAATGTGGATAGTTTTTCTAAAAAAAATAATCTTCCTTAAAAAAATATGTGTACATACAAAAATCCCGTTTCGAGATTCGCCTCGTCTCATCCTCTCTCGAATTTTGTCTCGTCGCTTCTCGCCTCGAGTCTCGCGTCGAATCTTTAGTCTCGTCTCGCCTCGAGATTAATTTACGACGGACGGACATCTGACCAAGAGTATAAGGATTTCCACTTAGGACTACAAAACCTAAAAATTAAAAAATGCTGTCCCAATTTGTTCTTTATATTCTTGCTTCTATTAATTTCCAAGAGTTTCGTATTTAAATATTAATTTTGGAAATGAAAGATAAATTTAAATTTTGAATTGATTAAAATAAAGGTTAAGTATAAATTCAATTTCGTATAAAAATACTCTATAATAATAAATGATAATTTAAACACTATTTCACTTTTCTGAAATTGTGATGACAATTTTTTCACAGACATTACGCACTTAATCGCAAATATTAAGAAGCAGTGTTGACTTTTCTGAAACATAAGTATTTTTTTTATGTCAGTCTTATACTTCGCATCGTTTATTCTATTTGATGGCTTTATCACAAAAAGCAAACGAATTCGGACTTTGGCACTCAACACATTTTCACAAGTCTAATAAACCAGCTGTTCTTAAGCCGTTTAATTTTCAAGCTTTGGGCAATCGTCCAATTGGTTCATTTAAGGAGATAAATATAAAATTATAATTTTATGTTAATTAAGAACCTAAAATATTTCATTTCCATCATAAATATTACACAGAAATAAAAAAGAGGCTATATGCTGCAATTAAAAAAGAACTTGTAAATATATTTGTGAGTCATCTGTGAAATATTGTTACTACTCTGGAACCACAAAAAGACGGAAGATGTTTTTAGAAAGAAAGTTATATGTATTTATCTATAAATAATGATTACGAATTAAATTCAACAAGCAATTAGAAAATACAAATTTTTAAACAAGTCATTTTATTTCATGATAAATATTGGTTCTGAATGTTTTTAGTCATTACTAATGATGTTAATTTTGTTGGTCAACTGGTCTAAAATCAAAATTTTTCCGATCCCTCTGGGATCCAAACCCGGGTCTTTCAGATTACCGGTCTTAATGCTACAACTTAAAAAATCAATATTCAAAAATATTTAAAAGTTTCAGAAATTTTTAAAAGATTAAAAAATCACTTAACCCTTGATAAAATTGAAAAAAATTTTAAACAAAACGTACATTTTTGAAGATTGCGAACAAGTTAAGAAGCTTTTTTAGAAGTTTTAAAAGGATTTAAGAGAATAAAAATTATTCTTAAGACTCCTGGCAACATTTCAAAAGATTTTTGATTTTTTAAATTATATTGGAGATAAATGTCAAAACACTTCAAATGATTACCTGAAACCTAAACAAATTTAGAAGATTTTGAAACAAAAACTTTCAATTGTGCAAAACTAAAAAATTGGAGAAAAAAATTCTAGTAATTTTAAGAGATATTTAAATTGATTTAAAAGATATTAAAATAATTTTAACTTTAAAAAATCCCAACAAATATGAAATAAAATGTAGATTTCTGAAGATTTTGAACAAAAAATGTACAGGCTTCTTATGAACGTTGAAAGATTTTAAGAGAATAAGAAATTATACTTAAGATTCCTGGCAAAAGTTTTATTTATTTTTTATTTCAAAATTTTACCGAGAATAATCGAGTAATTTAAAAGATTTTCAGAAGTTTTTAAAAGATGCAAAAATTATTTTAAAGCTTTTTGAAGATTTTGAACAAAAAATGTACGTGCTTTTTGAGAATGTTGAAAGCTTCCAAGAGAACAATAAATTATTCTTAAGATTCGTGGTAAAAGGTTTATTCATTTTTTATTTTTAAATTTTAGAGAGCCAAATGGAGTAAGTTTAAGAGATATTTAGAAGTTTTTAAAACATGCAAAAATTATTTTTACTTTTAAAAAATCCCAACAAATTAAAAAATATGTAGATTTTTGAAGATTTTGAATAAAAATTTTGAAGCTTTTTAAGGATTAATTTCCAAAATTGTAAAATAAGAATTTGAGAAATTTGAAGACAATTTTTTTATGACAGGCTTAAAAAAATGTTAGCAAAACTTTCCATTCTTTTAAAAGATATCTGAAAGTTTAAGAAATTTTGAAAAGAACAAATGATTTTCTAAAATATTAGACAAAATTTAGAAGATTTTAAAGCACGAATTCAAATTTTACTTAAATATAGAAAAATAATTTTAACATTAAAAAAATGTCAACAAATTAAAAATAAAATTTCGATTTTGAACACAGATTTTTCAAGTTTTTTAAGAAATTTGAAAGATTTCAAGGGAATAACAAATTATCTAGGATTAAGAAATTTTGAAGAAAAAAATCGATTTATTTTAAACATATTTGAAATAAAATATCAAATAATTTACTAAAATTTCAGAAAAAGTGTACAAGATTTTCAAGAAAAAATTATAAATTTTGCAAGATTGTAGAATGTTCGAAAGAAAATCGAGTAAATTTAAAAGATATTTAGGAGAAATTTTTTAATGATTTCCTAAAATTTCCGAAAAAATGTAGAAGCTTTTAAAACAAAAATGTTGTAAGTCTACAAAATTTTATAAAAAAATTAGTAAGTTTAAGAGTTATAAGTGATCAATTTTCAAAAGATACAAAAATAATGTTTAAAAATTTCTACAAATTCGAAAAAAATGTAGATTTTTGAAGATTTTGAATAAATAATTTACAAGCTTTTCGAGAATTTCGAAGGATTTAAAGAGAATAAACAAATTAGAATAAGATTTCTGCATAAATTACAAATTATTTTTTTTTTAATTGTTACACTTATTCTTGTAAGGAAAAATGTTAAAGTACTGAAAACACTTTTTAAGGATTAATTTTCAAAATTGTAAAAAAAAGAATCTTGAAGATTTTAAGGCAATTTCTTAAATTAATTTGTTTTTTTTTAACTATAGAAATAATTTAATTTAGTTTAAAAGATATTCAAGAATTTTCAAAGCTTCGAAGAGATTAAATATATTTTAAGACCTCAAAATATTCCCGGCAATTTATAAAATATTTCGAAATTACTTCCAAACTTCTACAACTACGAAATATCGTTTAAAATTATTTGAATTTTTCCTAAAATTTTGTAAAATGATGTTCAATAATGAAACTTTCTTAACATTTTTTTATATACTTTTTCGAAATATCTGCAATTTTCAAAAACCTTTCGAAATTTTTTCAAGGAACCTAGGACAATTATATTTATGTAACCTTCAAAACGAATTCCATTATTTTATTAAAAATGCGTCTGTTGGTATAAATTCAACTCTTTATTGTTAAAAATTACAAATTTTACATTGATTTTTTATCGTAGATTCATAATTTTATTTAAAAGTTTATTTCCTTGGCTAAAAATTAACTTTTTTGTTGCAAATTGGTCTCTTTTGGATGAATTTCACTGCTTTTAATTAAAAATGAAAATGTGTTTTGGTTGAAATATCAAATTTCTCACTCAGGGTTAATATTTTTCGGTAGAAAATGCAACTATTTGGTTGAAAATGATTTTTTTAAATTATGATGTGGCATGTCTGAAAAGTGCAAAAAAATTTTGATTATTCTCAAGAATCTTACGTAAATTATATTTATATAACTTTAAAAATAAATAAAGTTAAGAAAATGGGTAGTTATTCCAAAAACTTTGGTACTAAAAATTATATTTCTTTCAAATTAAAAAACTACAATCACTTATTTGATGATGCTAGTTGTGAATAAAAAATCTTGTTTTATATAAAATTTATCTGAAGGAAAACATTATTTGTTAATCAAAAAATTAGGTACCAGAATGTACTTTAATCCATTCTTTATTAAATTCATTCTTTGCATTCGAAGTTCTTCATTAAAAATAAATTACATAAAATATATCAACATCACAGTAAACCCCGGAGATACTATTTATCTGGAGTTTGATAAAAACGCTCCAAACAATTGAACAGTTCATTTATTAGGCAGATAAAATGTAGGCAGATAAAAATTATCCTTCGTCGGATAATTATAGTTGTTAATAGTTTGTCACATTTTTATCCAACTTCAGATGAATAATATCTTTGGGATTCACTGGGATTATTAAAAATCAATCATCAATAGTAACACAATCACATATAAATAACATACACAATAATTATTCTCATGAATCAATCATCTGCTGAAGGTAATCAGTCCAGCTCATTAATAATTTATAAATTCGCAAGATTTTCGCAATTTTTCTCATTCCCATCAAGATAATTTCTCGTCAATCTCTCTCATCATCTCGATTGGAAAATCACATAAATGACAATAAATAAAGCTATAAAATAGAGTTTCGAAAAAGTTCCGACATGAGTTGTGGATTAGAAACAATGATTTCCAGAAATTCCTTCTTCTCGATTAAATTTTTGATATTTTTCGTGATAAAATGCATCGCCCTCGTTTTCAAAATCGGTGCCTCGTGTTTCTCCGCAAAAACGAGAAGTTCAGCCGCATTTTCCATGCAAACTGTGGTGGAAAGATTTTTTTCAATGATAAGTTTCAGGTCCCAAACTTTGAAGCCGTGAGCAACTGCCATCAAATCTTCGTTGCTAAAATCTTCCTTAAAATTAAGATTTCCCGTATAGATCCATTCAGCGAGTCTTGTCATTTCAAAAACACCCCACTCGTTCGTTTCGAAAACCTCCATTTCCGGCTGGGATATGAAAATTTCGAAAAAAGTTGGACTCTTGGCTGACAAAATTGCCTTATGAGCCGGAAACTCGTAGCATTGTGGAATTGAGATCGTGACATCACTGAAGAGAGGGTTTTCGAAAAGGTCAATAAAACTACTAACTTCGTGTAATCCAGGATCATTCTTTATGAAAGAATGATTCTTGACGACATAGAGAGAGAGCTCCATTTCCACAAATAATTTGAGGGTGTTGTTGGGCATGTACATTTGGGAAAGGGTCTCAAGATCAGATCTGGAAATAAAATTTCGACATCCATATTCTCCATAGGTTTCGATGCTTTCTCTCACGTAAGCCGTTCGTTTGCTGTAAACTTTTTGGTTTTTGGAATTTAGGATGAAGGACTCGATGGCAGATATGTGGCCAAAATCCTCTTCTCCTGTATTGACAGCCCAAAGAGAGATGTAATTGTCCTCACTCATCTTTAGATTTAAGTGCCACTCGTGAGAAATTATTTTGCTGCTGCGAAATCTCTCGGATCTCAAAGTCTTGCCGGAAATTAAAAATTGATCGACATTGCTGATTATCCAACCGAAGGTCACTTTTTCCTTGTTTATCGCCGTTTCATACCAGTGATCGACTTCTTCCGATGAGACGGACATTCTTCTTGAAACTTCTTTGGATTTTGGATACTGAAATAGAACAATATTTCGGAATTTTTCATTTTTTATCGAAATCATAAAATACAGATTTCCGGTGAGGGGGGGGGGTCAAAATTATTGACGATTTGTGACGGGCTGACTGCAAAATCACTGATGAAAAATATAAATCTAAATAATAACTTTTTTAATGTTTAAACAAATTTAAAAAAAGAAAATCCAACTTTTCTTTGCTGATAGTTAATTGTTTTTAAGAACCCTTATATTTAGTTTAAAATTCTGCAAAAATGTATCCTTTGTGGGTAAAAATTCAACTGTCATGGTTGAAACGGATACTTTAGTTAAAAATTTAACTATTTGGTTTAAAGTTTGATAAAAATTAATTTTTTTTTGTAAAAAATTACCTATTTTGTTGAGAATTATTTTGGTGTTGTTTAAAATTGATTTTAATCATGGAAATTAAACTTTCCCACTTTTTTTTTTATTTTTCCCACTACTTAATAATCTTTTGAAATGTTTGACAAATAAAATAAATTTTGGTTGAAAATTCATCGTTTTTAGTTAAGCATTCAACTATTTAATTTTTCATTAATAATTCATATTTTTTGTAAAAAAATGTAAATATTTAGTTTTAAGTTGAACTACTTTGTTAAAATTTCATTTTATTAGTTGAAGATTTTAGAATTTTATTGGAAATTTTCTTTTTTTTTGCTCTATATTATTTTTATTCCCCAAAAATTTAACTGTTCCATTTTTTGTTAAAAATAAATTTTGGTTTTAATTAAAAATTCATCTATTCGATTGAAATTTTGTTAAAGATTCGTTTTTTTCAACTCAAAAAATAACTATTTTGTTAAGAATTATTTTTTATTAAATTGCTTTTTTGACTTCATCATCATGCAATTTGTTGAAAATTCAACTATTTGATTGACTATTCAAATTTCAACTACTGCACTTCTTTGCTCAAAATTAATCTTTTTGATTGAAGTGTTAATCATTTAATTAAAAATTCTTTTTTTCCTTGAGAATTAATTTTTTTATTTCAAAATTAACCTTTCACACTTTTGGTGGAAAACTGATGTTTTTTAGTTCAAAATTTAACTATTTAATTTTTCATTGAGAATTCATGTTTTTTGTTTGAAAATTTAACTACTTCATTGAAAGGTGCACTTTTTTGTGGAGAAATTTTTGTTTGTTTGTTAAAAATTGAATTATTTAGTTGAAAATTCGTTTTCTTTTGCTTGTACAAAATTAATGAATTAAAAATTAACCTTTCCAATATATGTAAAAAATTGTTTTTTGAAATGCTTAAAAGATAGAAAACAATCGAATCAATTTTGTTTAAAAATTGATAGTTTTTATTTAAAAATTAAGCTATTTCATTTTTCATTGAGAATTCATATTTTTTGTTCTAAAATTTAACTACTTTATTGAAAGTTGAACTACATTGATAAAAATTCATTTGATTAATTGAAGATTTTGGTATTTTATTGAACATTTTCTTTCATGAGTCATCCTTTCTTTTGTTCACTAAAAATTTAATTGTTCTGATCCGATTTAAATTCAACAACTTAATTGAAATATTCACTCATTTGTTAAAAATTATTTTATTTGCCTAATTATTGAACTATTTAGTTGAAAATTTATTTTTTTAAATTAATTTTATTAACTTTTCAATCACCTTTCCTATTTTTTATAGCAAATTGATCTTTTTTAGTTGAAAATTTAACTATTTAATTTTTCATCGAAGATTCATATTTTTTGTTTGAAATTGAAAACTTAACTACTTGTTTAAACGATGCACTTCTTTTTTAAAAATTGATTTTTATGGTTGAAGATTCAAGTATTTTATTGCATTTTTTGTTGGCTACCTCTTTTCGATTTAAAAATAAACATGTTTGGTTGAGGATTCAACTACTTTATTTGACATTCTTTATTTCTAAAAATTATATTTTTGTTGTTGAAAATGTAATTACTTTATTGAGAACTCGTTGTTTTTTTGTTGAAAATTAATATTTTTAACAATTTATGTATTTTGATGCAAATTCGTATTTTTTGGTCATCCTTTCTTTTGTTCACTAAAAATTTAACTGTTCTTTTTCGATGAAAATTCAACAACTTAATTGAAATATTCACTCCTTTGCTAAAAATGATTTCATTTGTTTACTTATTGAATTATTTAGTTGAAAATTAATTTTTTTAAATTAATTTTATTAACTTTTCAATCACCTTTCCTATTTTTTATAGCAAATTGATCTTTTTTAGTTGAAAATTTAACTATTTAATTTTTCATCGAAGATTCATATTTTTTGTTTGAAATTGAAAACTTAACTACTTGTTTAAACGATGCACTTCTTTTTTAAAAATTGATTTTTATGGTTGAAGATTCAAGTATTTTATTGAATTTTTTGTTGGCTACCTCTTTTCGATTTAAAAATAAACATGTTTGGTTGAGGATTCAACTACTTTATTTGACATTCTTTATTTATAAAAATTATATTTTTGTTGTTGAAAATGTAATTAATTTGTTGAGAACTCGTTGTTTTTTTGTTAAAAATTAATATTTTTAACAATTTATATATTTTTATGTACATTCTTATTTTTTGGTAGGAAATTAATCTTCTTTATTCAAAATTTTACAAAATGGTTAAGAGTTGAACAAATTAAAAAAAATCATTATATCAGTTAAAGATCCATCACTTGTCTAAAAATTTAGCTCTTTTATTAAAAATTGGTCTTTTTTGCTAAAAAATTTTTTCTTCTTAACAATATGTGCTGTAATTACAAAATAAGAGCTTATTTGTATATAAAATATTTTTAAAAAATATAAAATAAAATTTCTTACCTGTTATTGTAATTTACGTAATGATTTTCGTTTTAAACCCAATATTTAAGATTATTACTAAAATCTAAACTTCACTTTTAGAAGTACAACACTCGCACAGCCTATGGAAAAGCAGACTGAACTGAGAGTCCTTTGAAATGACTTTATTTTGGTAAATCGAACCTGACCAGCTAAATTCAAAATATGGGATATTCTTCTTGAAATCTGTATTTATCATTTCACCATGTTTACCGTTTTCGATTTTTTTTCTAATTGTTTCTTTTAATATAAGTAAAATTATATTTTTTTAAACTAAACTAATTTAAGTGCAATAATTACAATATTTATGAAATATAAAACGAATTAAAATTTTGGTTATAACAACATTTTCCTTAAATTATAGGAAGTCTTTAAAATACCGGGAAATTCCGGATATGCGTACCGAAATAACGGTACATGTAGCCGCTTTTCCAATGTTTTTAATTCCAAATGCTTTTATACAAAAATTATTTTAATCTAAGAGTGTTTTACTTTTAATTTCTTTCTTTTATAAATTGAAGGCATTACGATAATTTAAAAAATAATGAAAAAATATGAAAATTATAATTAAATTTTATAACTTACGGAACATAATTTTCATATACTAAGCATGTAAATTTGTTATAATAAAAAAATTTAATTTATTTGAGGTTAAAAATATTGTAGTTTTAATTTTGAAATTATAAGAGACATAACTTTCAAAATTACAAATTTAAATTAATTTTAATTTTGGGTTTTGGTCAAGTTTCAATAAGAAATGTCCTATAAAAAATGGTCTGATGGTTACCACAAAAACAAAAAAGGACTTAAACAGGTTTAAATCTGTTTCATCTTTGTGTTCATGTAATTTCAGTTATACAAAATTTTTATTTTATCTTAGAAATTCGAACAAGATGTTTTTTTGTAATTAAACTGAAACTTTTCTTATTTGAATTACTAAAAATTTAAAATATTTATAGACTTTACACACTTTCTGATATTCTTACCTTTTCACTTTTTCTGGTTCAGAATTGATTTCCTTTAGAAACAATTTTTTTTATTTTGGGTAAAAATGCAAGTGTTTTGCTGAACATTCGTCTTTTTGGACAGGAAATTCGTCCTTTTGGATAGAAAAGTACGTTTTTGTAGGAAAGTCATCTCTCTCGATTGAAAGTTAATGCTTTTCAATTGAAAAATCTACTATTATACATTTTTGTAATATAATTGATCTCTTTTGGTTAACAAATTTATCATTTGGATGAAAATTTCATTATTTTTCTAAAAATTCGTCTTTTGTATAGGAAATTCGTCCTTTTGGATTGAAAAATCAGCCTTTGGTAGAAAAATAATATTTTTTGTTTACAAGTTAATTCTTTTGTAATTGAGAAGTCTACTAGTATATTTTTGGTTCAGAATTTATCCCTTTTCATTAAAAAACTTATCATTTAGATTAAATTTAATTATTTTGTTGAAAATTCGTCTTTTTGGATAGAAAATCCCTCCTTTTTGGCAATAAAATCTATCATTTAGATAAAAATATAATTATTTTATTGAAAAATCGTCTTTTCGAAAATATACATCGTCCTTTCGGATTAAGAAAGTTATCATTTGGTGAAAATTTCATTATTTTGTTGAAAATTCGTATTTTTTATAGAAAATTCATCCTTTTGTATCGAAAAATCAGCCTGTGTTAGAAAATGTATCTTTTTTGGTTAAAAGTTAATTATTTTTAATTGGAAAGTCTACTTTTATATTTTTATACCATAATTGATCTCTTTCAGTTAAAAAATTTACCATTTGGTTGAAAATTTCATTATCATGTTGAAATTTCATCTTGCCGAATGGAAGATTTGTCATTTTGGATTAAAATAAAAAAAAAGTAATCTTTTTTGGTTGAAAGTTAATTATTTTTATTCGAAAAGTCTACGATTATATTTTTGTAATATGATTCATCTCTTTCGGTAAACAAAATTGATCATTTAGATTAAGTTTAATTATTTTGTTGAAAATTCGTCTTTTTGGCTAGAAAATTCGTCTTTTTGGATTGCAAAATCCGCTTTTGGTAGAAAATTGATCTTTTTTTGTTGAAAGTTCATTTTTTCAAACTGAAATGTCTACTATTACTATTATATTTTTGTTCCATAAATTATATCTTTTGGTTCCAAATTTCTCATTTATATTAAATTTAATCATTTTGTTGAAAATTCATATTTTTAAAGAAAGTTAATCCTTTTGGATAAAAAATTAATCTTTTGGTAAAAAAGAAATTTTTTATTAAAAGTTTATATATTCTTTTAAAGTGAAAAACTGACTTCCATATTTTTGGTTTCGAATTCATTTCTTCTGGCAAGAAACTTTATAAGTTAGGTCAAAATTAAATTATTTTCTTGAAAATTCAATCGTTTTTTAAAGTCATCTTTTTTATAGAAATCTCAACTGTTTTAAAAATTTAATTACTTTGTTAAAAATTCAACTATTTTGTTACTCATGCTTTTTGTTTGAGAATTCAACTTCTTTGTTCAAAGTTTAACTACTTTGTGATTTTTTTGTTATTTTTGAAGATTCATCTCTTAAGTTCAAAATTAATTTTGACTTGAAAATTCTACAATTTAGTTGAAATTTTTTGTCTTTCTTGGCTGAACAATCTTTCTTAGTTGCAAATTTTTCATTTTTGGTCTGAAAATATTTTTGTTTGTAAAAATACTACTGCTTCGTTGTAAAATAATCTGTTTAGGATGAGCTTTCACCTATTTTGTTAAAAATCTATATTTTTTATTAATTCATCTATTTTGTCAAAAAGTCGTAATTTTTTATTGAATTCGTTCGTTTTTCATTTAAAATTGAAAAAAAATTTTGTAGTATCAAAATTTTCATTTTTTTCGTGGTTGAAAATTCGACTACTTTGTTAAAAAATTCACTTTTTAGTTGACTATTCATCCCTGGTTGAAAATTTAACTATTTTGTTGAAATGTTTTTTTAAATTAATTTTTTAAATAAATATTTAACTCTTCCACTTTCTGTTCAAAATTAATCTTTTTTTAGTTGAAAATTTTAATATTTTGTCAAGCATACTTTTCCTTTTAATCCTTCTATTTTGGTAGAATATTCATCTTCCTAAATTGAAATTTCAACTTTGGTTAAACATGAACTTTTTTTTAATTCATCTTTTTGGGTATAAAATTTAAGTTTTTCTAAAACCTTTGTTTTTTTAGCGAAAAATTGATTTCCTTTGATAAAAAATTCTCCATTTTTTGTTGAAAATAACGCTATTTTGTTGCACATGTAAAATGTAAGAATTTATTCCCCTGTTATATATTCGCTTAATAAAGAAACCACGAGGTTTTAACAATTTTGCTGAATGCTTAATATTCAAATAACTCGATTTGCTTTTGTTTTTTTCTTCATTTTTTTTTTATTTTAATTAATTAGACACCAAATTAATTCATAAAACTAATTCTTCTTTTAAATTCACAATAGTGATCTTAGCATTAACATAAAAGCCATTGGCAGCCGTTCGAAGCCTGACGTCCAACCAGTCGATCGACTTTTACTGTTCCTTTTACTAGCACGTAAATTCTCTGATCCCTCTCTCTTTCTCCCTTTATTATGCAACTTAGACTCTGAACTTCTCTTTAGACTGTCAATTTGCAATTTTATCGTCTCTGGTGCATTGGTTTTCGCGATAAACACACGTTCATAGTGCACAATTAATCACACGAAGGCTCGACTCAATTCCTTGACCAGACATCATTTTCCCCCTTTTATTTCATGTTTATTCTTCATTTATCAGGGACCGCTCACATATTTCATTACTCTTTTTCCGTTATTATTGACTCTCCCCTCCCCCTTGTGACGTTTCGTTAAATCTCTCATGAAAATGTCCAAATGCTTCACTAAAGCTGAACCCCCTCCTATTTTTAAATACAAAATAGAAGAGCTACTTGTGATACCAAGTGCGAAAAACAGGCGATTGTTCACGAGTGTGAAACTTGCGGTATAAACCGAAACCTCGAAGCACGAATCGGCAAAGCGAGTGTAAAGCGCGAGTGTGAAGCGAGTGTGGAACGAGTGTAGAGCGAGTGTGGAACGAGTGTGAAGCAAGTGTGAAGCGAGTGTGAAGCGAGTGTGGAAAAGTCGATGAGTGTGAAGAGCTGAGGGCAAATGCTGAAATAAGACAATTATGAATTGCCTGTGCGCATGTGTGTCATATGCATTTTTTGCAACAACCATACTGGAATAGTATATTGTGCCCCAAGGCAGTAAATTAAACTTTTTACGGTACTTTTTGTTTGAATTCAACTATTTTATATTAAAAATTAAAATATCTTTTGGTTTAAACATCACTATTATATTTTTGTTAAAAATTAATCTTGTTTCAGTGAAAATTCAACTAATTGGTCAAAAGTTGAAATAATTTGTTCAAATTTTTTTTTAATTCGTCTCTATAGTTGAAAAATTACCTATTTTGTTGAAAATTATTTTTATTTATAGTTGAAATTTTATTTTTCAACTAAAAATTGATCTATTTCATTTTTTGTTTGAAATTTAACTTTTTTATTTAAAAATTCAACTATTTGGTTAAAAGTTCAAGTAATTGGTTGAAAATTGAACTATTCAGTTGCATGAATTTTGTTGACTGTTCATCTTTTTTGTATACAATTAATTTTCTTAGCAATCAACTTTGTGATAGAAAATTCAACTCTTTGGTTGATTAAGCTTACCATTTCTGGATAAAAATTTATCTTCTGGGATGAAAATTCGTCTTTTTTGGTAAAAATTAATCTTCCAAGTTAAAAATTTACCCTTTTCTTTTAAAAATGGAACTAATTGGTTGACAATAATTTTGTTATGATATAACATTCAGCCCTTTTTATTGACTTTCAAACACTTCATTGAAAATTTTTGCATTTTGTTACTAGATTGAAAATTGATCTCTTTTGGTTGAAGATTTAACTATTATATTGAAAATTCGTCTTTTTAGGTTGTTATCAAGTGTTTTTTATGTGAAATAAAAATATATTTTTTATAAATATTAATTATTATATGTTAGGTTAAGAATTTTTTGTTCACGTTATAAGAACAACTACTTTGTTCAAAGTTGAACTGTTTTGTAAAAACTTTATTTTTTGTTTGAAGATTCATCGTTTTAGTCATAAATTCAATTATTTGGTAGTAAATTAACTTTTTGGTTAAGAGTTCATATTTTCGAGTTGAAAATTCAACTGTTTTGTAGGGAATTCGTTTTTATGCTTGAAAATTCAATAATAATGTGGAAAATTGTATTATTTGGTTGGACATTAACTTTTTTCATGAAATGAATTTTTAACTAAAAACATCAATTTTCAACCAAAAATAAAGTAGTGAAATTTTCCGTTAAAGAGATTGATATTCAACCAAAACAACAAAATAGTTTTACATAGTAATTTTTACGACATAAGTTTCCAAAAAAATAGTTAATTTTTCAACAAAAGAAAATAATTTGTAAGTGAAATGATGAATCTTCAAACAATAAAATGAATTTTTAGCAAATTATTTCACTTTCAAATAAAAAGATGAATGATCAATTAAAAATGTAGCAGTTGATTTTTCAATAATAATATATTTTTCTTCAAAGTAAAAAAAATTGATACAAAAAAATAAGAATTTTTAACATAACAATTGCATTATAAAAAAAATATTTCCAAACAAAGCGTTGCATTTTTAATCAAATAGCTAATAATTTTTAACAAATAATTGGATGTTTTAACCAAATAGTTGAACTTTCAACAAAAAAGTTACTTTTTAACCAAGAAAGGTGAACTATCACAACAAGAGAATTACTTTTCTACAAAAATGACGAAATTTTAACCTAAAAGGATGAATTTTCTATTCAAAAAGACGAATGTAAAAAAAATCACTTAAAGTTTCAATAAAAAAATTAAGTTTTAACCAAGAAAGACGAATTTTCAATAAACAAACAAAAATCGTTTCTGACCAAATGACTGAGTTTTTGAACAAAAATGACAGAAATGAAATAGTTGCATTTTTAATCCAACATGACAAATTTTCAATCGAAAAAAGATGACTCTAGAACAAAACAGATAAAGTTTCAATTCAAAAATTACTTTTTGTCAGAGAAACATGAAATTTAAGAAAAATTGTTTTTAAAAAAATGATCGAATTTTCCAACAAAACGATTAAATTTCAACCAAAAACTGTAGCATTTTGAACCAAATAGTTGAATTTTTAATTCAAAAATATGAATTTTCAAATAAGAAAAATGAATTTGAAAAAATCGTTTTTAACCAAATAATCGAATTATTAAAAATAAATTATTAAAGTTTAAACGACAACTTTTGTATGTTCAACCAAATAATTAGAACCAAGAAAGATGAATTTAAAAAAATCTTTTTCAGCCAAGTGATCGAATTTCCAAACAAAAGTGAACAACTTTAAGAAAAAAGAGTTTCATTTTTAACCAAATAATTGCAACTAAGAAACAAGGAATTAAGACCCAAGAATTATGAATTTTTAACAAAAAAATATTTTTAAGCCAAATGATCGAATTTAAAAAAAAATATTTAACTACAACCAAAAAATGGTACATTTTCTATAAAATAGTTAGAATCAGGAAACCAGGAATCAAGAACCAAGAAAGATCAATTATTTTTAACAAAAAAATCTTTTTCATCCAAATGATTTAATTTTCAAACATAAATTATAAACTTCAATCAAAAACTGTGGCATTTTTAACCAAATAGCTAAATTTTTAATCGAAAAGAAAAAACTTTCCATCCAAAAAGGCGATTGTTCGACAGAACATTTAAAATTTCAATAAAAATAAAATTTTCAATCAAGTAAGATAAATTTAAAAAAGGCGTTTTCAACCAAATTATCGAATGTTCAAAAACAAACGATTAAACTTCAACCAAAAACTTTTTTATTTTCAACCATTTAATTAGAAACAGGAAATCAGGAATCAAAAACGAAGAAAGATGAATTATTTTTAACAAAAAAATCGTTTGCAATCAAATAATAAACTTTTCGAACATAAATGATAAACTTCAATAAAAAACTGTTGTATTTTCAAACAAATAATTGAATTTTCAATCCAAAGGAAAACATTTTTATTAAAAAAGGCGACTGTTCAACAGAAAATTTAAAGCTTCCATAAAAAAATGAATTTTCAATCAAGAAAGATGAATTTAGAAATTTTGTAAATGCATCGATTATTTAGAGATAGCTGCACTAATGTTATGCAAGTGCGGAGAGGTAGGTGCAGGTATACAGTCTGTCAAGTTAAAGCGTGGGTGGCTTTACTCGCAGTCGGTAAGGTGTATCGACATGATTTTGGTGTCAAAATATTAAGAAGAGCTCCCTC
>NC_046658.1:94549739-94564926 GCF_010883055.1 Belonocnema kinseyi | reverse complement strand
AGGGAGCTCTTCTTAATATTTTGACACCAAAATCATGTCGATACACCTTACCGACTGCGAGTAAAGCCACCCACGCTTTAACTTGACAGACTGTATGAGGGCCCGTCCACTTTCGGGTACAGAGACCACATTTTTGTTTTTTCGACCTTTGACGCGTATTGCTCATACAGATTTTATTAAGTTCAACACGAAATATTTTTTTAATATTTGGTAATATTTGTGAAATTATTGAAATCCTTGTAAAATTTGTGGGAAAACATTGAAATCTTTGTTCAATCTTTCAAATCCAGCTGAAAGGATCGTGAAATAATCGAAGTATTTGGGAAGTCTTCTAAAGCTATCCGAAATATTTTGAAAACTTTGGGAAATCATTCAAATCTTTGCTCAGTTTTTAAAATCTATTTGAAAGCTTTATGAAATAATTAAAGTATGTGTGAAATCTTTTAAAATTATCCGAAATATTTGGTAAATCATTGCAATCTTCGTGCAATCTTTGAAATCTGTTTGAAAAGTTTGGAAATCTTTTAAATCTACTCGAAATCTTTGCGAAATATTTCAAATATTTGCGAAATCTTTGGAAAATATTTGGCAAATCTATCCGAAATCTTTAAAATCTTTGTGCCATCTTTGGAAAATCATTGAAATCTTTGTTCAATATTTGAAATCTATCTGAAGCTTAATGAAAGAATTAAAGCCTTTGTAAAATCTTCTAAGTTTATCCAAAATATTTAGAAAATCATTGAAATATTTGTACAATCTTTGAAATATTTTCAAAACCTTTGGAAATATTTTTGAAATGTTTTGAAATATTCGTAAAATTATAGAAATCTTTGTAAAAACATTTTGGAAATCATTTATGTCTTTGTAATCATTTTTGAAACTATATGAAGCCTTTGCCAAATATTTGTGGAATATTTGGAAATCATTGAAATTTTTATTCAGTTTTTGAAATCCGTTTGAAAGCTTTGTGAAATAATTGAAGTATTTCTAAAATATTTTAAATCCACCCGAAATCATTGCGAAATATTTTTAATATTTGCGAAATCTTTGGGAAATCTGTCCAAAATCTTTGCGAAATCTTTCAAATGTTTGTCACATCCTTGAAAAATCTTTGAAATATTTATTCAATCATTGAAATTTATCTGAAGCTTGATGAAATAATTGAAGTGTTTGTAAAACACTTTTAATTTATGCGCAATATTTGGGACATCATTGAAAACTTTGGAAATCTTAGCGAAATACTTTTAAAATGTTTGGTAATATTTGTGAAATTATTTAAATCATTGAAAGATCATTAAAATATTTTTGAAATCTATGTACAATCTATTCAAACCCTCTGCTGAATTTTTTTAATATTTGTGAAATCTTTCGGAAATCATTAAAATCTTTTAAATCAATCCAAAATATTTGCGAAACCTATTAAATCTTAGGGAAATCTTTTGTGCAATCTTTGTGAATATTTGTCAATGTGCCTTTTGCATCTGTATATATTATTTACTATTTATTGTTTATTTATTATTTATTATTCAAGTTGAATTTTTAACTTGGTATAATATTATTATACTATGTACAAATTGTACCATTTAATATAAGTCAATGTATCTGTTCCCTCTCTGGATGAAAAAGAGACCTGCGGCTTATTATTGTAAATTAAATAAGGGTTTTATCCTAATCCTATGCCCCGACTCGATGCTAACATATATTTACATCTTCGCATAAAAAAATCATTTTCAATCAAATGATTGAATTTTCAAAGAAAAATGTTTAATTTTTCACCAAGTGGCATTTTCGGATCAAACAGTTGAATTTGCAATCCAAAAGGACAAATTTTCTATAATTAAAGACGAATGTACAACAAAACTAACCAAGTTAAAAAAAATTATCAAAGAAGAAATATGATTAAGAACAAAATTTCAACCTAATGAATTTTCAAATAAAAATTATTAAACTTTAACCAGGAGCTATTTTATTTTGAACAAAATTTTTGAATTTCGAATCTAAAATGATACATTTTATATAAAAAAAATGTAAAACAAAACAATTAAAATTTCAATTGAAAAATTAATTTTCAACGAAGAAAGATGATTTTAAATAATATTTCTCAACGAAATTATCAAATTTGTATACAAAAATAATAAACTTCAATGTAAAACTGTTCGATTTTGAATGAAATAGCTGGAAACAAGAAAACAGGAATTAAGATCCAAGAAAGATGAATAGAAAAAAATTTCAACCAAACGATCGACTTTTTACACAAAAATGATTAAATATCAACAAAAAATAATTTTGAACCAAATAGTTGAATTTTGTATCCAATAGGTATAATTTTTTATCCAGAAAGAGAAATATACAACAAAACAGTTAAAGTTGTGACAAAAAAATAATTTTGAACCAAGAAAGAAGAATTTGAAAAATACCATATATATAGGTCTCAACCAAATGATCAAATTTTTATTCCAAAACGTCACATTTTTCATCTAAAAATAGAAATGTACAACAAAACATTTAAACTTTCCTGAAGAAAATTAATTCGAAACTAACAAAGGCAAATTTGAAAAAAAAATATTTTAAATCTAATGTTCGGATTTTCAAACAAAAATTAATAAACTTAAAGTTTCAATGAAAAAATTAATTTTCAACCAAGAAAGATAAATAAAAAATAGTTTTCGACCAAATTATCAAAGTTTTAATCCAAAAGGTCACATTTTTCATCCAAAAAAATAAATTTATGACAAAAAAGTTCAAATTTTAATTTAAAAAATAATTTTCAATCAAGAAGAATGAATTAAAAATATATTTGAATATACATATAACAAAACGTCACATTTGTCATCGAAAAAGATTAATGTACAACAAAAATTTTGAAGATTTAATAAGAAAATTAATTCATGAACCAAAAAGGTGAATTAAGCAAAATTCTTTTTAACCTAATTATCGAATTTTTAAACAAAAAGGATTGAATTTCAACAAACAAAAAAAACATTTTTAAACAAATACTTCAATTTTCAATCTAAAAGGTCGAATTTTGTACTCAAAAAAGACAAACGTACAGAAAAATAGTTGAAGTTTCAACAAAAAAATTAATGTTCAACTAAGAAAGATCAATTTAAAAAATATATAGTTTTCGACCAAATGATGGATTTTTCAAATAGAATATTGATTAAACTTTAATAAAAAAATATTGCATTTTTTACCAAATAGTCGAATGTTGAACACAAAATGAAACATTTTCTATCCAAAAAGACAAATGTAAACGAAAAATTTAAATAAAAATAAAAACAGTAATTTTCAAATAAGAAAAATAAATTTAAAAATCCGTTTTCAACCAAATGATCGAATTTCCAAACAAAACTTATTAAACTTCAAATAAAAACTACTGCATTTTCAAACAAATAGTTGGATTTTTAATCCAAAGGGAAAAATTTTCTATGCGAGAATACAAACGTACAACAAAACAGTTAAAGTTTCAATAAAAAAATTAATTTTAAATCAAGGAAGATAAATTTTTAAAAAATCGAGCACATGATCGAATTGTTAAACAAAAATGATTTAATTTGAACAAAAAAAACATTTTGAACCAAATAGTTTAATTTTTAATCCGAAAAGATAAATTTTCTATTCAAAAAGACAAATTTACAACAAAACAGTTAAAGTTTCAATAAAAGAATTAATTTTCAACTAAGAAAGATTAATTAAAAAAAAAAATTAGTTTTCGACCAAATGATTGAATTATTAAGCAATACTGATTTAATTTCAAACAAATCAGTTGCACTTTTAAACAAGTAGTTTGATTTTTAATCCAAAAGCACAAATTTTCTATCCAAAAAGACAAACGTGCAACAAAATAGTTAAAGAGAATAAATAAATTAATAAAATTTAAAAAAAATTAAAACAAAGAAAAATGTACAACAAAACAGTTAAAGTTTCAATAAAAATATTAATTTTCACCAAATAAAGATGGCTTTCAAAAAATTGTTTTTTAATCTAATGAGCGAATTTTCAATACAAAATATTTTAAACTTCAACCAGAAACTACTGCATTTTCAAACAAATAGTTGGATTTTTAATCTACAAGGACCAATTTTCTATCCAAAAAGACAAACGTATAACAAAACAGACTTCAAAAAATATATTTTTTTCAACCAAATAATCGGATTCTTAATAAAAAAAAGTCTCATTTTTTATCAAAAAAGACAAATCTGCAACAAGAGAGTTAAGTTTTAGATAAGAAAATTAGTCTTCAAATAAAAAAGTTGATTTAAAAAAAATTGTTTATAACTAAATGACCCGATTTCCAAACAAAACTTCAACGAAAAATGATTGCTTTATCAATTTCAAAATAAAGGGGAAAGGAAGAGAATAGGTGAAAGAGTCTAAACTCTCTTTAGGCTTTAACCCGTTTTGCAATTTACAATTAATTTTTAATATACTCTTAACAATTAACAACAAATAAAAACCTTCAAATATTCCATTGTCCTCCAATTGCAGTGTCTTCAAATCTAATGATCCTTTATTGAAAGAGTACTCGAATTCGAAAAAATAAAATAGAAACCCATTATTATGAATCTATTTTCTTTGATACAATAATGAATTGACTTTCGATGAGAAAAAATAATACTTTCCCTTTTTTTTTGTTCCAGAAATCCGGCACTCGCTCAAGGCCCCAGAAACGATAAGAGAGCGAGTCCCGGAGCGAAAAAGAGACGAGAATTAACATTCCTCAACATAGTTAAGCCGTACTCAGAGAACGAAATTCCGACCAGATTCTTTCAGAAGACAGACCAAGAAAAAAGAAATCTAGAAAAAAGAGAGGACTTCTGCAGAAACCAGAAAGCTCCTCTTATATGGATAAAAGTGCAGTTTTAGTGTTTTGATGAAATTGTTTATTGTTGTAATTAAGAAAACTTTGTGACG
Source organism: Belonocnema kinseyi (assembly GCF_010883055.1). Classification (NCBI taxonomy): domain Eukaryota; kingdom Metazoa; phylum Arthropoda; class Insecta; order Hymenoptera; family Cynipidae; genus Belonocnema; species Belonocnema kinseyi. Next base: position 94,560,012 of record NC_046658.1, on the reverse strand, counting down.
AAAAGTGTGGTGATAAAATACTTTTAGTGAAGTTAAGGATTTCTAATTAATCAAAATGTATTCCATTCTGAAAGTCAACAAAATGCTCTCCAGGAACAGAGTGAAACTTCACATTTTGAACGTCTCACAGAAAAATTTCGGTACCGATATCGAATATAAACCAATTAGAAGTGTCCTTGTCGCAAACAGAGGTAAGCTATTTTAAAATATAATTTGTTTTTGTCCTTGTTTTTAAAATTAACATTTTAAACTATTTGATCAGGATAGAAGAAAGTCAAGGAAAAAATGAAAATGTGGAAAAAGTCAGGGATTTTGACATAATTGCAAAAATCAGGGAATTTCTGTAAGAATAGGTTTAAGTTACTGATAAGAATAATCAGGACTGTTTCACAGTCACTTTTAATCAATTTTTTTAATTGACTTTTTAGACACTTTTTAAAGATAAATAAATGAATGAATATACCCATGGGTTAACAGCAATTGAATTTAAAATTCTTTTTAAATCTTTTTGAATATTTTGAAAGATTCCAGAACATTTTTAATAGATTTCAAATTATTTAAAGAGAATTTAAAGGATATGAAATATCTTCAGGTACTTTTAATAGATTTAAATAATTTTGAGTGGTTCCAACAAAGATTAAAGATTTTCGAGTAGTCTTTAAAATGTTAAGAAATTTTCAAAAGGTTTAAAAAGTTGCAAGAAATTTCAAAAGATTAAAAAGTTTTTAGGATATTTGCAAAGATTCGAAGAAATTTTCAATTGATTTAAATAATTTTCAGGGATTCCAAATAATTTGAGTGATTTTATCATATTTTTTTAGATTCCAAAAAAATTTCAAGAGCTTTAAAAAACTTTAGTGGATTTTAAAGACTATAAAGGCTATGAAATATCATAAGGTATTTTGATCAGATTTCTATAAATTTAAGTGATGCCAAAAAAGTAAAGATTTTCGGGTGTTCTTCAAAATTCCAAGAAATTTTCAAAAACTTAAAAAAGTTGCAAGAAATATTAAAAATATTTTAAGGTATATCAGAAGATTCCAAGAAATTGTTAAAAGATTTACATAATTTAAAGAGATTACAATAAATTTTACTTATTTTAGGATATTTTGTTATTACTAAAAGAAATTTTAAAAGCTGAAAAAAATTTTAGTGAATTTCAAAAGATTTTAAAGGCTATCAAATATCTTAAGTTATTTACACAGATTTCAATAAATTTAAGTGATTCTTAAAGAATTTAAAGATTTTCGGGTAATTTTAAAAAATCCAAGGAATTTTCAAGAGCTTTAAAAAATGTTAAGGGATTTCAATTTATTGTAAAAGATTTTTCATATTTTATGATTTTTTGAAAGATCTCAAAGGATTTTCAACAAATTTAGTAATTTAATGGGATTTTACAGATTTATAAATATTTTAGAGAATTTGAAAAGAGTCCAGGAAATATTGATTTCAAAAAATAGTACTGATTTTGTGATAATTTTCTACATTTCAAGAATTTTCAAGAGCTGTAAAAACTTTGAATGGATTTCAAGACATTTTGGAGTGTATGAAATATCTTAAGGTACTTTTAATAGATTTTAATAATTTTAAGTGATTCCAAGAGAATTGAAACATTTTCGGGTATTCATAAAAAAATCCAAGAATTTTTCAAGAACTTCCCGGACAGTTTTAAGGGATTTAAAAGGATTTGAAATATTTCAGGGTAATCTAAAAGATTCCAAGGAATTCTCAATTGAATTCAATAATTTTAAGGAATCTCAAATTTTAAAATAATTTTAGGCTATTTTTTAAAATTCCAAGAAATTTTTAAGTACATTTAAAAATAGCAAAAGTTTTCAAAAAATTTGAATTATTTTAGGGCATATTGAAAGATTCCAAGGAATTTTCCATTGATTTGAATAGTTTTAAGGGATTTCAAAGAATTTCAATGATTGTAAGATATTGTTTAAATTCCAAGACGTTTTTAAGAGATTTAAAAGATATTTTTAAAAAATTTAAGTAAGTCTTAAAGAATTGAGAGATTTTCGAGTATTCGCTAAAAATGCAAGGAATCTTCAAGAACCTCCGACAGTCTTAAGGGATTTCAAAGGATTTGAAATATATTAGGGTAAATTAGAAGATTCCAAGAAATTTTTAAAAATATTTTTTTAAATTCCAAGAAATCCTAAATTACTTAAAAAAATTGCAAAGGATTTCAAAAAAATTAAAATATTTCAGAAGAATTGAATGATTTTCGGGCATTCTTAAAAAATCCCAAAAATTTTCAAGAACTTTGAAATGGTTAGTGGTTTTCAACAGATTTTAAAGGTTGTAAACTATCGTAAGGTATTTCAAATAGATTTCAATCATTTTAAACGATTTCAAAAGAATTGAAATATTTTCGGGTATTTTAAAAAAAACCCAAGGAATTTTCAAGAACTAAAGAAAGTTTTAAGTGATTTCAACAGAATTTCATGATTATAAGATATTTTTTTTAATTCCAAGAATTTCTAAGAGAACTACAAAAATGTAGTGGATTTCAAAAATTTTTTAAAGCTATTAAATACCTTGACGTATTTTTAATAAATTTAAATAATTTTTAGTGATCCAAAGGAATGGAAAGATTTCCGGGTATTTTTAAAAATTACAAGGAATTTTTTAGAGCTTTAAAGAGTTTCAAGGGATTTCAATTCACTTCAGAAAATTTGTCTTATTTCATGGGGTTTCCCGTGCATTTCAATATACTAAAAGGATTTCAAAGGATCTGAAAGATTTAAAGCTATTTTTAAGAATTTCAAAGAATTGTCCAGAGCTTTGAAAAATGGCCAAGAATTTCAAAATATATAAAATAATTAATTTAATGAGATTACAAAGAATTTGAAATGTTTTAGTGTATTTCAAAAGGTCCCAAGAATTTCTTAATTGATTTTAACAAATTTCTAAGATTTCGGAATATTTAAAAAAAATGCTAAGGAATTTTCAAGAGAATTCATCAATTTAATTGCATTTCAAAAGATTTATCGTATTTTAAAAAATTCCATTAGTTTAAAGGGATTTTAAAGGATTTTTAAAATTTTAGGGTATTTTAATCTTTCCACGAATTTTTAATACAATTATAAAATTGCAATGGCTTGCAAAGGATTTGAAAGATTTTAGAGAATTTTTTAAAAATTCCAAGGAATTTTAACAGATTTATTCAAGATGTTTGGAAGGATTTGACGTATTTTAGGATATTTTTAAAAGTCTAAGGAAGTTTCAACAGCTTTAAAAAGCTGCAAAGGATTTCGAAATATTTTAAAAAATTTAACAAAATCTAGAGTATTTTAAAAGATTCCAAGAAATTTTTAATAGATTTCAATCTTATAAATGTATTCCAAAGGGGTTTTAAGATTTAAGGCTTTTTTAAACTTCTAAGAATTATAAAAAAATTTTAATAATTTGAAGGGTTTCCAAGATATAACAAAGATTTCAGGGTGTTTCTAAAAATTCCAATGAATTTTGAACAGCTTTAAAAGCTTTCAAAAGATTTCGAAAGATTAAAAAATATTTGAAATATTTTACGGAATCTTAACAAATTCGATGTCATTTTAAAAAACTTTAAATTTTTCAAGGGATTTCATAGGATATATAATTATTTAAAATATTGTATGGCATTTAAAAATACTCCATGGAATTTTTGATTTCTTTTAGTAATTTAACAGAATTTCAAAGAACTTGAAACATTTTAGGGTATTTCAAACATTTCAAGGATTTTTAATTGTTTTTTAATAAATTTAAAAATTACAAGGAATTTTCAAGAGAATACTTCAGTTTATTTAAATATTAAAAAATTCCAGATATTTTTAGATATTTTATAAAATTCTGATCATTTTAAGGGATTTCCGAGGGTTTTAAAGCTGTTAGGGTATTTTAAAGGATTTAAAGGCATTTTCAAGAGCTATAAAAAGTTTCAAGGCATTTTAAAAGATTTTAAAGGGGTTTTAAAAATTTTAGGATAATTTGAAGGATTTGAAATATTGTAGGGTATTTTTTAAAGTTCTAAGAAAGCTTAAAAAAAATTTACAATATGTCCAGGGATTTAAAAAATTTGTAAATAGTTTGAAATATTTTAGATTATTTTAACTGATCCCAAGAAATGTTTAGTTTATTTTTAAGAAAACCAAGGAATTTGGAAAAGCTTTCAAAAATCTCAAGGAATTTACAAAAATTTAAATAATGGACAATATTTTAGGTTTTTTTTAATTTTCAAAGAAATTTGAAATTTATTCGAATAATTTGAAGGGATTTTAAATAACTTTAAACATTTTAAGATATTTTTAGGAATTCTAAGGAATTTTCAAGATCTTTCAAATGTCTCAAGAAGTTTCAAAACATTTCAAAGTATTGTAAATAGTTTGGGGTATTTTAAAAAAATTAAATAATTTACAATATTTTAGGGTCTTTTTAAAATCTTCAATGAAATTTGAAATTCATTTCAATAATTTTAAGGGATTTCAAAATATTTGAAAGATTTTAAGGTATTTTTATAAATTTCAAGCAATTCTTGAAAGCCTTAAAAAACCTGAAGGGATTTGAAAATATTTTCAAAGATCTTAATGGATTAAAAATATTTTAGGGGATTTTTTTAAATTCCAAGAAAGTTTTAAGATATTTAAAAAATCAGAAGGGACTTAAAACGATTTTAAATAATTTGAAATATTTGAGGGCCTTTTCAACTAATTTCAATAGTTTGAAGCAATTCCAAACTAGATTTGAATAATTTTAATTGATTCCAAAGGATTTAAAAGATTTCAAGATATATTAAAGGATGCCAATAAATTTCTAATTTGCTTAAATAATTTGAAGAGATTTCAAAATATTAAAAAGATTTTAAGGTATTTTGTAAAATTTCAAGGAATTTTTAAGAGAAAAACAAATCCTGAATGTATTTTAAAAGATTAAAAAGGATCCATACATTTTTATTATTTTATGGGACTTAAAAAAAATTTCATATGATTGTAAAAATTTGTCTAAAATTTCGGAAAGATATGTGACGATTTCACATGTTCTATAAGGTTTTAAGATATTTTTAAAGATTCCAAGGGATTTTGTCAAATTTTCGAGGATTTCGATGATTCCACAATTTCGGAAAATATTATATTTCATAGCATTTCACAGGATTTTATAATATTTTCATAGATTTCAAAGAAAATATTATAAAATATTTTTGCAAGTAATTTGAATTAATTTGGAATTCACCCTGAATTCTTATTAATTCATACTGTTTTTTTATTCTTTTGAAAACTTTGAAATTGTTTTGATTGTTTTCAAATCACTTGAATTCTTCTAAATTAACTCAGTTCAGTGATTATTTTTTAGTTCTTGCTTAATTTATCTTAAAGTCTTTTAAAGTCGCTTGGAATTTTTCGGAATTTCATTAAATTATTTTGAATTCCCTTGTATTTTTCTAGACCCATTTCAAACTTACTGAATTGAATGAATTTTTTCATAAATTTAAATGGTTTTCAATTCACTTTATTTTTTTGTTCTAATTCCCCTTGGACATTTATGAATTTTATTGAATTCCTCTTAATAACTTTTCAAATTCCGTAGTAATTACTTTAATTTTCCTGAACTAACTGAAATTAAAAAAAAATCAAATTCATTAAAAGAACATAAGTCACTTTTTGGTTTATAAATTAGTCACTCTTGTATCCAAAATCTTACAATATTAGAATTTTGAACTTTAAATATTGATAGTAAGGGAAAATTAACAATGAGTCTAGGAAAAATCAAGGAGTTTTAAAAATAAAAATGATTAAAGTAAATGAAGTCCATTCAAAAGTACACACATCTTATTTCACTTCCAGATAAGTTATTAATAAAAGTTCGTAAACAAATAAGAAGAAGACAGATATGGAAAGATAAGAAATGTCAACAAAATTTCAGGAATAAATTAAATAATATACTCGGATTAATTTGTAATTCAGTATCAAATTTGATATCTATTGATTTTAGTACATAATGCAAGATAATTTTTTAAATCTTTTTCTTTTTTGTATTTTAATTCAAATTTTGGTTAGATTATCGAGTGATAAAGATATGAAATGTTAATACTCAATAGAGTAAATGATTCATTGCACGTAAAAGATTAAACTCGTGATATGAATCTAATTTTGAATTAAGATGACAGCTTCCTATTTGAATGATATTGATTGAATCACGAGTATTATGCTCGAAAAATTGCCATTCATAGTCAGCCTCGAAATTTTCAATAAAAATTTAAAATTCCAAAAAAATTTATCATATTATTATTTTTTTCCTTTTTTAAAATAATGATCAAATTAAGCCAATTATAAGATTAAATGAACGAGTATCAGTTTAATTTAGTAGGAATTCAATTCATTTGATCATCGTGCAAAAAATCAGATTTCCGGAAAAAAAAGTTCTGTGATTTTAAGAATTTAAATTATATTATCAGTCATGCCTTATGAAATAAAAAACCTTATTTTTTATGAAAAAAAGATTTAAACTTAAGAAAAACAAAACAAATTTTTTGTCATAACTTTTCAGCAGTAATTTTTTTTTTTAATTTTCAGTTTATCAACAAAAATTCTGACTTCTGTGCTAAAATTTTCTATAAATAATTTCCAGCTCAATTTTTGTTTATGATATAAGAATTAAAAATATATATACACTGCCCTGCAAAAGTTTGGACTCACTTAGAAAAATATTTTTTTTGGTATTTATCGCTTTAATTATACCGGAGCTAAAAAAATTTCTCTTTAAAAGGTTGATTGTTTTCAAAATTCTGTTTAAAATAAGCCCAGGGTGAAGTCAATTTGTCTAGTTTTTAAGTAGATATGGCAAAAATAGTGTAAATTTCAATGTTTTCTTAAATTTTCAATAACTTCCGAAATAGTCAAAGTTTTTCAATATTCTTGGGCTCATTTTAAGCTTTTTCACCGTACCACAACAGCTTACGAGTATGAATCGTAAAAAATTTCTTTTCGAATTGCAAGATTTTTTGTAAGAAATATAATAATTTTTCTTTGAAAATTGAAATTTGTGCAATTTGAACAATTTGCAATTTCAAATTCTTTAATTTTTAAGATTTACGGTTGAAGAAACCTAAAGCTAAACTAACCTAACTAACTAACCTAACCTAAAAACTCTTTGATATTTAATGTTTATTATTGAAAGTGATGCAATTTAAAATGCTTTTTTGGCATAATTTAATTTGGAAGATTTGAACTTGAAAAGTATTCAACTTTGAAGATTAAAAATTAAGAATTATTCCAATTTGAATAGTAAAAATAATAACTTTTTCTCGTTTTACAATTTTTTTATATTAAGTAACTTTTAACAATTTTGTTGTATTTTGTAATTAGCATTCTTATTGAAAAATGTGAAACAAATGTGATAAAATTATTATTTTCCTTCAAAACTGTATACAATTTTGTAAATGAAAATTTCTAAATAGTATTTTTATTTCGTGATAAAATTTATCTCTAAATGTTTTTTAAATATTATTAATAAAGTAGAAAATTGTATTTGTAAATTATTTTTCAATATTCGGAAACTATTCTTCTTCTTCTTTATTCATAATGTGTCCCCTAAGGGTTTACATTACTTCCATTCCTTACAATCTTTCCTTTTAAGTCTATATTTTTTTACAATCTTATCCTTTCTATATATACAATTATTTACAAATATTTACATAAAGTCTTATATCTAGTTCCTTATTTCTATTTCCTGCGATAGCGCAATTTAGGACTTATTAGCACGCGAGTGTGCGAGCGAACGAAAGCGAGAGTGCAAGCAAGAGAGAGAGAGAGATGAGAACGCAAACGCATCTTAGTCTACTTAACTTTTACTTTATCATTACATACAATTTTCACGCTTCTAATCTAAGCGACTTCCGTTTCCTTTTTCTTTCACTTTTTTATACCACCATTTACCTTTTTTACGTGTATTCTTTCATTCTCCCTCGTTCGCTCCTCTAGCACCCTTCAACTCCTTCATTCATTCTTCTCCTAATCCATCTTACCCTAGAATCTTAACCACATTTTCTTGCCAGCTTCCTTTATCTTCCATTCCTCTCCTATACCCTTCCCATACATGCTCCCATGTTTCCTCCTCCCATTCACATATTCTACACATTCTGTTCTCTTCTTTTTCCCAGTACATCCCCTCCCTTACCTCGTTTCCCAGTCTAAATCTTGCTATTCTGGTCCACCTTCTCTCTCCCCATCCCTTTCTAAATACTTTGGCACCCCTTCCTTTTTTATCATCTTATACCATTTATTGTATTTTGATTCCTCAATCGCCCCCATCTTTCTATTAATTGTCTTTCCTTCTCTCTTTTTTCCAATTCTTCATAGTTTACTCCAGTTCCGCCTTCTATTTCTTTATCAATAAAGAACTCCCTCCTTTCTTCTTCCCACCTCGTTAATTCGATCGCCCTCTCTCCTCTCTTCTACCTCCATCAAACACTTTCTCGCCAACTCCCCTCCCTTTCCCTCCCTCAGCTTTGTCTCAAATTTCCATGCCCTCTTACCCACTCTAATACTTAACTTATCCCTTTGCGCTTCTTCTCTCACCATATATCCTGGCGTCCTCCAGTCTTCCCCTAGGGTCCACCTTATATACCTTTCTTGTAAACTCTCAATATCTTTCCTTTCTTTCCATCCCCATATCTTTGCTCCATAACATAAAACCAGCGTATCAAATAACCACATTCTCCTTCTCCAATTTTTTTTTAACCTTCGTTTTCCTATTCCCCATATCTGTTTCATTACCCCTGCTTCTTTTTTTATCCTTTCTCTTACATGAGCTGTATGATCTCCATTCGTCTGCAAGATATATCCCAAATATTTATACTCTTTGACTTCTTCTAACTTTATTCCTTTCCATCTCCCTGTCCATTCTTTCTTCCTCCCCCCTCCTTTTCTAAACCTCATTATCTTTGTATTTTCCACATTTAAATTCAGCTTTTTCCCATCTAAGTATTTCTCTAATCCTGTAATTAATCCCGCCATCCCTTCTTCATCCTCAGCCATCAACACTATGTCGTCTGCGTATGCCAGTGTATATATCTTTTCCTTCCCTATCCTAACTCCTCCCCAACCCTTTCTCCTCATTTCTTCTTCCAAGTCTGATATTAATAAATTAAATAAAAGTGGGCTCAGAGGACACCCTTGTCTCACACCTCTCATCAACCAGAAACTATCTCCTACTTGCTCTCCTACCTTTACCCTGCTTCTTGTCTCTCTAAAAATTTCTGATAGTCTCTATTAATCCCTCTCTTATCCCCTTTTTTATCATAACTTTTTCTATTTCTCCTCGATTTAATGAGTCAAACGCCGCCCTTAAGTCCACGAACCTTGCTATCATTGCCCCTTTTTCCCTTTTAATTCTCTTATTTACTAGATAGTTCAGAACATATATGTTGTCCATTACCCCCATTCCTTTTCTAAACCCTGTCTGATTCGGTGACTCGATCTTTTTTTCTTCAACTTCTATCTTCAATCTCTCCGACAAAATAGTTGCATATACTTTATACAGTATTGGCATCAACGTCACCCCCTATAATCTTTAACCTCCTCTCCCTTGCCTTTCTTTACTATTGGTATAACTACTCCTTCTTTCCATAACTCTGACGACCCCTCTCCTCTCCATACGCTATTACACATTATCCATGCCCATTCCTCTAGTTCCTCCCCTCCATATTTTCATACTTCATTTGGAATCTCATCTATACCAGGTGCCTTTCCATCCTTCATTATTCCTAAAACTTTAACTATTTCTTCCCTTGAAATTTCCTCTTCCTCGTATCTTTCTCTACCATATTTTCCTCCCTTTTCAACTTTTCTCTCTACTCCTCCTAGCAAATCCAAAAAATATTTCTTCCATTCTATAATTTCAATATCTTGGTTTACTCCTTTTCTTCTTTTTCTTTCTCTATTTACTACCTTACATACCTCTTCTTCCGTCCTAGCCTTCTCCGCCTCTTCCTCAAACCTTTTATTTTCTTCCTCTTTCTTTTGATAACACAACTCAGTATACTTTTTCTTTTTTTTTCCTATATTCTTCCCCATTACTTTTTTCTTTTCTCCACTTTCTTAATTCCTTTCTGACCTCCTTTTTTTGTCTTTGCAGTCCTCATCCCACTCACTTCTATTCTCTCCTTTACTAACTTCATTATTGTTTTTGCACTCTAATCCTATTTTTATTTCTCCTATAATTTTTTCCATCTCCTCGTCCACATTTCCCTCTCCCATTTTGATATTTCTTATTTTTTCTCTAAACTGTT
>NC_046658.1:94546048-94549639 GCF_010883055.1 Belonocnema kinseyi | reverse complement strand
TCCACTATCACATAATCAATTACCGTTCCCCTTTCACTTCCTGAGCGTGTATATTCTCCTTTTTCATCCCCTTCTATATTTCCGTTTAAGATATACCATCCCTCCGTGAAAATCCGTAAAAAAATTGAGTTTGATTAGTTAAATTGTTTAAATAATTAATAGTTTTTGTGAATTTGCGAATGTTGATTGGAAAAAACAATCCAAAAAACATTCTCAGGTGGTTGTTTCAAAAAATTTAGCATATTCTTTGAAAAATAGCCAAACTATGCATTTGTTCACGAAAATTGTTTAAATAATTGTTAATTCCTGTAAATTTGTAAAGAATCGTAGCAAAGAGTCATTGGAAAGACATTTTTAGTTTATTTCTTTAAAAAATCGAGCCTATTCCTTGTTAAATATTAAAACATTACCAATCGTGAATAATAACTTTTGTTCATTAATTTGTTTCTAACATAATAAAACTTTTAAAAAAATGTTATTTTGGAAAATTAAAGACAAATTTCAATTCTGTTGTTAAATAAAACATTAAACAAATTTTCTAGCAAAATCAAAACATACAACAATTTCCCAAATTTAAATATGTTTTATTTTTAAAAAAACGTTCAAATCGAACGAAAAGCTTAGGCTAAAAATTGATTTGTCCACAAAAACTTGTTTAGCCCCACTGCGTATCGCGTTTTATCAATTGCTTAAAAATGATTCAATCTTAAGCAATCATGATTTATAATTTCAAAAAATACATTACCTATAACTTTATTCTTTCGAATACAAAATAGTATGAAAAAACTCAATTACAAAGTACATTGTGAAAATTAAAGCGTTTTTGTACGTTTAAAAAATTTTTAAATAAAAATAATGATTTTTATTTGAAATAACATCATCAGTAAGATCATTTTGATGTCAGTTTCTATGTATAGTTTTAATCTGAAAACTTGGATACAATATAATGAAATTTCTTATAAATAAGTGATTTAATTTAACAATAAATTCCAATTTTATAAATATTATGTTTTAAATGGAAGCTAATAATTCAAAATAATGAAATAATCTAATGGGTGAAAATTGATGACGTAATATTGATTAAAAAGTGTAGACGAAAGCTATTAATAATCAAGAGGTCGTAATCGAGATCTTGACCTCTTCATTTGTCTGACATATAATAATTATTATGCACTGCTTTATGCTGATCGGCTGACCAAAACTGCACTTATCTACTGCAATACTATTTAAGCAGAGCACTTCTTTAAATTCGAATCCATTATGCTATAAATACGTAGAAAATTGTATTTTGTTTAAACAAAGAAAGGAAAAGGCACTATTTGTACCGAAATTTCAGTACAAACAGCCAAATTTTGTGAATAAAATCAGTTTTTCTTTTTTTAATTAACGTTTCTTTTTGCTATCTTCAAAGATAATTTTCTCAAAAATCATTCACGATATTTAAATAATTATCAATTTAGTACAAGTTACTTCTAGGATCTAAAATAGCTTTATATAAATTATAATGTGACTTAAGAACAGATCAAATAGGATAACAAGAAATTCCTCACGATTATCTTAAAATTACTTTTTCCTCGTTTCGAAGGTCATTTATAAAAATATTTCATACCACATTCAATTATAGTTCCGGTCGAGTTTCTGTCCACCGCACTTTTTTCATGAGACTCGATACGATACTCAAGGCGATACTAAAGACGATATTCTACCCGAGAATTAAAAACAAGTTTCGAGACACGATTCAACAAAAGATGATAGACGAAAATTGAGACCACACTAAAGATAAAACTTAGACGAAAATCGAGACGAGATTTTAGACAAGATTCTAGACGCGAACCAGGACGAGATTCTACACAAATCTCTAGACGAGATTCTATACGAAACTTTAAACGAGATTCTACATGTAAATCGAGACAAGATTCGAGACGGCATTCGAGACGTGAAAAAACTCGAGACAAGATTCCAGGCGACATTCGAGACGAGGAAATATCTGAGACAAGGTTCGAGATGACATTCGAGAGGAGGAAATATTCGGGAAAAGACGAGTTCGAGATGAGATTCAAAACGTTACTCAATATGAGATTTATGACGAAATTTGAGAGACGGGTTGAAACGTGATTTTACACGGTACTCGAGACAATATTTCACAAAAAATACGATATACTCGAGACAAGATTCGAGACGAGGCAATATTTGAGACAAGACGACATCCGATACGGGACGAGATTCGAGACGAGGCGTGATTTGAGATGTTAGATAAAAGAGGAGAAGGGATAGGAGAAAGGAGGGGGAGATTTTGACGACTTAATAGGCTACAAAACTCTTTTTGCAGGCGCATGTCGCCTACTTTGATTAATTTTTTGGTTCTTGGAGTTTAAATTATCAAAATTCTTGGACATTTCTTATTTCACTTCATTTTTAATCAAAATATTTACTCCTAGTAATTTTAAAGAACACCTGAATTAAAAATGTAATGAGTTCTAGCAAATTTTTAAAAACACTCTGGCATTTAAGTAGAATTTAAGCGAATTTATAAGAATTCAAAACTAAATTGAATTGAAAACAATTTCAAACATTCCAAGAATTTAATTGAATTCAATAGAGTTGATCCGAATACAGAAAAATGCAATGAAATTGACAAAATAATTCCAGAGAATCTAAAGGAGCTGACAATTAAGAGACTTCAAGATCATTTAAAATTCTTGAATTTTTCGCAAAATTATTTACCCTCATCTAAGTGAAAAGTAGAAAAAAGTGGAAAATTTGAGAAAAACCGTAATTATCTAGCATTACTATAGGAGAAGATAAGTTATAAATTAAAATAATTGGCTTAAACAATTAGGTTTGTTAACTTGTATTAATTATTACTTTACTAAGTGAAAAGTTTAGAAAAAGTAAAAAATTGGAGAAAAACTTCAACTACCTATCATTGCTATAGTAGAAGATAGTTATAAACAATATTAATTTGTTTAAACAATTGTTTTGTTAACTTAAATTAATTATTAGCTGACTCTAATATGTATAAAAGTTGACCAAACGTGGAAAATTTAAGAAAAAACTGCATCTTTCTAGCATTATCCTAAGAGAATATTATTATAAATAATAATAAATTGTTAAAAGACATATTTCTGTTAAATTTAATTGATTCCTGCCTCTATCTAATTACAAAGTTTAAAAATAAGTTTAAAAATTCGGGAAAGACCGAGACTTTCTAACTCTATTCTAAGAGAAATTTGCTAAAAATAGTATAGATTGTTTAAATAATTTATGTAAACGTCTAATTATCTGTAAAAGTAGTACGTTATGTATTAAAATCAATTTTCATTTTTAAAAACCGCATAAAATCATAATTAGCGTTTAATAATCGAAAAACCCAAGTGTCCATTTATCGGGTTTTTAGGACCCAATGAAACAGACTTATGGGGGTGATACTTGAAAAATAAAAATTAAACAAATTTAAATGAGATTAAAATCAAAGTTAAATTCCTATTTTTATTACTACACCATTAAGCCATTTCCCTTTCGGGGTAGGCGTGACTCACTCGGCAGGGGAAAGGAGTAGTGTGTGGAAGGGATAGAGATTTTTCAGATTGA
>NC_046658.1:94539707-94544707 GCF_010883055.1 Belonocnema kinseyi | reverse complement strand
TCCGGATTTCCCAGTAACTGCATAACGAAGCACAATTTTAAGAAAGTGTATTTATACCAAATTAAAAATTTTCTATTTTGCCTTTTCTCCAACCGAGTATGTAAGAGACCGCTCTCTTTCGAACGTCGAATAATCAAATTAATGTGCAGAATTCCTGAAAATAAAACCAAAAATCCAACTACCAACTTTGGACAATCAACATAAAATGTTCTTATTGAAATTTGAGGGAAAAAATCTTCTAACAAAGAAATGAAAAAAATGTTTTGTTTTGAACAAAAATAATAATAGGAAAGAAAAATGAGAAATGAGAAGGTAACCAACTAAATTCCCTCCCTTCTGTTTTTTTTATTTCATTCGTCTTTTTTATTTTTATTATTATCAAATCACAATAAAAAAACATTTGATAAAAATAATCATCAACGTTTCGGCACTCATACAGCACCCTTAAAAAAAAACAATTTTTTTGAGCAGGCAAGAACAGCAACGAAACCATGATGCTCTCTTCCTGACACCCAAAATTCAAATCTCCTTTTTCTTTTCTCTTTTAATTTTGTCCATAAAAAGAAACTTTTTTCTTTTCGTTTTTGGAGAATTTTTATCTTTTTTCAAATTTTAAGAGGAACATTTTATGGTGGTTGTCCAAATTTGGTCGTTGGGTTCTTGGTTTTATTTTCAGGAATTCTGCAAATAAGCCTAAAAAATAATTATTCATTCATATCCTAGAGCTAATTGTCAAGGTAAATTTTGAGTTTCAACTCGAATAACCTAATATTGCTGATTTTGAATAAAATTTATGCAACTTCTTTTTTATAGGACTTGTTAAACTCGTGTGGCTTGTGAAACCTCCAAATATAATTTTTTTTAATGAATTTATTTTTGTGTGGATTTAAAAAAATTTGGGGGTGATATGCACGAAAATTCGGGGGAAAATTTGGTCCCACCTATTCTGACGTCTTATGCTTGGCCTTTTCGCCTGATAATATACAAATTTTCACTTGAAAAATCGAAAAATACATATTTCCGAAAATTACCAACAATTTTTTTTCAAACCAAATTCCAGGTGAAATCGCAATTCGAGTCTTTCGAGCATGTACAGAGCTCGGTATTCGATCGGTGGCAATTTATTCCGAGCAGGATAAAATGCAAATGCACCGACAAAAAGCTGATGAGGGCTACATGGTCGGGCGAGGACTTCCACCCGTTGCGGCTTACCTGAATATCCCAGAAATCATCAAAGTTGCCAAAGAAAATGACGTCGACGCCATTCATCCAGGCTATGGATTTCTCTCAGAAAGATCGGACTTTGCACAGGCCATTATCGATGCTGGAATCAGGTTCATTGGGCCTAGTCCAAGAGTTGTCCAGCAAATGGGAGATAAGGTAGGATTAAAAAAACATCACCAGATTTCTCCTCTTTCTGAACTTCAAATATCCAAAAGGCGTTTCCCCTTTTTCAAAGTCCACTTTTTCCGTATTCTTTTATCTTTTTCCACTTATTTCGTCCACTTTTTCCAACTCGTTTTTTTTTTATGAAAACATCCAAATTCCGAATTTTTTGGGTACACAGACTTTCCCCTGTTATATTGCGTTTTCCTTTTTTCAAATTCCTCTTTTTCCCTTCTCGTTTATCTATACATCAAGTATCCAAATACCAAATTTCAGGTTTTACATTCTTTCCTCTATTTCTATGTATTTCCCCTTTTCCAAATTTCCCTTTTTCCCATATACTTTCCCCTTTCGTTTTATTAATTTCAAATATGTAAGTGTTTAATTGTAGGGCACACAGATTTTCCCCTATTCCACTGCGTTTCTCCTTTTTTCAAATACCCTCTTCCCCCTTTTACCCTCTCGTTTTTCTGAACATCAAATATCAAAATATCAGGCTACATGGACCTGCCCCTATTTTTCTGATTTCCCCTTTTTTCAATCCATGTTTCCCTTAATATTTCTCCTTTTGCCCTCTCACTGTCAAATGTCCAAATTTCCCAAGCTACAAAGACTTTACCCTATTCCTTTGCTTTTCCCCTTTTTCAAGATCCACTTTTATCTTATTATTTCCTCTTTTCCCCTATTCTTTCCTCTTTTTCCATCTCTTTCTTTTAAACTTTAAATACTCAAATTCCAAGTAGTCATTTCCTTATTATAATGAATTTTTTCTACTTTCAAATTTCTCTTTTCGCCCCTTTCCCTCTCTCGGTTTTGCATACTTTAAATATCCAAATTTCAGGGTTTACAGTCTTTCCACTATTTCGTTCTATTTTTCCAATTCGCTTTTCCCTTATTTTTTCCCCTTTTCCCTCTTGTTTTTCACAACTTCAAATATAAAAATTCCCAGAGTACACATACTTTCCGCTATTCATCTACGTTTTCCCTTTTTTAAAATGCACTTTTCTTATATTCTTATTCCTATTATACTGCGTCTTTCTTTTTTTCAAATTCCTCTTTTTTCCCCTTTTCCTCTCTAGCCTTTCCGTACTTGAAATATCCAAATTCCAAATTTTGAGGGTACACAGACTTTTCTCTTCATTTTTCCAAATTTCTCTTTTTCCCCCATTTTCCCCTCTCGTTTTTCCATACTTTAAATATCCAACTTCCAAATTTAAGAGTTTGCAGACTTTCCCTTATTTCTCTGTATTTCTCCTTTTTCAAATTTCCTTTTCCCTTATTTCCCCCCATTTTCCCTCTCGTTTTTCTTAACTTCAAATATCCAAATTCCAAGGTTACACAGACTTTCCCCTATTCCTCTGCGTTTCACATTTGTAAAAGTTCACTTTTCCCTTATTCTTTCCTTTTTTCCCTATTCTTTCCCCCTTATACATTTGGTTTTTTTAAACTTCAGATATCCAAATTCCAAATTTTTCGGATACACAGACTTTTTCCTATAATATTGCGTTTTTCCTTTTTTTAAATTTCTCTTTTTCCCCTTTTTAAAATTCCCCTTATCCTTATTTTTCACCTTTTCACCTCCAGTTTTTCTCAACTTCAAATATCCAAATTCCAAAGGTACATCGTCTTCCCCCTATTCCCCTGCGTTTCACCTTTTTTGTCAAATTCTCTTTTTTCACCCTATTTTCAAAAAAGTTTAAATATACGATATATGAATATATGTTTCTTTGTTTTACATCTACAAAATTACTATTCTATTCAAAACTAGAATATGCTACCGGAAGTAGTGAAAGCTTTTTTTAACTTAAAAATACCAAAATATAAAAATCCCGAATTGTAAAATTCTGGAATATTAACAATTAAATCAATTTTTTTCTCAATAAATCATATTTATTCATTAAAAATGTAATGATGAAGTATATCGATACAAAAGTTTGTATGTTAAACGTATTTAAAAAAAATATTGTTTGAATTTAAAATAACAGTAAATGAAAAAATTTATTTCTCAATGCAAAAGAACAGTACAAGAACAAGATTTTTATTGCAAGAGCAATAACTATTTTATGCTAACACACGCATTTGAAAAAAACCTTTCGTTGGGACATTTTTTCAATTATTTTAACTTTAGGTTTGAGCAATACTTTTTTAAATATATAAAACATTTAAAAAATTTCTTTGGTGAAAATATATCACTTTTGTATTTTTAATAACTAAAGAATATTGATTAAAAAGCAATTTTTTATTGCTTAAATTCGTTAATTTTATTATTTGGGAATTTTCCAATTCTAAATCTTACGTTTTCCTAAATGAAGAAACCTGAGGTTTTCTTTGAGAACAAAATAAAACCGAAAATGGTCTTCCTTTATTTGAAAATTTGAAAATTAAAACAAATTTTTATTTAAAATTGCTCTGTCCCTCAGGGCTTAATTTGAAAATGTTTATATTTAAGTCTTTGTTTTTACTTCGTACATTAAAAAATATTAATAGAAATGTTTGAAGTGCTTAGACAATTTAAAATAATCATTTCTTAAATTAATAAAATCGTGCTAAACATTTTTTGAACATTAAATATTTAAAAATTTGAATATATGAATTTTTCATTAGTTTCTATTTTTAATATCAGAACATAAAAAGTCAAGGACGTGCCCGCGCGTAAAGTGCGCATACATTTTCTTTATAAATTCTTTTTTAGAGAAATTTAATTTAAATTATATTCATGGAATTTCAAATTTCGGCTTATTTTAATGGAATGTTTTTAAAAAATTAATAATTTTTTATTATATCAAAGGAATATTAAATAATTTCTACTTATTGTGATGGCTTTTTACGATTTCAAGGGCTTTTAACGAATTTCTAGACAATTTTAGGGAATATTTTAAATTTTATTTTAAGAAATATGAAGAATAAAAAAAAATTGAAAGGATTAGAGATTTTAAGTTATTTTAAAAGATTCCGAAGTTCAAATTTTCAGAAAAAAGAACTGCAACTTTCTGACATTATTATAGGAGAAGATTTTCAAAAGAATAATAAATTATTTTTAAAATTATTTTTCCTCAATTGGATTAATTATTAGTCTACTTTAAGTGAAAAGTGGACAAGAAGTAGACAATTTCAGAAAAAACTAAAAATTTCTACAATCATTCAATCATAATATTATACAAAATAATACGAGGGTAGTTCAATAAGTCCTTAGAATGACCAACAAATGGCGCGCGAATCGCTCCAAATCATCTGTTTTCAGTCAGCACCACTCCCGACTAGATATATGGTGCAGTCACAGTCCACATCTTCTGAGTTTACGTGTTTTTATAACCAATTGAAAAAAAAAAATGTTCGTTAAGAAAAATGGAAAAAAACGAGTTCAGAGCGGTAATCAAACATTTTCATTTAAAGGGTTTAACTCCATATGAGATAAAAAATGAATTGGACTCACTTCATGGCACATCTGCCCCTGCCTTAGCAACGGTTTATAACTGGGTAAATGAATTTAAGCGTGGACGTACATCAATAAATGACGAACCACGTTCAGGAAGGCCCGTAGAAGCAAGTACTCCCGAAATCATCAATAAAATCCACGATATGGTGTTGAAGAATAGAAGATTAAAAGTGCGTGA
>NC_046658.1:94489267-94539607 GCF_010883055.1 Belonocnema kinseyi | reverse complement strand
TATTCGCCAGATTTAGCCCCCAGTGACTTTTTCTTATTTCCAAACTTGAAAAAATGGCTCGGTGGACAGAGATTTCCAGACAACGAAGACGTCATTGCCTTTAAGTGCTTGTTTTGAGGAACTTCCGAAAACGCACTTTTCTCAAGGATTAAAAAAACTTGAAAAGCGATTGACCAAGTGTATAGAGCTCCAAGGAGATTATGTTGAAAAATAAAAAAAAATGTACCCAAAAAAATTGTTTTTATACTTCATTCTAAGGACTTATTGAACTACCCTCGTAATAAAGTGTTTCGACAATTATTTGGATTATATAATAATAATTTGTTAAGTAATCATGTTGATTAAATTCCATGAGTTACTATTACTTCACGCTAACTGAAAAGTGGATAAAAACTTATATAATTGTTCAAGAACAATATTATTTAAAAAAATAATAAATTGTGAAAAAATTATGGTTTTGTTAACTCGAATTAATTATTACCAAACACTAATTGAAAAGTTGACCAAAAGTGGAATATTTAAGAAAAAACCGCAAATTTTCAGAATTATTCAAAGAGAATATTAGTTTTAAAAAATAAATGGTTTAAACAGTTATTTTTGTCAGCTTTAATTTATTATTGCTTCGCAAACACTGAAAAGTTTAAAACAAGTTTAAACAATTTATTTAAACATATAATATTTATTAAAAAGTAATATTTTATCTATCAGAAACAATTTGTAATAAAATAAACTGCAAAAAAATCATAATTAGCACGAACAATTTGCAAACCTCAATTTTTTCACTTATGGCTGTTTTTCAGAACTCTATAAAATAGACTCATGGGGCGAAATTCATAAAGTAATTTTTGATTCGCATTATGTGATTAATTTTGAAAGTATTGACGATTCTACATAAAATGTACGAAAACTTCTTTTTTCCAAATGGGAAAAAAATTTCGAATGCAATTTTGGACCATTCTATTTCGCAGTGTTTTTCTTGTTTCCCTCTTTTACCCCTTTTCACGTTTTTTCAACTTAAGGGCATGTCGATCATTAAAAATATACGAAATTATATAAAAGACATTAATATTTGTTTTATTAGAAAATTTATTATTTGGTTGGAAATTTAATTAGTTGTTTAAAAGTTTAGATATCTTGTGAAAATTTAAGAATTTTGTAAAAAGTAATACTTTTTGGTTACAAATTTAATTGTTTTTGTAGAAAATTAATCTCTGCTTCAACATTTAACTTTTTTGATTAAAAATGAATCCTTTTGGTTGAAAATTAAACTATTTTGTTGAAAACACATTTTTTTACTATAAAATTCCGCAGTTTGGTTGAAACTTTTTGACGAAATTTTGTTGATGAACATTTTTTTTAATTCCTTTATTTTTGGTAAAAATGTATTTTGTTAAAAATTCATAATTTTGTGTTAAAAAAATAACTATTTCGGTAGAAATTTTAACTCTTTGGTTGAAAATTAACTTTTTTGTTGAAAATTAATATTTTAGTTTTAAAATCTCTACTTTTTGTAGAAAATTCCTCTTTGTTATTGAAAATTCATGTTTGAAGAAAAAATTATATTCTTTCTTGAAAATTTCATAATTTGGTGAAGCATTTTTTTTTTCTTAACTGAAAAACCTTTTTTTTAGAAAATTAATCTCTGCTTGAATATTTAACTAGTTTTTTAAAAAATGTTTGTTTTTTTTCGCTCGAAAATTTAACAATTTGTTTGATATTTCTTTTCTAATTGAATCATTTTTAATAGAAATTCATCTATTTGGTTAAAAATCTATATCTGTTTTGTTGAAACATTTTTCTTTTCACTGGAAAATTCAACAATAGGGTGGAAAAATAACTGTTGTGTTAAAAATTAATATTTTCGGGTGGAAAAAATTCAACAACTACTTGGTTAAAAGTTGAACTTCTTTTTTAAGAATTCATTTATTCGCGGATGATAATTTATTATTTTAGATTAAAATGTCAACTATTAGATTCGTCGTAGAAAATTTTTCTTTTTTTTAATAGAAAATTCAACTATTTTGTTGAAAATTAACCTTTTTATTAAGAATTAATATTTAACGTGGAAATTTCTACAATTTGGTTCAATTTTTTTTCTTTCTTAACTAATACATCTTTTTTGTTAAGAATTCAACTGATTGATTAAAAATTTAACTAATTGGTTACAAATTCATTTATTTTGTTTAAAAAATTACCATTTAAGATGAAAATTCATCTCTGTGGTTAAAAGTGAATAACTATTTGCTTGAAAGTTACCTTTTTTATTAAAAATTCATATTTCATGGTGTAATACTTAACTCTTGGTAGAAAAATCGTCTTTCTGGGTCAAAAATTAATTAATTAATTTAATTAATTCTGTTAAAAAAATTTACTTCTAATTAACAATTTAAACTACTTCTTAAAAAATTCACATTTTTGGTTGACGATTTATCATTTTAGTTCAAAATTCATCTGTAAACTTTTTGAATTGGATTTAATATAGTATAAACATTTATTTGATTAAAAATTAATTCTAAAGAATATTTATGTTTATGCATATAAAGAAATGAAGTTTTAAATAAATTTTTAGGTGGCAGCCAGACAAGCAGCAATCGAAGCTGGAGTGCCCATAGTTCCTGGAACCGATGGTCCCGTCACAACTTCTGATGAGGCCATGGAATTTTGCATGAAACATGGACTTCCGGTCATCTTCAAAGCTGCCTACGGAGGTGGTGGACGAGGTGCAAAATTTAAATTTTGAATAAAAATTAGATTCAAAATATCTTCATTCGACTCTTAACTAATCTTGACTCAGATCCATGAGGAGCCATAAAAAAATCTGAAAATGTTTGAAAATGAAGTTTCGAATTTCAGTTTGAAAATGGGCCCATGAGAAATAAACTATCTTTAATGGTTCTTGAGTTATAATCGATAATATTGAGTCTTTCACAGAACCAAAATAGCTCGAATCCCATTTTAGAAATCAGCATTCACGATTATAACTCAAGAACGACTGAAGATATTTGGTTCTTTCTGGGCTCATAGTAAAGCTAAGATTCCAATCTTCATTGACCAACTTTCCCACATTTTTTCAATCACTTCTTCCGGGTTCAAAATAAAGTCTTTAAAAAAAAATTTTTTTGTTCTTCAGGAATGAGGGTCGTCAAGCAGATGGAAGAAGTTAAAGAAATGTTCGAGAGAGCTTCTTCCGAAGCAAAGGCGGCTTTTGGAAATGGTGCCATGTTTATAGAAAAGTTCATCGAAAGGCCAAGACACATAGAAGTTCAACTTCTGGGTGACAATGCCGGAAATGTCATCCATCTTTACGAAAGAGATTGTTCAGTTCAGAGAAGACATCAAAAGGTTCTTCGAAAATTAGATATTTTGTTAATAACAATATAATTCTAATAACTTTTTATTTTATTGCAATAAGTATAAATTTGAAAATGAATAAATGAATGAATGGAAATTTCAGGTCGTCGAAATCGCCCCTGCCCCAAGGCTGGACCCCAAAGTCAGGGACAAGATGACAGAACACGCAGTGAGATTAGCAAAACACGTTGGATACTCGAATGCTGGCACTGTCGAATTTTTGGCAGACGAAACGGGGAATTTCTACTTTATCGAAGTCAATGCCAGGCTTCAGGTCGAGCACACGGTTACCGAGGAAATTACTGGGTAAATACTAATTTTCTTGCCATAAATAAATTCTCTGCTTAATAATTTGAGAAGATTTCATTGAGTCTATTTTCGAATCTGAAGACCATTATTAGCTATAAATTTAAATTCAATTAATTTGCCTTATTCTTTATAGCCCATAAAAATTGAAAAAGCGTCCTTCTATTGAAAAAGTCAAATTTGTTTTCGACTTTCGTTTTGTAAGGTAAAATATTTATTTTTTTAAAAAATGGTTAGAATCGATAAAAAGAGCGTTAGCCAATATATCAAAATTATGGTAGACATTTTTATAATACTATTAAAAGAGATCAAAATCGCCAAGACATATGATGAATTCTGAAAAATATCACTTATTTTCTTTAAAAAAAAAACCGAATCTTTACTTTTTAACTTCAAAGCTCTTAAAGGGAAAAAGCTAAGTTTTCTTTTATGATAGAAAAATTGAGAATAAAATATACCATTTTCAGAAAACAAATCACACCCTCCCCTCGTTACATATTTATGTAAATCACAACATTTTTCGCACTGCAGAACTGTCTATTATCATAAGTAATTTTTAATTGCAAATCTATATATTTCAATTTTTGATCGTTAAAATGGAATAATTTTTTTTTAAAACATTCAAAATTGCATCTCTTTCTACTATGTACATTAAATGTGGAAGAAACATTAATTGCAAATGTTCAAAATTGAACTATTTAACAAAAAAAGTACGAAAATTTATATATTTAAAATGTAATATTTTTAAACTGAATAATTTGTAACTCTATCCTGTTTAATTCAATAAGTTTCAATTGTAACTTTTTAAAATGACAAAACTTTAAATTGCAAACTTTAAAAATTGAAGAGTTTTTATTTTTTTAATTTGCAATTAGAAAAAGTAAATTTATAATTCAAAATTCAGTAATTTCTATGTTTTATATTCGAAATTTATCCAATTTGGAAAATTTTTTTCGAAACTTTATCTATAAAAATTAGGCAATTTTTAAGTTTTGAAATTAATAATTTTGTGATTTTTATGATTAGCGTTAGAAATTTCTTCAATTTGGAAGATTTCTAATTGTAAACTTAACTTTTGATCTTAGAAATTATGCAAATTTAAGAATTTTTATTCATTCATTTCAATAATTTACAATTAAACAATGTGCGCTCATCAAAACTTTACACGGGTGTAAACTTTTAAGAATGGCAAAAAATGAATTGTAAAATTTTTAAATTGAAGAAGTTTTTATTTTGAAAATTTACCATTTTCGAGTTTAACAAACAATAATTCTGTAATGTTGATCCTTTATATTCAAAATTTCTTCATTTTGGAAACCTTAGAATTAAAAAGTTGACTTCCGTTTTTCAAAACTTTTGAATTGTTATTTATCATTCCTCTTTAAAATTGAAAATTTTTGTATTGAAAATCTTTAAAATTCTAGAAATTTGAATAGTTAATCTTTAAAATTGAAGTGTTTTTAATTTTTTAAATTTGAAATGAAGAATCATTATTTAATTTTCAATTGACGCAATTAAAAATTTTGCAATTTTGATGATTTATTTTTAAAACAATTTCTTCAATTTGGAGAATTAGACTTGAAAATTCTAGTATCGAGTTTCAAAATTAAAGAACTATTATTTATCATGCATCTTTAAAATTAATCAGTTTTAAATTCGCCAATCCATTTTTAGTAAAAAATTGATATTATCTAGATAAAAATGAAACTATTTGACTGAAAATTCAACTATTTTGTTAAAAGTTCATCTTTTTTGGTTAAAAATCAACTACTTGCTTTAAAGTGTGAATTACTTTTTAAAAAAATAATTTTTGTATGTTGAATTTTCACCATTTTAGGTCAAAGTTCATATTTTCAGCTAGAAAATTGAACTTTTTTGTAGAAAATTCATCTTTTTACTTTGAAAATTGAACAATTTGTTAGTAAATTAAACTATGTGATTGAAAATTAACTTTCTGTTGAAAATTTAACATTTTTGGTGATAATTTGCGTACTTTGTTGAAAATTCTTGTTTCTAGTAGAACATTTATCTTCTTGGTGAAGAGCTAATCTGTTTGGTTGAAAAATGTATATTTTTAGGTTGAAAATCCGTGTTTTGTTTGTTGTTATAAACGAATTTTTTATCAATAAATTTAACTGTTCCATTTTTTGTTGGAAATTTCTTTTTATAAGTTAAAAAATTAACTATTTGGTGGAAAATGCATGTAATTTGTTTGAAAATTTGTCTTTTTGATTAGAAAATTAATCTACTTTGTTGAAAATTCATCTTTTTGGTTGAGATTCATCTATTGATTTCAACAGGTGTGTTTATTGTTGAATTCAATTTTTTGAAAGTTGGTTTTTTTTTTAAATAATTTTTTAGACTGAAAATTTGTCGATTCCATTTTTAGTTTAAAAATACCACTGTTTTTGGCTGAATTTTAATCTGTTTTGTTTCAAAATTCGACAATTTTGTTAAAAATGCATGTTTGAAGTTTATTTTTATCAAGTTATTTTTAGGTAAAAAATTTAATTGCTTTGATAAAAATTCGACCTTTTAATTTGAAAATTCATGTTTTTTTATTGTTAAAAATCAATTTTTTACACGAAAATTGACCTATTTCATTTATGGTTCGAAATGTATTTTTAAATTTGAAAAATTAAGTACTTACTTAGTAAAAAATTCATGTATTTTGTTGAAAATTCGTCTTTCTGGTTAGAAAATTAATTTTTTATTGTTGAGAATTCACCTTTTTGGTTTAAAAACTCAACTATTAGGTTAAAAATTCGTATTTTTTACTTGAATTCAGAATGTTGAAATTTCGTTATTTTTTTTGTTGAAAATTATTTTTTAAGCTGAAAATGTGTCAAATCCATTTTTGGTTATAAAAATATATTTTTAGTTGAAAATTCAAATATTTGTTAAAGAAAAATCTTTCTGGATTGAAAAATAAACATTATTGTTAAACATTAATGATTTCTTTTTTGCTTATGTCAACTGTTTTAAAATTCCTCTTTTGCTAGGAAATTCATCTTTTATGGTAGATATCTCATCTTAAATGTTCAAAATTAATTTTGGTTTCAAATAAAAATTCCCATAAAAGTTACAGATTACTGAATTCCATTTAAAATTTTGTGAAACCCAATATAGCAATCTTTATATTTTGTATGGTTAGAAATTATATTTTACACAATTTTAAATTCAAACATATATTTTAATTTACGGAAAAGGCAGTC
Source organism: Belonocnema kinseyi (assembly GCF_010883055.1). Classification (NCBI taxonomy): domain Eukaryota; kingdom Metazoa; phylum Arthropoda; class Insecta; order Hymenoptera; family Cynipidae; genus Belonocnema; species Belonocnema kinseyi. Next base: position 94,532,735 of record NC_046658.1, on the reverse strand, counting down.
AAAATAAGAAACATTAATCATGCGCGTAGCGCGTTGTTTTTGCTAGTTTAAAAATAAATTTGAGAAACTATTTTAGAATTGACCTCGTGCAGTCCCAAATTCGAATCGCAGAGGGAATGACATTACCAGAATTGGGAATGACTCAGGAAAAAATACAACCGAAAGGTTTCGCGATTCAATGTCGTGTGACGACTGAAGATCCTGCAAAGAATTTCCAGCCGGATACCGGAAGAATTGAAGTTTTCCGATCCGGTGAGGGAATGGGAATTCGTTTAGATGGAGCTTCTGCATTTGCAGGGGCTATTATTTCTCCTTACTACGATTCTCTTCTCGTTAAGGTAATATTTTTATCCAAAATCGAAAAATTTGATTAGAAAAATTAATGACTGTTATTAAAATCTAAACCAAAATGGTTATAGTCATCGGCTCCGAAAAAATTCCTCTCTAAGTTCGCTGGGATTCGAACCCAGGTCTACAGATAGTCGGCCTGGTGCTTACCTACTAAGCTACAGACTGCCAGTTTGCTTAAGGCACCATACTGGCACCCTGTGTACCTGGGTTCGAATCTCAGTGGAGCTAGTGAGAATTTTTTTCACAGATAAAGACTACAAGCATTTTAGTTTAGACTAGTAAATCAAAAACTGTAATTCCATCTACAAAAAACTGTTAAATAAATAATACATGAGACCATATTTTTAATAAAAGAATAAATAATTCTTTCAGGTTATTGCCCACGCAGAGGATCTGCAATCTTCCTGTGCAAAAATGAATCGAGCTCTTCGAGAATTCCGAGTTCGTGGTGTAAAAACAAATATCCCCTTTCTGCTGAACGTCCTGGAAAATCAAAAATTCCTCAATGGAAAAGTCGACACTTATTTCATCGATGAAAATCCTCAACTTTTCCAGTTCCAGCAAACTCGCAATCGAGCTCAAAAATTATTGAATTACCTGGGAACTGTTCTTGTAAATGGCCCCAGTACCCCATTGGCTACGAATTTGAAACCAGCAGAAATTAAACCACATGTTCCCCAAATCGCCATTGGTACGTGATTCACATTTTTCTTATCAAATTCCTCTCATTAGCTCCACGTATAACAAAATTCGTACTGTAAGTTCTCACTTCTGTGTTTGTAGCAATAGTTTATTTGTTATTATACGCACGGATATGCAATTAATATTTATATTGTCTATTATACATGTATGTTCAAAATATAATTTTGATTTGTTATAAATATATTTTTTATTGTAGCCGAGGGGTTAATCAGTAAACATTTTGATGTACACTGTACAATTGAAATCAAGGATTTCAAAGGAAATTAAAGGAATTCAAAGGAATTCAAGAGAATTTGTAGAATTCTAAATAATTAAAAAATTTGAGAATTCGATAGAAATCAATTGAGTTCAAAGAAATTCAAAAAAGTTCGAAGTGATTCAGCGAAATGTAAAGGAATCCAAAGACACCCAAAACAATTAAAAGAATTTAATGAAATTCGAATAACTAAAAGGCATTTAAAATAATGTAAATAAACTTGAAGAGTTCAAAGGAATTCCATATAATTCAAAGCAATTCAAAGAACTTGAAAGGATTTCAAAGAATTTCAAAGAATTTAAAGTATTTAAAAGAATCCAAAAGACTTAAAAGAAACTCTTAAGAATTCTGAATCAAGCAAAGGAATTCTGCGAAATTTAAATAAGTTAAAGGATTTTGAAGAAATTCAAAGAACTCAAATAATTCAAAGGAATTCGAAGAATTCAAAGAATTTAATGAATGCAAAGAATTAAACTAATTCAAAAAATTAAAATAAATTCAAGCGATTTGAAGGAATTCAATGATTCCTAAGGAATTGAAATAATTTAAAGATATTCAAAGTATCAAAATGAATTAAAAAATTCAAAGAAATATTATTTAAGTCTTTAATTTAAGTAATCAAAGTAATTGAAAGAATTGAAATGAATTCAAGCTATTTGAAGGAATTTTAAAAATGCGAAGGAATTTCAATAATTCAAAGAAATTTAATAAATTTAAATAATTCAAAGGAATTTAAAAGAATGCAAAGTTATTTTGTAAATTCAAAGAATTCAAAGGAATTGAATGAGTTCAAATGAATTTAAATTAATTAAAAGAATTTTTTTTAATCCAAACAATTCAAAGCAGTTTAAAGAATACAATGGAATTTCAAAGAATTCAAAGGCATGTCAAAGAATTCAAAGGAATTGATCAAATACGTAATAAAAATTCAAATGGCTTTAAAGAATTCAATGAAATTTCAAAGGATTCAAAATACTTTAAATGAGCTTTAAAGACTTTCAATTCAAAGAATTCAAAGGAATGTCAAAGATAAAAAAAGAATACAAAGATTACAACGGTTTTAAAGGAATTAAAAGAATTTAAAGGAATTCAAAGTATTTAAGGGCGGCATGTGATACTTAGAAAATTGTCGATTTTACCAGTTTTAGGTTCCGACGGCTTTTTTTCTTTAATAATATATATTTTTTCTTAAAAATTTGGGACATGATAGCGACCATGCTAACGAAAGTCCCCATACACTTTTTTTTGGTTTAATTCAAAAACGTTTTAATTTAGCAAAATCTGATTAATTTGCATAGCGCTTAGGAATTAGTATTGATTTTACCAGTTTTAGATTCCGACGGCTTTTTTCTAGAATAATCAATATTTTGTCTTAAAAATTTGGGAAATGATAGCGAACATGCTAACGGACGACCCCGCACACCTTATTTGTGTTTTTTTTTTCAAAAAATTTTTTTGATATTGCTAACAACGTGTGTACATTTGGAGGTTATGTATGGTACAATTCTCCTGTGCGTTACTTCCAAACTACACAATATTTTTGGCCGAAAACTTTGGACTTGCAAATAAACATAGTAACTAATCTCCCGGAACTAACACTTTTTGCAGGCAATCAAAAAAGTTTATTTCATAAATAATTTCCAGATTATCGGAAAGGCAGAGATGAAAAACGACGTAACCTCAAAATAATACATATGCATACAATTTTTATTTAGCACAATAAATTTTTTTTGTTATTATCCCTCAAAAAAGAGTCCGGGGACGTCCGTTATGATAGTTTATAGCATCTCCGAATTCAGTTTTTAAAAACTTTCATTTTTGTGGAAAAAAGCCGGGGAAACTGTAAGTATCACATGCCCTTAAAGGAATTTCAAGAATTCAAAGAAATTCAATGAATTCAAATAACTTCAAAGGAACTTTACAGAATTTACGAGAATTCAAAGAATTCAAATAAATTTAAGCAATTTGAAGGAATTCAATGATTCCAAAGGAATTGAAATAATTTAAAGGTGTTCAAAGTATTCAATGGAAACAAAAAAATTCAAAGAATTTTATTTCAGTCTAAATAATTCAGAGAATTTAAATAAATCCAAAGAATTCTTAGGAGTTCAATGGAATTCAAAGGAATTTAAGCATTCCGAAGTAATTAAAGTAATTAAAAGAATTTAAATGAATTCAAGCTATTTGAAGGAATTTTTAAAATTAAAAGGAATTTAAAAAATCCAAAGAAATGTTATAGATTCAAAGAATTCACAAGGGTTCTAAGTAATTCACAGGAATTCAAAGGATTTCAAAGAATTCAAGGAATTAGAAAAAAATCAAAGAAATTTGATAAATTAAAAGTATTTAAAGGAATTCAATGAGTTCAAATGAATTTTAATGAATTGAAAGAATTTAAAAAATCAAAGAATTTAAAGAAGTTTAAAGAATACAATGGAATTTCTAAGAATTCAAAGGAATCTCAAATAATTCAAAATACTTCAATCGAACCTCAAAGTATTTACAAAAATTCAAGGAATTCAAAGGAATTTATAAAATACGTAATAAAAATTCAAAAGGGTTCAAAGAATTGAATGGAATTCCAAAGAATTCAAAATACTTTAAATAAGCTTTAAAGAGTTACGACAATTCAAAGGAATGTCAAAGAATTAAAAAGAATTCAAAGTTTATAATGATTTTAAAGGGATTAGAAGAATTTAAAGGAATTCAATCTCTGATTCAAATTATTCAAAGAAATTAAAAAAATGCAAAGAAATTTGATAAATTCAAAGAAATTTGATCAATTCAAAGGAATGCAATGAATCTAAAGAAATTCAATGAATTCAAATAAATTCAAATGAATGGTAAGAATTTAACAAAATCAAAGAATTCAAATAAGTTCAAAGAATTCAATGGAATCTTACTGAATTCAAGGTAATGCCAAAGAATTCAAGATAATTCAAAGGAACTTTACAGAATCTGCGATAATGAAAAGAATTCAAATGGATTTGAAGGAATTCAAAGAATTAAGTTGAATTTCAAAGAATTCAAAGGAATGCCAAAGAATTAAAAAGACTTCAAGGAATTCAAAGAATGCAATGATTTCATAGTGATTAAAATAATTTAAAGGAGTTCAAAGTATCCAAATAAATTTTAAAAAATTTAAGAAATTTGATAAGTTCAAGCAATTCAAAGTAATTCAAAGAATTCCATGGAATTTCAAGGAATTCAAAGGAATGTCAAAAAATTCAAAAGACTTCAAAGGTACTTTAAAGAATTTATAAAAATTCAAAGTATTTAAATAAAGTAATTGAATTTAAGAGGAATTCAGGCGAATCAAACAAATTTAATTTAATTGAAGTAAAAAGAATTCGAGCAATTTAAGTGAAATAACAAATTCTACTAAATTTAAGTAGAATTGAATTAGTATGAGGAGAATTGAAGGAGATTGAAAAAAGACAAGTAAATTTTAAATAATACAAAGAATTTTTCTTAATGCATTTGAATTCAAGTCTTCACTGGAATACAAACGAATTTTTGAAAGCAATAAAGCATTTATAAACTTATCTGAATTTAAGTTTAATTCAATGTGTTCAAGATAATTCAACTAATTCAAGAGATTTGAGGTGATTCAAAAGAAATAATAGCAACTGAAAGAATTCTAAAGGATTCGAAGAATTCAGAGAATTATAAAGAATTATACAGAATTCAAGATAATTAAAAATATTTCCTGAAATTCAAGAGAATTATAAAAATTCAAAATATTTAAAAGAATTCCATTAATTCCAGAGATAAATAATTCGAAAAACTTCAAAGAATTAAAAAGAATTCTAATAATTCAAAAGAATTCAAACATTGCGAAAAAATTTAAAGAATTAAAAAATTGAATTAAATTCTAAATACACATTCTAAAAAACACATAGAATTTGGAAAAAGCAATTGAATCTGTGTGGAATACAGTTAGATAAATCCAAAAGTTTTTTCTATTTAAGCTAAAATAAAAAAATTTTAGAACTGATTGTAGAGAATTTAAGATCCCCCTTTTATGCTCTGCAATTCAAAATATGTGTTTGCCTTCTCTTCTACATCATGTGTGTTTTAAAATCATGATTATTAATCAAATCATTATATGCTATTCTCATTATTGTATTATAACAACAATAATTTTTTCAATATAGGTATCGATGACTACAAAAATCATTGGAAAAGTGCCATTATAATTTTTCCCCCTTCTAATTCTATTACACTCATTGTTTATCGCATGCTTTTATCATTTTATTTGCAAATTTTTTAGACTTTGCTAAGCTTGCAGCTGCCGAAGAGTCCAGCGATGAGGACCTCCCAGGTATGATCCTATTAGAAAAACCCACCGTTCCACCTTTTTTTAATTTCCCAATCTTTCATCTCCTTCAAAAATATTTTTATTTAAAGGAGTATAATTTTCTCAGTTCAATTTTATTAAAAGGTGGAATATAGGTGCCTGAAGCTTTTATTATTGTTTCTTTATGTGTGATTACTGCCATACATTTTTCAAAGCTTCTATTAAAATTCAATTCGAAAAACAATATTAATCAGGGGCTGTATTTAAATTACGTAATAGATTAGAGGCCCTCTTCAATACCCCCCCCCCACCCTCCACTCTTACTGTACGTAATTTATAGTTTCCAGAAGTAATAAGATATGGGACTTGAGATTTAAAATTTTCAGATTTTTTGCACATTTTCTATCCTGACCATTAACATTGAAATACCAGCATTTTAATCTTGTAATATTTTTTAAGATCGGATCTTTTATAAACGGAATCAAACAATATTTCAGATAAAAAATAAAAAAATTTAATTTACTTATTTATTTTAAGTAATAAAATTACTTTGCTACCACAACAGATGACTATTTAACAAAATACTTGAAATTTTCAACAAAATAATCAAATTTTCGAAAAATAATTCCACTTGCAACCTAAAAACATGAACCCTCAACAATTACTATAATAGTTGATATTTCAACCAAAAAAGATAAAATTTCATTCACCAAAACTAATTTCACAACCAAAAACGAACTTTCAACAAATAAAAATTTTTCAGTCGTGAAAGAAAAAAAAGTTTACCTAAATTATTTAATCTTCAAGCCGGTATGAATTTTCGGTACAAAAATTCAATTTTAAATCAGAAAATATGAATTTTTGGTGATAAAAAAAATAATTTTTAACAAAACAGTTAAATTTTCACCAAAAAGATAAACCTCTAATAAAAAAAAGTGCCAAAAAAGTAGTTAATTTTTCACCCATGTAGTTGAATTTTTAAATAAAAAACATCAATTTTGAACAAAATAGTTGAACGTGTGAACAAATAGATGAGTTTCTACTAAAAATGTAAATCTTCGACAAAAAGATATTTATTAACAAAGTGGTCCAAACAAAATAGTTGAATCCTTAGACAAAGAAGATTAATTTTAAACCAAACAGATGCATTTTTTATTCAAAAAGACAAATTTAAACAAAAAATATTGTAATTTTTATACAAAAAAGATTTAAGTTTGACTTTTTAACTTTAAAACAAAGAATTGCATTTTTATCCAAGAAAGATGTCACTTCTACTAAAACAGATAAATTTTGTGTTCAAAAAGACAAGTTTAAAAAAAAATAGTTGAATTTTCATCTGAAAACATTTTTAGTTGACTTTTGAACATCAAAATATGAATTTCAAACAAGTAAATTTTCTATGAAATAGATCCATTTTAAATCAAACATTTCAGTTTTCGTCTATGAAGGATGACTTTAAAAAAAATTGTTGAATTTTCAACCAAAGAATTACATTTGAATCCAAGAAAGATGGAATTTCTACTAAAACAGTTGAATTACAAAATCAAAAAGAAAAAGAAAAAAAATTTGTATTTTTAACTAAATAAGATTTCAGTTAAATTTGCAACGCCAGAATATGAATTTGAGACAAGTAGATTTTCTACGATGAAACTTCAATTTTCAAGAAAACAGTTGTATTTTCAACTAAAAAAGAATACTTTGTCACAAAAATGATTTTTTTAAGTCCCTGACTTTATACTGATGAGTAAAATTCCCTGACTTTTTAAATTGTTGTTTTCTAGATTTATTTTTCACTCAACAGGTTTCTTTGGCGCGTAAAGTTAAATTCATAATAGATTGCTGTACAATTAGAGTAAGTTACTGTTTTATTTACGAATTTTTAAAAATTACGTACACGGATGAAGGACCTCCCCCCCTTTTCCGTAACAAAGCGTAACAAAATCTCACAACCCCTCCCTCCCCTTTGAACTCTTAAGTAATTTAAGTACGGTCCCTTATTTGAAATTTTTTCTTTATAAAAGAACGCCAATTATTCATCTTTGTTTATTTCGCCAGCACTCTTTGGAAATTAATAATCGCTATAAAAAAAAGTCTGTAACACTTTATATGATAATGTGACAATTACAGTAGACTCTCACTAAGCGCCATTTCCAAAAAGGGCCTTCTCTCGCCAAGATCCTCTCCCTTCCCTTACCTTTAGATTCAGTAAGCGCCATAAGCCTTAGGGGCGTGGCTTGCCAAAGCAGGTGCTTAGTGAGAACCTCAGTCCCGAGCACCGGGCGCTTTGTGAGAGTCTACCGTAATTTTCTGCTTCTTCCAATAATTTTCTTTTCCAGACTTATAAAATCAAACTTTTTTCAGACCTTCTCGATCCACCAAAAGGTTTCCGTCAAATTTTTAAGGAACAGGGCCCAGAAGCTTTTGCGAAGGCAGTTAGGGAACACAAAGGACTACTTTTGATGGACACAACCTACAGGGATGCCCATCAATCTCTTTTAGCAACTCGAGTCCGATCTCACGATTTGCTTAAGATTTCACCATTTGTTGCTCACAAATTTAACAACCTCTACGCTTTGGAAAATTGGGGTGGTGCTACCTTCGACGTAGCCTTGAGATTTTTGCACGAATGTCCTTGGGAAAGACTCGAGGATATGAGGAAAACTATTCCCAATATTCCCTTCCAAATGTTGTTGAGAGGTGCCAATGCTGTTGGTTATACCAATTATCCCGACAATGTTGTCTTCAAGTTTTGCGAACTTGCTGTTCAAACTGGAATGGACATCTTCAGGGTCTTTGATTCCCTGAACTATCTCCCGAATCTGATTCTTGGTATGGATGCAGCTGGAAAGGCAGGTGGAGTGGTGGAAGCAGCGATTTCCTACACAGGTGATGTTAGTGATCCAAGCCGTACGAAATACGACCTCAAATACTACACCAACCTGGCTGATGAATTAGTCAAAGCTGGAACTCACGTCCTCTGCATCAAGGACATGGCAGGACTCTTGAAACCAAAAGCTGCAGGTCTTCTTGTTGATGCGATCAGGCAAAAACACCCTGACGTTCCCATTCACATTCACACTCATGACACTGCTGGAGCTGGAGTTGCTGCCATGCTTGCATGTGCTGAACATGGAGCTGACGTTGTTGACGTTGCTGTTGACAGCATGTCTGGAATGACCAGCCAGCCTTCAATGGGAGCTGTGGTTGCTTGCTTACAAGGTAATATTTCAATACGATAGCTCATCAGAATTAAGTCTGGAGAGTCTGACAAATAAATTATTTTAAATATTAAAACAAATTTTGTAGGAACACCCATCGATACCAATTTGGAGCTGAGTGACATCTCTGAGTACTCTGCCTACTGGGAACAAACTCGTACTCTATATGCTCCATTCGAATGCACAACGACCATGAAATCAGGAAATGCTGATGTCTACCTCAGCGAAATTCCCGGGGGCCAGTACACGAATCTTCAGTTCCAGGCTTATTCCCTTGGATTGGGTGAATTTTTCGAAGATGTTAAGAAGGCCTACAGGGAAGCTAATATTCTTCTGGGAGACATCATCAAAGTCACTCCAAGCTCGAAGGTCGTTGGAGACCTTGCTCAATTCATGGTCCAGAATAAATTGACTTCTGATGATGTTCTCAGCAAAGCTGAGGAACTATCCTTCCCCAAGTCCGTGGTTGAATTCCTCCAGGGAGCAATTGGAGAACCTTATGGTGGATTCCCGGAACCACTTCGGTAATTGTAGTCTAAATTCATTCAGAGTTACTGCAGAAGGCTGGTTTAAAAATTTCATGGATTTTCCAGGATTTGCAGGTCTACTTTTTGAAACATTCCGGAGCTACTTTTTCAAAATCCAGTCTATTCATTATTAAAATTAAAACAGATTGTTTCTCGTAAAAAATCATATAGGAATCCTTGTTGAATCTTTATCGCCACAAATACCTTAATACCCGATAGTTTCTAAAGTTTTATATTTTTCAAATTAAGTTTTAAATCATTATTCAACAAATAATTCTCATTAAATATTATTCTAACATTTTCAAAGTTCAGAAAATATAATCACATTATTTTTGGTATCTAAAAATAAATTATTTTCAATTCGCAATATTTGTCTAAAGTACTGAAATAATTTTTTTAATAATATTCGATAAACAAAATTTTTTAACGAATCTTAAAACTAATATATTTTTTTTTTAAATTTAATAATGTTTGACTAAGTAATATTTCATAAAATAATGTTTGAGAAGATGATTTTTTAAACCAATTGTTAAAGAAGATAATTTTTTATATAATTGTTGAAAATAATTTTCAAAAATAATTTGATAAAGTATTTGAAAAAAAATGTTCACTAAAATAATTTAAAAACCGATGTTTCATAAAATAATTTTTTATTTAATAAGTTATGTCAATAATAAAATTGATAAAAACAATGTTCCATGCAATAATTTAAAACCAAATTTTTTAATTATTCATAAAATAATATCGGATAAATTAATGTATGAAAATAATGTTTCACAAAATAATGTTGAATAAAATAATTTTTCTCAATAAAGTTTGATAAAATCACTCTTTATTTTAATAATTTTTTACAGAAAAATATTTGCCACCTTTTTTTCAGTAACTGTTAATAAAATAATATTTTATGTAACAATGTTTGATAAAATACATTTTTTTTTATTATTCTAAAAATAATGTCTGAAAAGTAATGCATGAAAATAATGTCTCATAAAATAATTCACAAAAATTATGTTTCGTATAATAATACTGTTTCATTCAATATTTGTTGATAAAATAATGTTTTATATGATGATGTTTGATAAAATAAATTTGTTTCAATTATTCATCCATTAATGTCTGATATAAAGTAATTTATGAAATTAATGATTCATAAAATAATGTTTGATATAACAATGTTTGATAAAATAATTTCACAAAATATTGTTGAATATAATAATTTACAAATGTTTCATAAATTAATTTTTTTACATAATGTCTGATGAAATATTTTTTGGTAAAAAATATTTAATATAATAATGTTTAAAAAAATACCAAATTTTTCATACCAAAATCTTTGATAAAATCATTTTTTTTTTAATACTTGATAAAGTAATTTATTAAAATAATGTTTGATATAACAATGTTTGATCATATAATTTTTCACAACAAAATTTTGATTATTAATTTATAAAAATAATGTTATATAAGTAATGCTTGATATAACAATGTTTGATCGAATAATTTTACAAAATAATATTGAATCGAATTTATGGAAATAATTTTTGAACAAATATAATTGTACAAAATAATGATGAATCAAATAGTTTAAAAAAATAATGTTCGATAAAATATTTTTTGTAAATAATGCCTGATAAAATATTTTTTGATAAAATAACGTTTGATATGATAATGTTTGATAGAATAACTTTTTTTTAAATAAGTTTTCACCGAAAAATGTTTTATACAATTATTTTTTCAAATAAGGTTTGATTAAATAATTTTATAAAATAGTTCACAAAAATAATGTTTCATAAAATAATTTTTTAAACAATATCTGATAAAATATTTTTTGATAAAATAATGTTTTATGGAATAACTTTTTTAAAAATAATTTTTCTCACAAAAATCTTTAATAAAATCATTGTTTTTAAATATTTGATCAAATGATGTTTGATAATATAATTTTTTACAGCAAAATTTGTATAATTAATTTATGAAAATAATGTTTTAGAAATAATGCTTGATATAACAATGTTTGATAAAATAATTTTACAATATAATGTTGCATCAAATAATTTACAAAAATCATGTTTCATAAAATAATTTTTTTAAATAATGCCTGATGAACTAACTTTTTTTAAATAACTTTTCACAGAAAAATCTTTGTTAGCATTATTTTTTCAAACTAATGTTTCATAGATTTTTTTATTATGTTTAAAAAAAGTATTTTATAAAATAATTGTGAAAAATAACGTTTAATATTTAGTCTTTCATTATTTGATGACTTTATCAGGTCTTCCAGCCTTTTTGGCAATCCTGTCATAATTTAAAAACCCATGAAGATTGAAACGTGAATGAATTCATTTTACTGTAAATTTTGTCTAGGTCGAAGATTCTTAAGGACATGCCGCGAGTGAAAGGAAGGCCAGGAGAAAATCTTGCGCCTCTTGACTTCGTGAAATTAAAAGCGGAAGTGAAGGAAGCTCATCCTCAGGCTACTGATAGGGACGTTATGTCAGCAGCTCTTTATCCGGAAGTTACGAACGACTTCCTCACGTTCAGGGAAACTTTCGGACCAGTTGATAAACTCGACACAAGGATATTCTTGACTGGGCCCAAAGTGGGAGAAGAATTCGATGTGACGATCGCGAAAGGAAAAACTTTGGGTATCAAAACTCTGGCTATGTGTGAAGATCTGACTGCAAATGGAGAACGAGAAGTCTTCTTTGAGATGAATGGACAGCTGAGGTCTGTCTTCATCAAGGACAAGGAGGCAGTCAAGGTAAGAATATAAATAAATTTAAGGCCAAAAATCTCAATTCTAAAAAATCACAGACTTCACGCTTATTCTTGCCCCTATTCTCCTCTTGTACCTTTTAAAAAAAAATCTTCCTTTTAGGGTTTCGTAGCCCCGGGCAGAAACCCTTATTGTTTCAGTTGGGTGTCTGTCCGTCTGTTTTCACGTCGTATTTTTTTACACAGAGGAGAAGGAAAGTAGGCTAAGTGAGGCGAAAATAATGGAGGGAGATTAGGGCAATTGAGGGCATTGAGGGCATTGAGGAGGAAATAGGGGAGGGTAATTGGGGACATTAAGAGAGTGAAAGTGATTGGATGAGAAGTGAGAGAAAATAAGGGGAGATAAAAAGGAGAAATAAGTGAAAATAAGAGGAGGGGAAGTGAGACGAAATGAGGGGTACGAAGAAAGGAAAATAAGAGGAGAGTAAGTAGGATAAGCGAGGGCAAAATAGGTATATGGGAAGCTAAGGGAATTGAAAGGGAAATATGGAAAGGGAACAAGGGGACATTAGGAGCAAGGAAACAAAAAGAGGGGGAGTAAGAGGAAATGAGAGGTTTTAATGAGAAGATATGAACGAAATTAAGGGGGTAGGGGAAGTATACGGAAATGAGGGGAAGGAAGGAGGGAAAATATGGGAGGGGAGTTAGGCCAATTCAAGAAATTGAGGAGTGAATAGAAGTGTGAAACTAGGGGACATGAAGAGAGTGTTAGTGATTGGAGGAGAATTGAGGGAAAATAAGGGGAGTGAATAGGGGGAAAGAAGTGAAAATAAGGGGTGGAGTAGTAGGGGAAGTAAGAGGAAATAAGGGGAAAGAAGAAGGGAAAATTACAAGAGAATAAGTAGGGTAAGGGATGGAAAAATAGGGTTATGGGAAATTGAGCTAATTGAGTGGGAGATAGTGGAGGAGAACTAGATGATATTTGGAGATGCGAAATTAGAGGAGGGGGGAAGAGGGAAAAAGGGGCGCGAAGGAAGGGAAGAGAAAGGAAATTAGGGGAGGAAAGGAGGGTTAAATTAGAAATAGGGATTAACATAATTGAGGGAATTTAGGGGGAAATGGGAGAGGGAAACTAAAACACATTAGGAAATGGAAATTATGGGGAGGGGTGAGAGGAAATGAGGAGTGCGTAGGAGGGAAAATGAAAATGAGGAGGGTGGGGTAAGTGAAAGAAAATGAAGGAAAAGAAGGAGAGAAAATGAGGGCAGGGACGTAAGGGAAATGGAGGGAGGGGATTTAGATAAGTGAGGGAATTGCGGGGGAAACAGGGGAAGGGGAGTAGGAGACAATTACTGTGCTAAAATTAATTTTAATGGTTAAAGATTGAACTATTTATTTGAAAAATCGTTTTTTTTTTGTTCTGAATTAATTTTTTTTACTACAAATTTAACTATTCGATTTTTTGATGAAAAATCAACTCATTGGATGAAACTCAAACCACTTTTTTTTAATTCTTTTTTTTGTATCAATATAATCTTTTTTATAGAAAATTCAGGTATCTAGTTGAAATTTAAGTTTTTTAATTGAAAATTTAACTATTTATTTTTTTGGTTGAAAATAAATTTTATGAACTGAAAATTTAACTATTTTATTTTTTGTAGAATGGATATTGTTTAAAATTAATCTTCGTGGTTAAAAATTAATTAATTTAACTGAAAATTGAACTATTCCATATTTTTTTGAGTTAATGAAACTGTTTAGTCAAAATAAATTGTTTTTTGTTGAAAATTTAACTAGTTTGTTTCAAAGACATCTTTTTCGGTCGAAAATGCAACTTTTTTGTTAAACATGCGCTTTTTTGAAAAGAAAATTCATCTTTGGCAGAAAAATCATCTTTTCTAGTTGAAAGTTAACATTTTTCATTCAAAAAGTCTACTGTTAAATTTTTAGATCAGAAATCATCTCTTTTGTTTGAAAATCTAACTATTTTGTTAAAAAGTCATTTTCATTGAAGGAAATTACAACTACCTGGTAGGAAGTTGAATACGTAAATGAAAATCTAACTTCTTTGTTAAAATACTTTTTTTCATTGAAGATTCATAATTTTAGATGAAAATCTAAAGTTTTTTGGACGTAATATGCGTCCTTTTGAATTGGAAATTTATCTTTTGGAAGAATACTAATATTTTTGTTTGAAAGTCAATTATTTTCAACTAAAGTCTATTTTTATATTTTTCGTCTATAATTTGTCTCTTTTGATCATAATATTTATGATTCCAAATTTTTAGTCGAAAATTAAATTTTTTGTTTCAAATTCGTCCTTTTGGATTGAAACTTAATATTGTGGTAGAAAAGTACTTTTTTAGGCCTATTATTTTATTTTTCGTTCGAAATCGATCTCGTGTGATTTAAGATTTAATTAGCTTTTTAAAAATTCAACTATTTCGTTAAAAAAGTTATATTTTTCAGTTGAAAATTCAACTGCTTGGTCGAAAGTTGAACTAATTTAAACAAATTATTTTTTTGTTGTTAGAAGACTTTTTAAATTGGAAATTTAACAACTTTTTTTTAAATTAACTTTTTTGTTTGAAATTTATATATTAAAATGTAAAAATCAACTCATTGTTTTGTAAAAATTTAACTACATGATTGAAAACTAATCTGCTTTTCACGTGGATTCAACCATTTGGTTAAGAATCCGTCTTTTTTGGATTAATTCATCTATTTTGTTAAAAATTCGTCTGTTTTATTGATTTCATCTGTTTTTTATTTAAAATTAAAATCTCTTTTGGTTGAAGTATCAATTGTTTAGTTACAATGATTATTTTTTAAATTGCGAACTGAAAATTTAATCATTCAATTTTTGGTCGAAAATTGATCTTTTTTAGTTGAAAATTGTAATATTTGGTTTAACTTTGTTTTTGTAAATTCGTTTTTCTCTGATTAAAAAATTCATTTTCTTGGTTTGAAAATTCAACTATTTTTTCCAAATTAACTTTCTTTTTGTTGAAAATTCATATTTTTGGGTTGAAAACTCAACCTCTTTTGTTGAATAGTTTTGCTTGAAGTTTGATCTTTTTTATTTCAAAATTCAACCTATTATATAAAAAAAAAATTATCTTTGTAGTTTGAAAATTCAAGCTTTTTTTGAAAATATTTCGACCTGAAATCTTAAGGTAGTTGCAGTGCCAAAATTCAGATATCTGAAAAAAATAGTTTTTCTTTGATTTTAGGAATCAAAATATTATAACTAATGTCATGTCAAATGAAAAACATTACTTTTCCTGAAAAATGTTAAAATTCACAACAAAAAACATTAATTATAGCTATTTTTTTGCAATTGAATTTTTTCTCGTCGTCGCCGTTTACAAATTTTTAAAAAATTATTGCATTTCAATAAATGACGGCTTATTTTTTCGGGAAAACATTCTCTACAACTCAACTGTTTCCAATTTTGAAAAAAAATTTCTCTAGGCTAAAATCGTTAGAACGATTTTTTACAACATTTTCTTAACAAATAATTATATTTTAAGATTATTTTGATATTTGTAAAATTGGATACAATAGAGTTCTAGAGAATGTTTTCCCAAAAAACATTAGCCATCATTTATTAAAATGCAATCATTTTTCAAAAATTAGTAAGAAGTGACGGTCAAAAAACATTCAATTCAAAAAAACATGGTTAAGACTAATGTTTTTTTGTTGTTGTAAATTTGAACATTTTTACATTCTCATTCATAAGAGTGAAATTTAATCGTCCAAATTTTAGATCTCTGGTTTTTAACGGATCTTTACGTTTCAGCACTCACAGAATCCGAAAATTATAAAATTTTATAGGTCTCTGTCTGTGTGTTTGTATTTCAGTATGTATGTATGGTTACCTGAATGTGTAGCCACGCTACTTTTGAAGGATTTTTCCAATCAAGTCAGCCTTCTATACACTTCTTAAGTTTCCCAAAATGAAGGCTAAGTTCGTTAAGTAGATATTTCCAACTAAAATTAAAAAATTTAGAGCATTTTCAAAATTTGAAAAAAAAAAATTTTACAAATTTGAAATTTTTTGTTAAATTTTCTTATAGATAGGTAGAAGACTTGCAAATTATCTAAATAACATTTTTGATTTTGATGAAAATTAGAAAAGTTATGTACTTTTGAAAATTGTTTAAAAGTTCGAAAAAATAAATATTTTTCTAAAAGATTAGAGAATTTCATTTAAATTCATCACTAGATATCAAATATATTTAGAAACTATATCAGTTAAATTTTTCAATTAGACAAAAGTTCAGAAAGTTGGAGCTTTTTCAAAATTTGAATAAAAATTTGTTATGAGGTTTAGAAATTTTTGTCGAATTTTCTGATAAACGTCAAAAATAATTGCAAATTATCCTAATGACATTTTTAAATTCAATAAAACTTTAAAAAGTTATATGCTTTTAACATTTTTAAAATGTTCTAAAAAAGGAAAAACAAATTTTTTAATAGGTTAGGAAATGTCAATCCAAATTTCTACTAAATGTAAATGTTGTAATAAATGTAAAATAAATGTTTTTCGAAACTATTATCATGAAATTTTTTAATTAGACAAAATTTCCAAAAAGTTGAATCATTTTCAAAAATATGCAATTTTGATTTTGTAAGATAAGTTTAAAACGTTATTTTTAGTAGATTTTAACAAGATTTACAAAATATTTTGATGAAGTTTTTCAAGTTGATACGAATTGTCGAGCGCGAAGCGCGAGTTGCGTAATGAGAATGTAATCGTCAAAGCCGTAGCTGCTTTGAGAACTTTCTTTAAAATCAAATCGAAAAAAATGCAGTTACAATTTATGGCTGTAATTCCTCAGAAGTTTAAATCACAGTTTTCGATTTAAGTTATAGTATTTACAAGATTTGAAAAAATTTACTTAAAGTGTACGAATTAAACGTACGAAAACGAGTGCAAAGCGCGAGAGCATACAAGCGCGCCCTAGGCGCGCTCAAACTTGGCATGAAGCGCGCCATGAGAATGTGCCCGCGCAGCGGCCATATATTTTTTTCTAAATCATGTTTTTTATTTGAAATGAAATCAGTTATAAAATTTTGTTTCTTAAAATCATTGAAATACTATTTTTTTGCAGATCTCTGAATTTTGGCACGACAACTACCTTAACCCTTAGTGACCACATTTTTGTAGAGTAACACGCTGACCACACTTGGGTCCAAAGTACCCAGGCGATAAAAATTTCTAAAAAAAAAAGATTGAATATTTATACTCGAAATTTTTTTAGAACTTCTCAAGAAGTAACTTTGAAAGATCATGTAGGTCGTATTGCCAAAAATTATATTTAAGTATACTTTAAGAAATGTTGGAATTCAAAAAGTAGAAAAAATACTATTTTCATTTAAAAATTCATAACTTTTTTAATTTTCGATATTAAGGGCTAAAAATTTAGTTACGTCTTCTCCAGATGTACCACTTAAAAAAAAGTAGCTCAGTGGATGATTCAAAAAGTATAATTATTTTGAGGATTGAGTATCGGCAAAAAGGGAAAAATAAATCATCCCGGTAACAAGCGTTGAATTCAGAAAAATTAAGAATTTGTATTCCTATGAATACGCGATTTTTCCTCCGTCTAAAAATCCCCCAACGGAAACAGAAAAAGTGCAAATCCTATTCCTCTCAATCGACTTAGTAAAATTTAAAGAAAGCATTTATTTAGCCTATTTTTCATTATTAAATTATTTTATAACTTATAAATTCGAAAAATATTCAAATTTATATTTATTTAAATTTTAATAATTTATTTAAGCGTCTTAAAAAATGCAACAAAGAAATCTATATAAATGTGTGAATTTAAATAATTTTAACTCTAAAGAGGCAGAGTTGAATTGGTGAGAATTAAAATGTCAGAATTTACATTCCGCATGAAGGAATTAAAAAAACTTATTACACATATTTTGTGAACTTATTAGAAGGAATTAAATATAATCAAAATATGACCACTTCTGACGAATAAAAAATATATCTGTGAGGTGCGTTACCGGTACAATTAGAAGGAATTAAATACAGTGAAACTCTTCTATAGCGCCAATTTTGGGGATGACGGTTGGTGGGAACTAACTCATTATAGCCCGTTCTGTTTTTGTTTGTTCACGCTTCAGTGCACGCCTGAGTGACAACCGCTGACCCCGCGCAGCTCCTGTTATACCAACCTGTGACTCGGCGTCAATTCTCAGAAGGGCTATAGAAGGGATGCCTACTGAAGAGTTTCACTGTATATTGAAAACACGTTCTCTTTGGGAGAATAGAAAACTGTGTGGCGGTCGCATTGAAAATAATAGAATAATCTTTACTTTTGCGCTGGAATCTGAAAATATTCATTTTTCTCTATTCTACGCTTATTACCGGGATGCGTTTTTATCAAAATACTCTATTGTATTACTTTTTATGACAAATAATTTTAAAAAATATTGATGAATTCTTAAAATTAAACATAGGAGGCATGAAATTAAGACAAAATAAAGTGATCTTCCCTTAATTTTATATTACCGCAATCATTACACATTGAGACGCTGTGCTCTTGGCAAACACCACGGCGACAAGAGGCACTTCCAGTCTTTGTTTGTCCATTTATTGTTGCACTGCAAATAGTACAGCGTCGTTTTACTTCGAATTCAATATACATTCTAGATTTTATTATTTGATCTGAAGTCAATATACACCAAAATAAAAATTGGACCGAAAAATCACTTTCGAACGTAATGACCACACTTGGGTCCTCTTGACCCAACAACATTTTTAAAAAGCTGCTAAAAATAAACTAATAATCCCAGTGTCACGCTAAACGTTCTAAAGCGTAGATAAACTCTTGAAACATCGAGGAATGTTGTAATAGACCTGCTCCCTTTGCCTTAAGGTACTTAAAATTTCATTACAAAAGACCTCTGGGTACCGAAGACCCATGTGTGGTCACAAAGGGTTAAGTAGTTCATATTGAATTTAATATATTACCTAAATAATTTTATTTTAAAAAATTAATTCCGCTATTATATCCCATTATTTTCATTAAAAAATCACACCATTTTCCCTTTTTAGGGAACATTTTGGCCTGCGACATCTGAAACTGAAATTTAACCGAATTTCCTTTTCAGGAACTTCACATTCATCCCAAGGCTAACAAGGCAGACAAGAACCAAGTAGGTGCTCCTATGCCAGGAACAGTAATCGATATCAGAGTAAAAGTTGGAGATTCTGTGGAAAAGGGAGCAGCTTTAGTCGTTCTTTCCGCAATGAAAATGGAAATGGTTGTCCAGGCTCCCAAGGCTGGAATAATCAAAAGTCTCGACATCAATCAAGGAATGAAATTGGAAGGAGCCGACCTTCTTCTTACAATGGAGTAATCTGAATCTAAAGGCTAAAAAAAGTGATATTCGATACGAGCTGGTCTCGTCAAACTCAACTAGAAAAGGGATAAAGCCTCTGAAAATTGTCGACAAATCGGATTTCATAAATTGCGACCAAACGGAGAAGCCGTTTTTTTCAGTTTTTTTTTTGTATTTACAATCTAAATAGTATGAAGACATCCGGTAAAGGCCATTTCCTCGGAAAAAAATTATATTTTTAAGTTAATAATCGAAAAAAATAGCCAAAATATCGGCACCACGGAGGACCTGCTCGGTTCTTCTTTCGGGCGAACCTAACGACAGAACGAAAAAAAAAGCCATAAATGTTCGAAAATTCCTCAGTTTATAAAGTCCAATTTACTGATGACTTCCAGGGGCCACAAGGGACAGCTGCGCTCTTAACTAAAAATCGTTGGACTTTGAGTCAATTACATTTTAGAAAACCAAAATTTTTAAAACTTGCATCTCTAAAAATCCTCAAACTACTTGGATCAATTTTATGAAGCACTTTTTCCAGATTTTTGACAAATTTACAAATAACTTTCAATCAGTGGTCCAACGATTATTTTGTGGTGCATATTGTAAAGTGTTAAGTGGTGAACTTCAGTGATAAACGAACTCGCTCGAAAAACTATATCGAATTATTGATCGATTATCGTTAATAGTGAGACTTCAAAAAATATTAAGGTCTACAGTGCATGCACCGGAACGGCCGGAACTCGGAATGTCCGGAATGAGGCGTTGACCAATCAGAAACGTTCCAGTCATTCCGGGTTACGGTCATTCCGGTTCATGTGTTTGACAACTATGGGAATGAACGGAACGCCTTCTGGCGCGAATTTAAACATTTCAAACACTTCGGCTGAGTTCGGCGTAAGAATGACAATGTTTCTGCGGAACGTTTCTGATTGGTCAACGCCTCTTTCCGGCCATTTCGAGATCCGGCCATTCTGGTGCATGGACTCAACAACCTAAGACTCGTTAAAATTAATAGCTGCGAATCGAATTCGAAATCTGTGTCAACGAGCTATGATCAATATTTATATGTGAAAATCCAAAAAAAGACATCAGTAGAATTGTATGAATAGGAGATGGCACATTGCCAGATTAAAGTCTTAAAAAATATAAAAACAACCCGCAAGTCCAAATATCACTATATAAAAAATTTGAGACAAAGGGTCATCCACGAACTACATTATTAATATAATTATTATAACTTTTTTATTAATAAATTTACTACTTTTATTATTTTTATTATAAATTATTTTTGTCCTGTTTTTAATAAACTTCTACTTTTTCTCGTTTTTTTTCGATTAAATGCAAACTGAATGAATAAAACCCAATAAGAAAGTCCAACTATTTTTGGTTAAATTTTTTTTTTTTTAAGTTTACTATTATGTTATTTTGGTTCGGAATCCATTTGAAAAAATTGATCTTTTTCAGATAAAAATTAAACTATTTTAAAAAAAAATTGTTTAAAACGAGATGGCCAATCATTTTACTTCTTCCTCTCTTATATTTTTGTTTTGAAATTCATCTAGTTTGCTTGAAAATTCTACTGTTTGGTTGAAATTTTAATTATTTTGGTGAAAATGGAAATATTCTGTTAAAAATTCAACTTTTTGTGCAAAAAATCCACTAGTTGGTTGAAACTTGAACTACTTTGTTGAAAATTCATTTTTTGGGTGAGGATTAATCCCTTTAGTTAAAGATTTACGTATTTTAACTATTGTTGGAAATTTGTCTTCTTTGGTACAAAATGAATCTCCTTGGCAGAAAATTAATCTTTTTTGTTGAGAATACAACTACTTGCTTCAAAGCCGAACTCTTTTGTTGAAATCTCATTGATTGGTTTAAGATTTATCGTTTTAGGTAAAAATCCATGTCTTTCGTTGAAAGTTTAAATACTTTATAAAAATTCAATCGTTTGGTTGAATATTGATCTCTTTAGTTTAAAATTTAACCATTGTGATGAAAATGTGTGTCATTTTTCTTTGAAAATTAATTATTGTGACTCAAAATTTAATTATTACATTTCCGGTTTACATTTTATTTATTTTTTAGTTAAAAATGCAACTGCTTGGTTGAAAATTCATGTATCTTGTTAACAATTCGTCTTTAAAGTTTAACTTTTTTATTGAAAATTCATTTTTATTTTGTTTGAAATCAAAATTCATCTATTTGGTTTAAGATTAGTTTTTATCAAATTAATTTTCGTTGATTGTTAAAAATTCTTATTTTTGGTAGAAACTTAATCTTCTTGGCTAAAAATGAATCTGTTTTGGTTGACCATTTAACTGTTTTGTAGAAAATTCAACAGTTTTGTTAAAAATTACTTCTTTCAAGATTCACTTCTTCGGTTGAGCATTTAATTTACTTTCTTTAAAATTAGTTTTTTTTTAGTTTAAACAAATCTTTATCTGAAAATTTAACTATTGCATTTTTTAAATCCATTCTTTATCATTTAAAAATTCGTCATTTAGGTTGAATTCAATTCGTTCGAAATTTGTTTTTTTTTTAGTTCAATTTTTAAACCTAAAATTTCAAGATTCCGTATTCAATTGAAAACTGATGTATTTAGTTGAAAATTCAACTATTTAATTAAAAATTCATCTTTCTTGAAGGCGAATTGACTTTCTTGTTGAAAATTCACCATTGCCGGTTTAATGATCGAATTTAAAAACAAAATTGTTTGACAAAATTCATCTATCAAAGTTTAATTGTAATCATGTATTTATTATTTTGTTAAAAATCTATTCTTGTTGGCAACTTATGTATTTACTTAAAAATCCATCATTACTGGTTTAGCAGTCAAATTTTAGTCTTGTTGAAAATTTATCTTTTTGGGTGAAAATTTCTTGTCTTTTGGTAGAAAATCTGTTTCGACTAAAAATTCAAAAATTGGATTCAAAATGCAAATAAAAAAAATGCAAGTTAAAA
Source organism: Belonocnema kinseyi (assembly GCF_010883055.1). Lineage (NCBI taxonomy): Eukaryota > Metazoa > Arthropoda > Insecta > Hymenoptera > Cynipidae > Belonocnema > Belonocnema kinseyi. Next base: position 94,510,343 of record NC_046658.1, on the reverse strand, counting down.
AATAGCATAAAATTAGTAACGTAATTTGTGGACGGCCCCTAAAAAAGCAATTGCCAAAATAAAAAAAATAGTGCTTCCAGTAAAAACATTTTTAATTTTATTTTAAAAATGCTTGTAAAATTTATTTATTTGCTTTTAATTAAAAGGTTGTGACATTTTTTAAGGGGACCTTGTTCGATATATGTAATTATTATTGTTGATTGTTGTGATATGTCGGAAGACATAGGAACTATTGTTTTATATTTAAGGAATGATTGTACAAAAATGAATTCGAATATACAATTATTATCCAAATCAGCGGACTGAAACGTTGATGCATGATTCTTTGGTGCTTCAAAAATAGATTTTTAGAAATCGCGACTAGGCAGAGATAAAATATTGATCCTTTATTAAATAATTGACAACATTTTTCTCAGGGTCGACGAAATTTTCTTTCATTACAATAATATGCAAATGTTTATTACTAAACATGTTTGATACATATTATATATATGTGCATCGAATAATTAATACTGCTTGTTATGAAAATGTGTACATAAATAGAAATTTGAAAAATATTTTTATTTAGGAGGTTAGAATCATTTCTTTATCAATCGAGGTTAAAATTTGCATTAAAATATTATTAATTTATAAGTGCATGGATTCATTTTTCACAGATTTTCTTTCATGAGAAGAGAGCAGATTACCAAAACTGTCAAGGTAGTTGCCGAGCGCAACTCGGCTCTCACATGCGGAGGCCGTCGACCCGGCAGACAGGGGCGCGAAACAGCGTGTGTGTGCTGTGTGCTGCGTCCCCGCCCACGTTGCTTCGCTTCCCCTCCCCTGCCGTGCCGACGGTCTCGCATGTGAGAGCCGGGCGGCGCTCGGCAACTAACTAAACAGCTTTGGCAATCTGCTCTCTACTTATGAGTGAATTTTAATAAAATTGATAAACTTCTACTGAAAGATGACGAAAAAATATCTGCGCAAGTAAGTAATCTGTTGAAGAGTATCAAAAATTAAATTCTGCTTTCATTTAAAAAAATAAGCCTTTAGAAAAATTAGTGCAAACATAATGCCAGATAGAAGCTATTGCGTATTATCTCCCTATATTCAATGTCATTCTTTATACTGAATACTCTAGATTATTTCAAACAGAAAACAATATCCCAGTGCGAGAATTGAAAAGTGATTCAACGGGTTTCGAAATTTTGGGTATGTTTTCTCTTTTATGAGATCATTGAAAAGCATTTGGGATTCTATAAGTCATTTATACAAAGAGAACTGATATGACGTCATTGTACAATTTTTCTTTATCCGCAAATACGAAATGATATCTGTTGAAGAATGAAATATATTATATGAAACTTTAAATGTGTTGACAATTATTTATTTATTTTCATCTCAAGTTTATTGCGAGGATTTTGCATAATAATGCATCATTTTGTTCAACTTTTTTTTAAGCCGATTTGTCCTGAATCTAAATTTTGTTATTCATAAATATTGTTAAAAATTCGTATTCTTTAGTATTAATCTTCTTGGTAAAAAATTCAACAATTTGATTGAAAATTAATGGATTTCGTTGCAAATTCGTATTGTTTGATATAAAATTAATTTTGATTGTTGAAAATGCAACTACTTGGTCGATGGTTAAACAACTTTTTAAAAAATTCTATTTAATTAGTTACAGATTCATCTCTTTGGTGGATATTTTTAAAAAATTAATTTGTTTAACTGTAAATTGTTGTATTCCATTTTCTGTTGAAAATTGATCATTGTTAGTTCAAAATTGGACTTTTTGGTTGAAAATGCCCTTCTCTTTTGAAAATTCGCCTTTTTCCGTTGAAAATTCTATAATTTCAGTAAAAAATTTAACTTTTTTTGTAGAAAATTAACTTCTTCGTTGAAACTTCAATTGCATTGTAGAAATTGCATCTTTTTAGCATAAAAATTAACAAATTTAGTGTAAAATTAAATTATTTTATTTTAAATAAATTTTTAGTTGAAAATTTATATTTTCGCGTTAAAAATTTGAATGTTTCCTTGAACATTAAGTTTTTATTTAGAATTCACATTTACGGGTAAAAAATTGAGCCTTTTTGTGAAAAATTCGCCATTTTGGCTTGAAAATTCAACAATTTGGTTGCGATATTTTTTTTCTCTTTACTGAAACATATTCTTGGTTGAAAATTCAACTCTTTTGTTCTTAAATAAAAATTAGAATCTTTCCTAGTTAAAATATCAACTATTACATTCTTTGATGAAGATTCATATTTTTTTATTGTAAATTCAACCAACATCGTTGGAAGTGGAACTCCTTTGATAAAAAAAACATTTTTTGTTGAAGATTCCATATTGATTTTATTGGCGGAGGATTTAATTATTTAGTTAAAAAAAATTTTTTTGGGTTCAAAATTAATTTTGTTAATTGAAAATTTAAATATTTTTTGTTGTTGAAAAATGATCTTTTTTAGTTAAAGTTTCAACTATTTGGTAAAAAATTCTCGGATATTGTACAAAAATTCGTCTCTTTTTGTTATAAAATTAATCTTATTGGTAGAAAATTAAAGTACTTGGTTGAAAATCAATTTTTTTAAAATAAAAATTGGTAAAATTCCTTTTTTTTGTTTAAAATTGATCGTGTATAAGCGAAAATTTAACTACTTGGTTGAATTTATTTTTTCTTTAGGTATCAAGCTAATCTTCTTGTTTCAAAATTCAATTACCTACTTGAAAGACTAACCCTCAAACGGTGCACTCCTTTCTGGCCCTTACTAAAGGTACACTGGTGCGAATCTGGCTTTTGCATTTTCAATTTCGAATATAAAAAAGAAGATTGAGACTAGAAAAATTTTGAACACATGTTTTTTGTGTGAAATTTCCAGCTGACTAATGGTTCTATATAAGTTTGGATAATCATTAATTTTCCCCATGATAATTTGTTAGAAATAAAGCGGCGTTTTTAAAAATCACTTTTTTGGAAAAAAATTCGCCATTTCTTTGCATTTTGTTCAAATCCATTAAACTTTGCGGGATTTTGCAGTTAAAAGAACACACAATCATGAAAAAATATTATTCATGCCGAAAATGTGAATCTAGTATTTTTCATTTTCAAATGCATGATTTACAGTTATGAAGGAAGAGAAATGAAAGTAATGCAATAACAAAAATCTCTCGATTTTTTTCAACAAGAAATGCTTACGATTCGCGACATTTTTGGCATTCGATACTTCACACTATATTCAATTTCATTCACATGCATCTAATGGAAAAAATCACATTTTTACCAAATTTATTGGAAATTTTCATTAAAAATCGATAAATATCAAATAAATGTACATAAACATACTTACATTCAACAAACGAACAAAACTCCTTTATTTGAGAACAATATTTAGAAATTCCAGCTTACTACACTTTACCACACGTAAAAAGTACACAGGTGCTGATTCGCACCAATTCGATTTTTTTCGTCTCTATCACGGAGAGATCAACGAACCTGAAACTGACCGGACTTGGGCCTGAAACCTTGGGGTTCGGACATATTTGTCGTCATAGATTCATCTATTTGGTTGAAATTTGTTTTATGGTTGGAAATTAATGTAAATATGTCATTTTTCGTTGAAAATTGATAGTTTTTAGTTGAAAATTCAAATGTTTGATTGAAAATGCATGGATTTTGTAAAAAATTTGTCTTATTTTATATGAAATTAATCGTGGTTGCAAAATAATCTGTTTAATTCGAAATTGAACTTACTGAACTTAAAATCCATTTTTAAAAATAAAAAATCATTGCAAATTTGCCGAGGAACCTAAAGAATTTTTAAAACATTCTTAAAAAACTTAATTTTTTTTCTTCAAAATTTCGAAAAATCTACATTTTGATTGACATGTTTTGAAATATTGCACAGATTAAAATTATTTTCGAATCTTCTCAAAACTTCTAAATACGTTTCCAATAAATTCAGTTTTCCTAAAATTCTTTAAAATCCTCTATTTCCTATTAATCTAAAGATTTTTTTTAATTCTCATGAAACCTTTTAGCGTTCTTAAAAAAGTATCTCATTTTTCTAAAATGTTGTAAATTGAAATATATATTCTTTTGCAAAATTTTAGGAAATATTTTGAAATCTTTCTCCATTTTCTCTTGAAATTAATTTTTCAAAATAAAAGATTACTTGAAATCTTTCCATAAATATTGAGAAGATTTTATTGTTCTCTTGAAACCCTTTGAAATTATTGAACAGCTATTAGATTTCTTTCGAAATCTTTAAAAATATGCATTTTTTAAAAATCTTGTTTTAAATATTCTCGAGATTTCAATTATTTTCGAAACTATTTAAAACTGCTACATTTTGGTAAAATTAAATTTGAAAATTACACAAAATAATTAACAATAATAATAATAATATATAAAAATAAATAATAATGAAATAAGTATATAATATGAATTTATTATTAATCTTGCTAAAAGTCCAAATCTTTTGAAACAATTGAATTTTCTTACAATTTTTAAAATCCTACACCATAAAAAAATTGTTTGAAAATCTTCAGGATTCTTTTTTGATATTTTTTAAGCTTAAAAACGAATTAATAAAAAATGATTAAAAGGTTTCAAATTTTGTTTAGTCAAGAATATGCTTTTCTCCCATTTAAACATTCGCGCGTTTTGAAAAATCGATTGTAGCGCCATCAATGCGAGTCACATGACTGCACTGACATATGTGACGTAAAAAAACTGCCTAAAACATGAACTTGAGCCTTGAACGCATTCAGGTGACAAATCTGTCAAAACTAAAAAAAAATACTCCAAATAAACTCATTTCTCAATTAATTTTCAACAAATAAGCCAAAATGCTGAAATCAAACACCGAAACTTGTGATCTTCACAACGTAATATTACAGGAATACAACAAACAGGTTAGAAATAATAGAAATGAATAATGAGTGGAAAATTCCTTCGAATTAACTTTCCCTTTTCACCAGGAACACAACAATTTGAAGAAAAAGCCTAAAAGAATATTGACCTTTTCGGATGGAGTTCTTGAAGAATATTCAGAGGACGAAACCGATGCAGGAACCGAAAAAGAAGAAGTAATAGCTGTTAATCCTGTAAGTTTCTTATTTTTTCTACGAAATTATTGACCTTGTATTGATGTGTCTAAATAAATGATAAATTGTTCAATCTGACAAAGAAAAAACTGCCTTGGTTGCCGTGGGCTTGGTACCATACTACCTGGGCAAGTGGAAAAGTTTTAGAAGGTTGTGACTCAATGGGGGAATATTTGGCTGAATTTTTCGGAATCACAACTCCAAAATACCAGTTTGAAATTGACGAATATTATCGAATTAAAGCTGCCGAGGAAGACATGCTAAGAAAAGAAGACCTTGAAATGGGGGGCTGGACCGAAAGCAACAAAAACAATCTCATTTCTAAAAATGAGGTACGATAGTTTAACTAAATTTTTTATTATTTTCACGGAGACTGAACCAGGGTTGCTACAAAATTACAAAAGATTTGAAGGGTTTCCTAGAAATTTCAAATATTTCGCAAAGATATTGGATAGATTTGAAAGATTTTTCAAATTTCACCAAGATTTTGGAGAGATTTAAAAGATTTCAAATGATTTTTTAAAGATTTCAAAAATATTACCAAATATTTCATATATTTCACAAAATTTTTGACGGACTTTAGAAAGATTTAACAAATACTCTAATGATTTTCCATAGATTTACCAAGATTTCGGAAATACTTCAAAAATATTAGAATGATTTCCTGAAAACTAAAAAAAATGCAGAAATATTTCGGATAGATTTGAAAGATTTCAATAATCTAACTAATATTACAAAATATTTCTCGAAGATTTGCAGGATTTTCTCAAATTTTCAATTATTTCGCAAAGATATCAGATATATTTAAAAATTTTCGCAAATATTGTAATAATTTCTCATATTTCCCCAAAATTATTTTGCAAAGATTTTGGAAGATTTCAAGGATTTTCCAAAGATTTCAATAATTTCAAAAATGTTTCACAAAGATTTCTAAAGAATTTAGAAAGATATATAAAATATTCTAATGATTTTCCGAGTATTTCATAAATATCGCGAAAGGTTTCAATAATCGAACCAATATTAAAAAATATTTACAATATTTTTGTAAAGGTTTCGAAAGATTAAAAGTATTTCCTGAAGATTTCAATAATTTTCCAAAGGTAGAACAAAGACTTAAATAATTTTACAAATATTTTACAAAAATTACTTATTTCTTTTTTTTAATTTCGCCAAGATTTTCAAAAATTACACAACAGTTTAAACAATTTCCTAAACATCTAAAGAATTTCACAAATTCAAATCCAAAGATTCCTAAAATTTAACAAAAATTTCTCAAATATTACAAAATATTTCGTAAAAATTTCCCCAAGATCTAAAAAATCTTACAAATTTTCAATTATTTCGCAAAGATTTCCGATAGATTTCAAAGACTTGACAAATAGTTCAATAATTGCACAAATATTACCAAATATTTCACAATAATTTGAATAATTTCCCAAAGATTAAAAAAAATTTCCCAAATATTTCGAATAGATGTGAAATAATTCACAAATATTTGAATGATTTTCCAAAGATTTCAAATATTTTGCAAAGATTTTGAACAGATTAAAAAAATTTCAATGATTTTCCAAATATTTCAAAAATATTTCACAAAGATTTCTGAAGACTTTAGAAAGATTTACCAAATGTTCTAATGATTTTCTGAATATTTCATGCATATTGCCAAATATTTCAAGAATCGAACCAATATTACAAAATATTTACAATATTTTGTAGAGGTTTCGAAAGATTTAAAAAATTTCGCAAAGATTTAAATAATTTTACAAATATTACCAAATATTTTTAAAAAATTAGAAATATTTCGCAACGATTTCAGAAAGATTTTATACGCATTTCGAAAAAATTTTTAATGTTTCGGAGAGATTAAAAATATTTTTAAAAAATTACTCAATTTTTGAAATATTTCGCCAAGATTTTCAAAGATTCCACAAAAATTCACAAAGTCTTCAATTGTTTCGCAAATATTTCCGATAATTTTCAAATATTTTCCAAAAATTCCTAAGATTTCACAAAAATTTTAATAAGTTCTCAAATATTACAAAATATTTCGTAAAAACTTCCCCAAGATTTAACAAATTTTACAAAATCTTCAATTATTTCAGAAATATTTCCGATAGATTTCAAACCGATAGATTTCAAAGACTTCACAAATATTTCGATAATTTCAGAAATATTAAAAAAAATTCATAAATATTTCGGATAGATTTAAAGGATTTCAATAATCAAACAAATATTACAAAATATTTCACAAATATTTGAAGAATTTTCTAAAAATTTCAATTATTTCGCAAAGATATCAGATAGATTAAAAAGATTTCACAAAGATTATTTTGGAAGGTTTAAAAGATTTTCCAAAGATTTCAATAATTTCAAAAATATTTCATAAAGACTTTAGAAAGATTTACCAAATATTCTAATGATTTTCCGAATATTTCATAAATATCGCCAAAGATTTCAATAATCGAACAAATATTACAAAATATTTAAAATATTTTCTAAAGGGTTCGAAAGATTTCAATGATTTCCCAAAGATTTAAATAATTTTACAAATATTACCAAATATTAAAAAATATATATATTTCAAAAAGATTTTATACGAATTTCACAAAGATTTAAGATTTTTCTGATAGATTACAAATATTTTACAAAAATTACTCCATTTTTGAAATATTTCGCCAAGAGTTTCTTTCAAAGATTCCACAATAATTTAAATAATTTCACAAAGACCTAAAAAATTTCACAAAGACCTAAAAAATTTCACAAAGTCTTCAATTATTTCACAGAGATTTCTGATCAATTTCAAAGATTCCTAAGATTTCACAAAAATTTCAATAACTTGACAAATATTACAAAATATTTCGTAAAAATTTCCCCAAAATCTCAAAATTCACAAGTATTTCGCAAACATTTTGGATAGATTTGAAATATTTTACAAATATTTGAATGATTTCTGAAATTTCATAAAGATTTCAAATATTTCGCAAAGATTTTCGATAGATTTACAAGTTTTCAATCATTTAAAAAATATTTACAACGTTTGGTAAAGGTTTCGAAAGATTTAAAGGATTTCCTCAAGATTTCAATGATTTCCCAAAGATTTAACAAATTTGGTCAAATATGGTAAAAGTATTTAAATGATTTTCCAAAGATTTCACAAAGATTTAAATAATTTTACAAAATATTACCAAATATTTTAAAAAATGAGAAATATTTCAAAAAGATTTCAGAAAGATTTTTACGCATTTCACAAATATTAAAAATGTTTCTGATCAATTAAAAATATTTTACAAAAATTACTCAATTTTTGAAATATTTTGCAAATATTACAAAATATTTCGTAAAAATTTTCCCAAGATCTAAAAAATTTTAAAAAGTCTTCAATTATTTCGCAAATATTTCCAATGGATTTCAAAGACTTAACAAATATTTTAATAATTTCACAAATGTGACCAAATATTTCGAAAAAATTCCGAAAAGTTTCAAAAGGATTGGAATAATTTCTCAAAGATTAAAAAAATTTCCCAAATATTTTGCAAAAATTTCGGATAGATTTGAAATATTTCACAAATATTTGAATTAAAAAATGTAACTAAATATTTTAAAGATTTTCAAAGACTTTAGAAAAATTTACGAAATATTCTAATGATTTTCCAAAGATTTCACAACCATCGCTAAATATTTTACAGAGATTTATCAAGATTTTAGAAAGACTTCAAAAAGATTAGAATAATTTCCTGAAGATTTAAAAGATTTCAATAATCTAATCAATATTACAAAAAATTAAAAAGATTTCATAAAGATTTTAAGGATTTTCGAAAGGAAATTTCAGATGGATTTAGAACATTTCACAAATGTTTTAATGATTTCCTAAAGATCTCAAAAATTTGGTTAAATATGTTAAAAATATTAAAAATATTTCACAAATATTGTAATGATTTTTCCAATTTCACAAAAAAAAATTATTTTGCAAAGATTTGGAAGATTTAATAGATTTGAATGATTTCAATAATTTCAAAAAGATTTCACAAAGATTTCTAAAGACTTTAGAAAGATTTACCAAATATATAAGGATTTTCCGAATATTTCATAAATATCGTCAAAAATTTCAATAATCGTGAAGATTTCAAAGATTTCATAAATTTGGTAAAAGTATTTCCATGATGTTTCAAATATTTCAGAAAGATTTAAATAATTTTATAAATACTACCAAATAAAAAAAAAGAGAAATATTTCGCAAAGATTTCAGAAAGATTTTATAAGCATTTCACAAAGATTGAAAATGTTTTCGGATACATTAAAAATATTTTACAAAATTACTCAATTTTTGAAATATTTCGCTAAGATTTTCAAAAATTACAGAAAAATTTAAATTTAAAATAATTCCCCAAAGATCTAAAGAGAATTTCACAAAGTATTCAATTGTTTCACAAAGATTTCCCAAAGAATCCTAAGATTTCACAAAACTTTCTCAAATATTTCGAAAAAATTCCAAAGATTTCACAATCATTTGAATAATTACTCAAAGATTATAAAAATTTCACAAATATTACGCAAAGATTTTATACGCATTTCAGAAACATTTAAAATGTTTTGGATAGATTACAAATATTTTACAAAAATTACTCCATTTTTAAAATATTTCGCCAAGATTTTCAAAAATTACACAAAAATTTCAATAATTTCCCAAACATCTAAAGAATTTCACAAATTCTTCAATTGTTTCAAGAACATTTCCGATAGATTTAAAAGATTCTTAAGATTAATCAAAAATTTCAATATTTTCTCAAATATTACGAAATATTTCGAAAAAATTCCCAAAGATTTGACAATGATTTGAATAATTTCGCAAAGATTAAAAAAATGTCACAAATATTTTGCAAACATTTCAGATTTATTTGAAATATTTCACAAATATTTGAATGATTTTTAAAATTTAATAACGATTTTAGGCAGATTAAAAATTTTTTAATGATTTTCTAAAGATTTAAAAAATATTTCGTATATTTCACAAAGTTTTGCACGGACTTTAGAAAGACTTAACAAATATTCTAATGATTTTACAAAGATTTCATAAACATCGCCAAATATTTTAGAAAGATTTGCCAAGATTTCAGAAAGACTTCACAAAAATTAGAACGATTTCCTGAAGATTTATTTCATAAATATTTCGGATATATGTAAAAGATTTTAATAATCTAACAAATATTACAAAAGATTTCGTAAAGATTTCGCAAATATTGTAATAATTTCTCAAATTTCACAAAGATTATTTTGCAAAGATTTTGGAAAATTTAAAAGATTTCAGTGATTTTCCAAAGATTTCAATAATTTCAAAAATATTTCACAAAGATTTTTAAAGACTTTAGACAGATTTACCAAATATCCTAATGATTTTCCGAATTAATAAATATCGCCAAAGATTTCAATAAACGAAAAAATATTAAAAAATATTTACAATATTTTATAACGGTTTCGACATATTTAAAGGATTTCCTGAAGATTTCAATGATTTCCCTAAGATTTAAATAATTTTACACATATTATCAAATATTTAAAAAAATGAGAAAGTATTCGCAAAGATTTCAAAAAGATTTTATACGCATTTCACAAAGATTTAAAACGTTTCTGAAAGATAAAAAATATTTTACAAAAATTACTCACTGAAATATTTCGGCAAGATTTTCAAAAATTACACAAAAATGTAAATAATTTCCCAAAAATCTAAAGAATTTCACAAAGTCTTCAATTGTTTCACAAAGATTTCCGATAGATTTCAAAACCTTCACAAATATTACCAAATATTTTGAAAAAATTCCCAACGATTTTACAATGATTTGAAAAAAATCACAAATATTTCGGATAGATTCGAAATATTTGAATGATCTCTTAAATTTCACAAATATTTCAAATATTTCGCAAAGATTTTTGATAGACTTAAGTTTCAAATAATTTAAAAAATATTAATAAATATTTTAAATATTTCTAAAGACTTTAGAAATATTCACCAAGTATTCTAATAATTTTCCAAAGATTTCACAACCATCGCCAAATATTTCACAAAGATTTCAATAATTTTCCAAAGATTTCACAAAAATTTCTGATAGATTTAAAAGATTGCAAAAAGATTTCAATGATTTCTCAAAGATTAGAATGATCTCACAAATATTTCAAAATTTTCAGATAGATTTAAAAGGTTATACAAATGTTTTAATGGGTTTCCAAAGATTTCACCATTTTTTTCAAGTATGTTAGCAAATATAAAAAATAAAAAAATTAGTAATATTTCGCAAAGATTTCAGATAGATTTTATACGCATTTTAGGTTTAAAATGTTTCGGATAGATTAAATATATTTTACTAAAATTACTCAATATTTCAAATATTTCGCCAAGATTTTCAAATATTCCAACAAAAATTTGAACAATTTCTCAAAGATCTAAAGAATTACACATTTTTTTCAATTGTTTCACACGGATTTCCGATATATTTCAATATTTTCCCAGAGATTCCGAAGATTTCATAAAATTTTTAATAATTTCTCAAATATTACAAAATGTTTCGAACAACTTTCCAAAGATTTCACGAAAATATAAATAATTTCCCAAAGATCTAAAAAATTTCACAACAATTTTCGGTATATTTAAAAAATTACGCAAAGATTTCAATGATTCCATGAATATTATAAATATTTTGAAAACGTTTCCAAAGATTTCACACAAAGATTCCAGATGGACTAAAAATATTTGAAAAATACTTTTATTATTTCCAACAAATTTCTAAGATTTCACAAAGATTTAAAATGTTTTGGATAGATTAAAAATATTTGATCAAAATTTAAATGATTTCCCGAAGATTAAAAAAAAATGCACAAATAATTCCCAAACATTTCCGATAGATTTGAAAGATTCAACAAAGCCTTTAATTGATTCATGAAGATTTTAGCAAAGATCCCAGATAGATTTAAATATTTCACAAATATTTTAATTATTTCTCAAAAATTTCTAAGACATCAAAAAGATTGAAAATATTTCGCAAATATAGATTATTAGAATGATTACCCGAAGACTTCAGATAGATTTAAAAGATTTTACAAATGTTTTAATGATTTCACAAATTTTATGAAATATATTAACAATATTTCAAAGATATCACAAATATTTCCCATACATATAAAAGAATTTTCAATTACTTCAATGATTCCCCAAAGGTTTCATAAAGATGTAAATAATTTTACAAATATTACCACATATTAAAAAAAAATATAGAAATATTTCGCGAAGATTTCTAAAGATTACAGCAACATTTTATACTCATTTCACAAAGATTTAAAATATTTCGAATAGATTAAAAATATGTTACAAAGATCACTCAATATTTCAAATATTACACCAAGATTTTCAAAGATTCCACAAATTCCGACAGATTTCCCAAAGATTCCTGTGATTTCACTAAAATTTTAATAATTTCTTAAATATTACAAAATATTTCGAAAAAGTTTCCAAAGATTTCACAAAAATTTTAATAATTTCCCAAAGATCGAAAAAATTTAGAAAACATTTCAATAATTTTACAAAAATTACAAAATATTTCGAAAATGTTTCCAAAGATTTCACAAAAATTTTAATAATTTCCCAAAGGTCTAAAAAATTCTACAGTCTTCAGTTATTTCGCAAATATTTCCAAACGATCTCAAAGATTTGACAAGTTTTTCCAAAATTTCACAAATATTACCAAATATTTCAAAAACATTCCCAAAGATTTGAATAATTTCCCAAAGATTAAAACAATTTCACTAATATTTCGCAAACATTTCAGATATATATGAAAGATTCAACAAAGATTTTAATTGAGTCACTAAGATTTCCGATAAATTTCAAAGATTGCACGAATATTTGAAAGATTTCCCAAATATTTAAAAATTTTAGCAAAAATTCTAGATGGATTTAAAATTATTTCCTAAAAATTTCTAAGATTTCACAAAGATTCAAAATATTTCGCAAAGATTTGGAATAGTTTAGAAAGATTTCACAATGATATTAATGGTTTTCCAAAGTTTTCACAAAGATAAAAAAAAACTCAGAAATATTTTGCAAATATTTCGAATACATTCAAAAGATTTCAGGAAAACTAATGATTTTCCAAAGATTTCGATAATTTTACAAATAGTGCCAAATATTTCGAAAACATTTAAAATATTTCCCAAATATTTTCTAACGATTTTATACACATTTCAGAAAGATCACAATGATATTTCAAAGATTTCACGAAAATTTAGTTTATTTTGCAAAGATTAAAAATATTTCACTACACTTCAATTACTTCACAAATATTTTCGACAGATTTCTAAGATTTCAAATATTTCGCAAAGATCGAATAATTTAAAAAGGTTTCATAAAGATTTGAATAATTCTCAAAAGATCTAAGAAATTTCACAAATCTTTCAATTCTTTCACAAAAAATTTTGGTAGATTACAAAGATTTCACAAAAATTTGAATACTTTCTCAAAAATTAAAAAAAGCAAATACTTCAATTCATTCACAAACATTTCCGATAGATTTCAAGGATTGCACGAAGATTTAAAAGATTTCCCAAATATTTTAATGATTTCCCAAAGATTTCTCGAATTTCACAAAGATTTAAAATATTTCGCAAAGATTTTTGATAGATTCAAAAGATTTCACAAAGACTTCAATGATTTTCCAAAGATTTCACAAATATTTAAGAAATTTCACAAATATTCCGCAAAAATATCGGATACTTTCAAAAGATTTCATACAAACTTTAATGAAATCCCAAAGATTTCAACAATTTCACAAATATTTTTATTATTTTGCAAATATTTAAAAAATATTGCTGCTAAATTTCGGAATGGTTTCACAAAGATTTCAATGATTTTCCAAAGATTACACAAAGATTACTGAATATGTCAAATATTTCACAAATTTAGTAATTTCCCAAAGATCTACAAAATTTACAAAGTCTTTAATTATTTCCCAAAGATTCCTAAGATTTCACAAAAATGTGAATAATTTTATAAATATTATAAAATATTTCGAAAGAGTTCCCAAAGATTTCACAAAGATTTGAATAATTCCCCAAAAATTTCACAAATATTGGAAGACATTTTCAACAAAATAGTTTAATTTTGAACTAAAAAAGACAAATGTTCAACCAAATAGTTTTATTTTGAGCTAAAAACGCTCAATTTTCAATCAAAAATTGAATTTTTCAGTTAAAAAAAATTATTTAAAAAAAAAAGATATTTTAACAAAATAGTTAAATTTTCAGCTAAAATGTTGAATCTTTGAGTTTGATAGTTGAATTTTCAAAGAACAAGATTAATTTATACCAAAAAAAAGACGAATATAAAGATAAATTTTCAATTAAAAATTGAATAATTAAATTTTCAGCTCAAAAAATAATGTTAAAACAATAGTTACATTTTCACTTTAAAAAAATTTTTAACAAAAAAAAAACATTTTTTAAAAGCAGATTTACATTTAAGAAAAAAATAATTTATTATAGACAGTATATAAATTTGGAACTAAAAAGACCAATTTTTCAACCAAATTTTTGGATTTCAAACTAAAAAAGATTAATTTTCAACCAGAAATGAAATAGTTGGATTTTAAACTCAAAAGAAAAATTTTTAACAAAAAGTACGGACATTTAACTGAAATAGTTGAGTTTTGAACCAAAAAGTTAAACAAAAAACGCGAATTTTCAACTAAAAAAGATAAATTGTCCACCACAAATTGTATATTTAAATTTTTAGTTAACAAAATTAATTTTTAACCAACGACATGAAATTTTAATTAAAATTATGTAATATTCAACTGGAACAGTTACATTTTTAGTTGATAACATTTAATTTTCAACAGAAACAAACTAATTTTCAACAAAATATTTTAATTTTAAACTGTAAGTTAAATTTTTAGTAAAAAAATTAATTTTCAGCAAAGGAAAAAACGAATTTTCACAAAAATAGCTTAGTTTATGAACAAAAAAAAGAATGTCGAACAAAAAAGTGTAGAAGTTGATTTTTCAATCAAAATTATTAGAATTTGTAATGAAGAAATATGAAAGATTTTTTTTTGCAAAGAGAGGGTAAATATTGCAAATAATAAAAATAGAATAGCTAAAGTATCAGCTGAAAAAATTAATTTCAACCCAAAAAAAACAACAGAATTTTGAAGAAAAAAAACATAGTTAATTACAGTAATATAAAGCTACTTTTAAAAATGAAAAATAATTATTACTGAATTTTATATTAATTTTTGTTTTTAATTACGCACGATCACAAAAAATTACCTGACTTTCATTTCTTAAATTACTAAAAAAATTTTCAATAAAATTTGCCTGACAATTCCAGTGTTTCCAGGTAGGATAGACCCCCTGTAAAATAATCATTAAGACTTTGAAATAGTTGCGACTAAACACAAATTCCAGTTACTTTTTACCAATTTTATGATTTTCCAGAACTTTTTTAAAATTCCGTTACTTCTCTAGGTCTCCCAGATTTTGTAGCAATCCTGTCACTCAAAATTCAATATTTCACCCGTAATATCTTTTATTTTCAGTCCTGAAAATACTAGGCACCAAAACTCAGTGTATATTCGCACCGCTTCAGTATATAAACAATTAAATGTTATTTGTGTAAAACACCAAAAGCAATGATCTAAGAAGGCTATATATTTTTGTAAAATCATCCAGGTAAAACCGTCCTCTCGCTCCTGTTGCTTCGGACTGATAAATCTATTCTAAAAGACCTCTCAACTATATTTTTTACCATAAATATCTATTTTTATTGTACTCAATTACAACGTTTCTGTATATTTCACCTAGCAAATACGCAACAAGTTTCTTACTTTAAAGAACTTTTTGCAAAAGTCTAACTCGTGACTAAATTTGTACAATTTGTCGACGTAAGGCTAATAAAAAGAAGAAAAAAAACATCAGCTAAAACTTTGCCATTATTATTGCAAGTAATATTTACTCTCGAAATTTAACCACGTTTACAATGACATGGTGACTTGACGAAAAAGATTCCCTGGTGGAAAAATATTTCACGAGAAAGTGCAACATTTTTACAACTGTAATTTTGTTTTCTTCAAAATTGTACTTTTTTTGTACAAAAATGTACAAAATTTAAGAAAAAAATGCAATTAAATACAAATAGCTAATTTTTTCTTGTATTTTCGCGTAGAAAAGTAAAAGAAATTAACAATAAATTATAAGGTTCTACAATTCAGTAATTTGTATAACTTTTTATTCATATTTTTTTTAAATTTTGATTCATAAATAACAATTAAACAATTATCGATTTGAAAAAAATTTTAGTTAATTTTAGATGTTTTGAAAAGATCCAAACTTAATTTAAAGCTTGAAAAAATTTCAAAAAATAAATAACTAGATTTTTAAACATTTTGAAATAAGATATTGAAGCTTTTAAGGATCATTAAAGGTTTTATGTAAATACAAAAAAAAATTCTGAAAGTTGGTTGAAACTTTTTTAATGATTTTTATGTTGAAAGAATATTTTATAGAAAATATTGTCAAATATTTTTAAAAAATTTGGCTAGTTAATAACATAAATAATTAAATTTTAAGTTAAAAAAATTACTTTCCACACAAAAAAAATAACATTCAAAAAAATAGTTACATTTTTAAACAAAGTGATAAATTTTTGACTAAAATGATAAATATGTAACTGAAATATTTGTGTTTAAGCTAAAAAGATACATTTTCAAACAAGAAAATTAATTTCTATCTTAAAAAATGAATTTTCAAATAAAAAAAGATAATTTTAAAAATAATTAAATTTTCAGTTTAGAAAAACTGATGTCCAACCAAAAAAATGAACTTTCAACTAAAATCATGAATTCTTAACCAGAATAATTAAATTTTTGACCAGCGATATAAATTTTCAATAAAAAAGAACTTTAAGAAAATCAACTTTCAAAAAAATAATTACAGTTTCAAACAAAGTGATGAATTTTCAACTTAAATTGAAAATCCTAAACTCTTTAGTTGAATTTTAAACTAGAGAGATGAATTTTCAACCAAAAATTGAATGATTCATTTTTTAGTTGAAACATGAACTTTCAACTAAAATGATGAATTTTTAACTAGAATAATTGAATTTTTGACCATCGAGATAAATTTTAAACTAAAAAAGATGATTTTTCATCCAAAAATTGAACAATTAAAAACCTTTATATAAAAATAATAACTTTATTATGCAAAAATAACTTTAAAAAAATAGTAACATTTTCAGTTAAAAAATTACTTTCCTAAAAAAATAATTGTCAACAAAAAAAATCTAACTTTCAAGATGAACTTTCAGCTAAAATTGTGGAATATTCACCTGGAATCATAGTTACATTTTTAGTTTAAAAAAATATATAATTTTCAACCAAGAAAAGAAACAAATTTTCACAAAATAGTTTAAGTTTCGTCAAAAATTCCTTTATATTAAAAAAAAAAAAAAGAGTTTAACTTCCAACTAAGTAATTTTACTTTCAACCTAAAAGATGAATTTTCAACTAAAATGATGAATCTTCAACTAGAATAGTTAAATTTCATACCAAAAAGATTAATGTTCAACCACAAAGTTTAATTTTCTACAAAAAGGCGATTTTTTCACACAGTTAATATATTTTTAAAAAACAGTATACATTTCTAAATAAAAATATATCAATTTTCAACCAAGTAGTTGAGTGTTCATCCAAAAAGATCAATTTTTTGTTAAAATTCTAATTTTTAAAAAACAAAAAATAAATTAATTTTTAGAAAAATAGTTGAATTTTTAGTTCGAAAAATTTATTTTCAACAAAGCAGTTGTATTTTCAACCAGAGGTGAATTTGAGTAAATAAATTATTGTAGATAAAGTAAAAATAACTTTTCTAAATTTACCAAATTAAAAAAAAAATGAAAACTTGAATTTTACTGCCGCTGACCCGGGAAAGTGAATTTATTTCTTCGCCGGGAATTTTACAAATTTTTGCAGAAAAAAAATTTGTCCCCGTTTGATTTCAGCAGTTTTTAAAATAATCATTTGAATTTTTATCTTCTTCAATTATGATATCATGCAGAATATAATGCGTAATTAGAAATTCTTTCAGTTACAAATTTTCTACTTTTAAGTTTAATTATAAGCGTACATTTTTCATTTAAAGTATTTTGAAATGCATTTAAAACAATTTTAAACTAAAAATTAGTAATGCTTAAAATCGACAATTTTGTATAAAAAAAAAACTTTTTAGTTAATCAAATGTAAATATAAATTATAATGATTTTCAAAGTTGAACTACACATTACGGATTTCAACTAGATTCAATTTTAAAATAATTTTTAAATAGTATATTCATAATTAAAGGCTTTTATTAAATTTAAAATATATTTTTAGTCTAAAATTTAGATATTTGAAATTTTTTAATGAAGAAAAATAACAATTACTTAATATTTAGAAAGATTTGATGGTTAATTTAAAAGCAGTGTTTAACAATTTAAACCAAAATTTCAAAACTAAAAAAAAAATTAATTTTGAACGTTACAATTTTAATTTTTCGATTTGCAAATATTTAATTTACAAGTAAAATTGTTAAATTTGGATGTATAATAAATATTGCACACCTATAATTCCTAAAAAATTCGAGTAAGTTGAAGAGATATTTAAATGGTTTGAAAAGATTAAAAATCAATAAAAAAAATTTAATTTTTTCAAATAATTTACCAAAATTTCGGAGAAAATAGACCACTGACTTGAAATAAGTTAAATTTTTAGTTACAAAATTACTTTCCTAAAAAATAATTGTAAAAAAAACTAACTATCAAAAAAATAGTTACATTTTAAAGTGATAAATTTTCAACTTACATTGAAAATCCTAAACTGGATAGTTCAATTTTGAACCAGAAAGATTAATTTTTAATCAAAAAGATGAGTTTTTATCAAAAAATTGTGGAATATTCGACTGGAATAATAGTTACAACCAAAAATGAAACAAATTTTCACAAACTAGTTACATTTTCGGAAAAAAAATTCCAGATTTCGAACAAGAAGTGCAGAAGCTTCTTAAGAATAATGAAAAGATTCAAAAGAATAGAAAACATTTTCTTAAGATTCCTAGGAAAATTGAACATCACTTTTTATTTGGAAAAAATAATTTTAAGAGAACATATGAAAAGATTTCGAAAATTGTCAAAAACCAACCTCGAAGATTTCAAGGAAATATTTTTTTATTTTGCAGGGTGTAAAAAAATGGGAAGAATTCGAATTATTTTAAAAGATGTTTAGAAGTTCTGAAAAAATGTCAATTCAAATTTTCAATTTCAAAGATGTTTCAAGGTTTTGAAATAAAATTTCCAAATATTTTTAAGGATTTTTAAACTATTTAAAATAAAAATAATTGAACAAGTGTTCAGTTTATAACAAAAATATAATCTTTCAATTTTTAATGTTTCAAACGTAAAATTGCTTAAAATGATTTGCAGCTCAGATTTTCTTAGTTGAAATGGAAAAATTTTTGCGCCCCGGAGAAATTTTTTAATGTGATTAAAACGGCCACCCTCTGTATTTTTTTTTTGTGTAGATTCCTATAGAAGTGGTTTTAGTAATTTGTACTTTTTTGTTTGTAAACATTTTTCCACCAGGGATATTTTTTAAAATATTGCGGATAAAAATTTCGTAATAATTTAAGATTACTATTAAGATTCAGGCACGAATCTGTGCAAAGCACTGGTGAGAATCAGGAGAGAGCTTTGTAGACCCTGTGGAAGGTGTCTTTGTAGCCAGGCACCCTTGTATTGCTCGATATGAGCCAGCATCTTATTCGCTATATCAGTCCGGAAAGTGGGAGGTAAATTACTGATACCTAAATTTATCACCGCAAGGCCCATATTGCTGTTGGGATTGACGCCCACGCCAATCAACGTTCTTCCGGTTTT
Organism: Belonocnema kinseyi; assembly: GCF_010883055.1. Lineage (NCBI taxonomy): Eukaryota > Metazoa > Arthropoda > Insecta > Hymenoptera > Cynipidae > Belonocnema > Belonocnema kinseyi. The sequence goes on along the minus strand of NC_046658.1, from coordinate 94,490,305 downwards.
ACAAGCCGTCAACATCAAATCCGCAGTCAACTGAAGCTCCTGCATCTCCATCGAGGCGAACTTCGAACTCACGTTGCCCTCATAAAGCGAATGAGAAACTCGTTTCACCTGTTTCGTCATTTTCTGCAGAATATTTTCATTTATTACAACAAGGGTTAATAAAATGTTAAAAATCTAACTTTATTCTAAATATTTCTCGATTCAAAGTAGTAAAAAATAAACAACAAATTAAAGCATTCAAAGTGAAACTGTTGAATTTTAAACTTTGAATATTGAAGTTTAAATTTTTTCAATTCAAAAACGATGTATTCAAATTCTCTATAATTTACAAGTATAAAATGGAAGGTACTAACACTTTTTAATAGAACAATTTTTAATGAAATGCAGATAAACTGGGAAATTTAGAACTTTTATAAATTATAGAGTTCAAAGATTCAAATTAAATTCCAAAAACATAAATCCACGTTAACATTTTCAGTCATCTAAATTAAAAAATCGAGCGATGAGCTTTAACGATTTTCAAAATTATATTTTTAATAATTTTAAGCTAGACCCATTGAAAATTGTAAAATAAATGACATGCTTCGACATTTTCTGCAAAATATTTTTATTCATTACAACAAGGGTTAATAAAATGTTAAAAATCTAACTCTATTCTAAACATTTCTTCATTTAAAGTAGTAAAAAATAAACAAAAAATTAAAGCATTCAAAGTGGAACTCTTAAATTTTAAACTTTGAAAATTGATTTTTTAATTTTTTCAATTCAAAAACGATGTATTCAAATGCTCTATAATTTATAAGTATAAAATGGAAGGTACTAATACTTTTTAATAGAACAATTTTTAATGAAATGCAGATAAACTGGAAAATTTAGAACTTTTATAAATTATAGAGTTCAAAGATTCAGATTAAATTCCAAAAACATAAATCCACATTAACATTTTCAATAATCTAAATTAAAGAATCAAGCGATGAGCTTTAACGATTTTCAAAATTATATTTTAAATAATTTTAAGCTAGACCCATTGAAAATTGT
>NC_046658.1:94486185-94489167 GCF_010883055.1 Belonocnema kinseyi | reverse complement strand
GAAAATTCAGAACTTTTATAAATTATAGAGTTCAAAGATTCAGATTAAATTCCAAAAACATAAATCCACGTTAACATTTTCAATCATCTAAATTAAAGAATCGAGCGATGAGCTTTAACGATTTACAAAATTATATTATTTTAAATAATTTTAAGCTAGACACATTAAAAATTTAAAAAGAATTTTTTTTAACTTAACAGTTTTTAGATTAAAAGTTCATTGATTTTCATTTTAAATAGTTTAAGCATCTTTGGAAAACTTAAAAATTTTTATTCAAAATATTGAGAAATCTAGAAGTGGTTTAAAAATTTTTTTAAATCCTTAAAATTTTGATTTTTAAATGACAATAGGAACACTTATTATTTATAGAAAAAATCAGATTACTTGTAAGAGATATTTAGAAGATTTAAAAATATTCAAATTGAATTTAAAACTTGAAATGATTCCAAATAAGTCAAACATAATTTGTGTCCCAAAGCAATTCGGCTATTCGTACCGAAATTTTAGTGCAAATACCCACAGCCGAATTTAAAACAAAATGTACATTTTTTCAGATCTTATACAAAAAATTTAGAACATTTATTTTTGTTTGAAAAATTATTGTGCCAGATTTTAAGAGATTTCCAAAATGACCAAAAAAGAACCTGGAAGATTTTAAGGATTTTTTTTGCAGGATGTTCCAAAAATTGTTGGAAAAATTAGGATAATTTAAAAACATATTTAGAAGTTCTAAAAAAACGTGAGCACACTTACTTTAAATTACTTGAAATCATTTCAAGCATTCAATTAATTTTAAATCTTTTCAAAACTTCTAAATATCTCTTCAAATAACTAAAAAAAATTCTACAAATAATATCCTTAAATTTTTTAAATCTCTTAAAATCACTTCAAATTATTGGAATCTATTTAAAATTTCTTGGAATATTTTAAAATCTCCTAAAATATTTAAAATCTTTGGAAACTCCTTTAAACTTTTTAAAGCCCATAAAAATTCCCTGGAATTTTGAAAAATACTCTTCAATTTTGAAAATATGTGGGAGTAATTTCAAATTATTTAAATCTATTAAAAATACCTCGAATATTTTTAAATACCCTAAAATCTTTTTAAATCCCTTAAAAATTTTTAAAGTTCTTGAAAGTTCAATTGAATTTTTAAAAATACCCTGAAATTTTTTAAACCCTTAAAATCTCTTCAAATTATTGAAATCTATTTAAAATTTCTTGGAATCTTTTAAAATGTCCTAAAATATTTATAATCTTTGAACCCCCTTCAAACTTTTAAAAGCTCTTGAAATTTTCATAGATATTAAAAAAATATCCTCAAATATTTAAAGTCCTTTGGAATACTATCAAATTATTGAAATCTAATAAAAATTCCTTGGGAACTTTTAAAATATTTTAAAATGTTCAAAATCTTTTAAAATACCTTGGCACTTTTTAAAGCTCATAAAAATTCCATGTAATTTTGAAAAATAAATCCTTAAAACTTTTAAAAGCTCTAAAAATTTGCATAGATATTTGAAAAATATCCTCAAATATTTAAAATCTGTTGGAATACTCTCAAATTACTGAAATCTACTAAAAATTCCTTGGAATCTTTTAAAATACCCTAAAATATTTAAAATATTTTGAAACCCCTCACAATTTTTTAAAGTTCTTTAAAGTTTAATGGAAATATGAAAATACCATAAAATCTTTAATATCCTTTAAAATCCCTTCAAATGATTGGAATTTATTGAAGTTTTCTTTTAATCTTTTAAAATCCTTTGAAATCTTTTAAAGCTCTTGAAAATTCTATGGAATTTTGAAAAATACATTTAAATCTTTAAAATGCTGTAGAATATCTACTGTATTTCTATTAAACTCTTTAAAATGTCACGAAAAATTATTTAAATCTCTTAAAATCATAAAAATGCTTCGAAATTCATTGACAAATTTTCAATCTCTTAGAAATGCCTTGGATTATTTAAATCTTCAATCCCTTCAAATTCATGAAATTTTTTTCAAGCTCTTAAAAATTCCTCGGTATATTTTTAAATACCCCAAAATATTTCAAGTCCTTTAAAATCTTTGAAAATAAATTATTTTAAATTCATAGAAATATTATAAAATCCCGTGAAACTTGATATTTCTTGAAATACCATTAAATTTCTGAAATCAAGTGAAAATGTTTCAAATCTTTTGAAATACCTTGAAGTTTTGTAAATCTCTTGCAAAAAATTTCGAGTTTTTGATAATACCCTAAAATATTTCAAATCCTTTGAAATCTTTTAAAATACCTTCAATTTTTTTTAAGTTCTTTAAAATTCCTTGGGGATTTAAAAAATACTTTAAGATCATTAAATTCTTGAAAAAACATTTAAATCAAATCAAAAATAGAATTTATATTGCAGAATTTCAACTTACCAGAAATAAATCAGCAGAGAGGTATTCTAAATTAACATTATCAGGATCGGTCAACAATCTGTATAAAGTAGATCCTCTATTGTCAGGAATTTGCTGTAAATCTGCAGAGCCTTGATTTTTACTCAGAATTAATACGTAAGTATCTATGCGTCCTAATTCCAAAATTGCATTTCCAATTTTATACTCCGAGTCGTGAAAGACATGCGTGTCCAATAATTTGCTCAGTGATCTCTGGCTAGAAAATAAATTTCGATTTGAAACTCTCACTACGCAATACTTAGAAATTGAAAGAAAAAAATAATAATCAAACGATTAACTTTGGACAATAAAAATATTTTAAAAAAGAGGAAAAAATGAGGCACTTTTTTATTTGTTTAAATCGTAGTCGGGGTGGCTATTCGATGCACGATTTCAAATTCCCAGTCATTTCTCGCTTTCTCCCAGCCAAGTTTTTCAATTTTCCCGGACAAGTAAAAATAGTACGAGGGGCAAGTAAAAAGTAAGGTTCCCACATTTTTTTCAGGTGTAAGACATTTTTTATTGAAATTGCAAATTACACCATCTGAAAGCTTGGTC
>NC_046658.1:94479775-94486085 GCF_010883055.1 Belonocnema kinseyi | reverse complement strand
TCCCCATAAATTTCTGTTAACTGCCGATGAATTTCAACAGGCGGTAACTTCTTGGCGTTGAGAAAACGGATCACTGCCCGGATCTCGCACCTGGCGGTGACGTCAATTGCGGGCTCCATCTCGAACGGCTGTCAGGCCGGCACTGAGCGTCGTGGTCGTAGCGACTTCTCCGGCCGCTAGGAATGAAGTGGGGGAACAGACGCACACGGCGGTGTCGCCGGATTTCGCCTAGCAACACGCGCGGCGGAGCTACAGCGTTGGGAACCTTACTTTTTACTTGCCCCTCGTATATTGTTGCAAAATATATGAATTTCGAAACAAATATCTAAATTTTTCACAAAAAAAATATCAATTTTTAACATAAAATGGAATTCTTGAACTTTTAGTTTAAAAAATCAACTTTTAACAATAAATAACGGATTTTTGAGAAAATAGTTCAATTTTCAAACTAAATGATGATTTTTCAACTAAAAATGATGAATCTCCAATTGGAATAGTTGAATTTTTAACAAAACAAATCATTTTTCATCTAAAACAATTAGTCTTAAACTGAAATAGTTGAATTTTCAATCAAACACTTGAATAATTATATTCTAAGTAAAAACGAAAAGTTACATTTTTGAACAAAGTGATGAATTTTAAATTAAGATGGTAAATCTGTAACTGGAACAGTTAAATTTTAAACCATAAAAATGCATTTTAAACTAAAATGATAAAGCTTTAACCAGAAAAGTTGAATTTGGGATCAACTAGACGAATTTTCAACCAAGAAGATTCATTTCTACCAAAAACGGTGAATTTACAATCAAAAAATAAAATTTGTCAACCAAAAATTGAATACATAAGTCATTAGTTAAAAAATTAATTTTCATCCAAGGAGATGAATTTTTAACTAAAATTATGGAATATTCAACTGTAATAGTAGTTACATTTTTAATTGAAATAAATAATAATTTTCAACAAAAAAAAGAAACAAATTTTCAACAAAATAGTTAAGTTTTTGGGCAAAAAATTCCTTTTGATCTAAAGAAATTAATTTTTAATTTAAGACACATTTTTAACCAAAAATAGAATGTTTAAATTTTCGGTTCAAAATTTAATTATTAAAAAAAAAGAATTTTCCAGCTAAGTAGTTGAATTATCTGCTACAATAGTTAAATTTTTAGTTACAAAAAATTAATTTTCAACGAAGTAGTTACATTTTCAACCAGAAATGAATTTTCAGTTAAAATGATGACTCTTCCACCTCAAAAAATGTATTTTTAAGAAAAGACTAACTTTTAACCAAATAATTTAAGTCCAACCTAAAAGTGGAATTGTCAAGTAAAATGATAAATATTTAACTTGAATATTTGAATTTATTAACCAGAAAGAAGAGTTTTTAAATAAGAATATTAACTTGCAAAGAAAAAGATAATTTTCAACAAAGAAAATTCGATTTTCAACGAAATATTTGGGTTTTCAATGAAATAGTTGAATTTTAAAATAAAGAAAGATACATTTTCATCCAAATTATTGAATTTAAAAAAAGCAAAGATGAATTTTCAACCAAAAATGAACATACAAATTTTCAGTTAAAGAAATTAATTTGCTCTAACACTGACGAATCTTTAACTGAATAGTTGCATTTTATACCAAAAAGATGAATTTTCAACCATAAACATTATTTTTCTACAAAAAGACGAATTTTTTACAATTTACAGAAATTAAAAAAAAATAGATGAATTTATAAATAAAAAGTATCTATTTTCAACCAAATAGTTGAGTTTTCACTCAAAAAAACACATTTTCAACAAAAAATAGAATGCTTCAATTTGCTGTTCAAAATGTAATTTTTAACAAAGCGAAAAAAGGAATTTTCAGCATAAAAGTTGAATTTTCAGCATAATAATTACAGTTTTTGCTGAAATATTTTAAAATTTTTAGTTTAAAAAATTGATTTCGAACAATGTAGTTACATTTTCAACCAGAAACTAATTTTCAGTTGAAATGATGAATCTTCAACAACAAAAAAATGCATTTTTAACAAAAGAGTTTAACTTTCAATCAAGTAATTTTATTTCCAATCTAAAAGAGGATTTTTCAACTAAAATGATAAATATTAAACGGAAATACTTGAATTTTCAACCGAAAAGAAGAATTTTTAAACCAAAAGAGACACTTGCAAAAAAAAAAAGAAAATTTCCTAAAAAAAAATTGATTTTCAACAAAATATATGAATTTTCAATTTAAAAATACAAATTTTCATTTAAATTGTTAAATTTTGAACAAAAAGGGTAGTAGAAGTCTATTTAATTTCTGAATAAAAAATATCAATTTTCAAACAGATAGTTGAATTTTTATCAAAAAAAATATATTTTCAATTAAAAGTGGAATGGTAAAATTTTCGATTAAAATCTATTTCTTGACAACAACAAAAAAAACGAATTTTCGACAAGGTAATTGAATTTTCTACTGAAAGTTAAAATTTTATCTACAAAAAAAGTATTTTCAACACAGTAGTTACCTTTTCAATCAGAGATGAACTTTCAATTGAAATGATTAACCTTGAACCAAAAAAATTAATTTTTACCAAAAGATTTAAACTTTCAATTTTCTAAATTGAATAAAATTATTTAAATAATGAAGTTGAATTTTTCTGCGATTAGAAGTAAATTCCCGTTTTTCAAATTAAGTTTCCGATCAATTCCTGGGTTTCCCAGTAAAATCGGCACCCTAATTATAATCAAAAGAACATTTAGATTGTTCGTCATTTATTTATTTATTGTGAGTTTACAAAATGAAAAAGTTGAGAAGGAAGGGGATTCGCAGGTTGTCTTCTCTTGCTTTCCTCTTTTTTAATATTATTTTTTTAACTTTGAATAGTGACATGGAAAAGAGTGTTTTCAAAATTTAATTTTAATCGTAAGATATATTCTTTGTAAATTCCAAGATCGAATTTCGTTGAAATTAAACAAACTTAAATTCCATTAAAATTAAATTCAAAATCCTATTTAATGTCCAATAATCAAGGTAATGTACAGAATTCCTGAAAATAAAACAAAAAATTAAACGACCAAATTTGAACAACCACCACAAAATGCTTCTAGTGTACTTAAAAAAAAAATGATTTTCTTTTTAAAACAATCTTCAGACAAAACTAAAAAAGAGGAAAGAAAAATGAGAAGACAACCAACCAAATTCCCTTCCTTCTTTTTTTTTATATTTCTTTCGTTTTCTTTATTTTTATTATTAGGAAATCGCAATAAAAGAACATATTTACCGTGATTTGATAATAATAAAAATAAAGAAGACGAAAGAAAATTTTAAAAAAAGGACGGGGATATGGTTGGTTGCCTTCTCTTTTTTCTTTTCTCTTTTTTATCTTTGTCTGCAGCTATTTTTTAAAAATAAAATCTTTCTTTTTTATTTATTATTTCGTTGATAAATTTGAATGTTTTTCATTAAAGAGACATAGAAATTTTTAATTTAAAAATGTACTACTCACTGATTGTGATGCTTAGCTGATCCATTGATTTCGCAATTTTCGTAATTTTCAGTAGTCGATCCTATGTCTATCTCAGTAGCCGGATTCCAAGATAATCCCGCTCCTATTAAATATCCAACCCACGCAAAAGTGTGAGGAGTCAAATGATGACTGCCTGACCAATGTGCAATAATTATACCAATTGAATCCTGCTCGAGAGCAGTTTTTATCGCATTTTTCGTATTCGCAAAAGTCGATGCAGGACATCCGGACAAACTATTGTAACTCGCAGTTCCGGAACTTGGAAGTACATTGCCACCTGCGATTCGGAATGGTTCGGTCCATTCGGAAAAATCATAATCCGCCTGTAATGTAATTTGTTTATTGTTAAATGAGAAATTTTTCAACCAGGGTGTCCACTCAAATCCTAGAGAACAAAAATTCCCTGACAATTCCAGCTTTCTTTACAGGCATCTCAAGTTTTTTCTAGGTATAATTTTTCATTGAACGAAGTCATTCAAATATTCTTAATTAAATAACTAATTAATGTGGTAATATTGCATTTTCAACAAGACAGATGATTTTTTATCCCAATAGTTGAATTTTTAACACAAAAAAAAAATTAATTTTCTACGGAAAAAGACGATTTTTTGAGCAAATATATAAATTTTCAATCAAATGGTTGAATTTTCAACGAAAAAAGATAAATTGTTAACCAAATAGTTGAATTTACAATAGGTAACTTTTAAATTAAAAAAAAATAAATTCTCGCATAAAAAAAATTGTAAACCAGTGATGATTGATAAGATTTCTACTAAAATTATGAATCTTCAACTGAAATAGATGAATATTTTAAACTGGAATACTTTAATTTTCAACAAAAAATAAATTTTTAAAGAAAAAGATGAATTTTCTGCCAAAAGAGAGGAGTTTACACAAGATACATGAATTTTCAAACAGATAGTTGAATTTTCAACTTAAAAATACCAATTCATAAAAAAAATAGAATAGTTAAATCTTCAATAAAAAAAATTAATTTCCAACCAAAGTGATGGAGATTCAACTTAAATGGTGAATCTTTAACTAGAATAGTTGAATTTTGAATAAAAAGATTAATTTCTAAAAAAAAAGACGAATTTTCATCCAAAGTGGTGAATTCTCAACTGAAATGATAAAACTTTAACTGGAATAGATAATTTCGAGTTCAAAAAGATATATTTTTTAACAAAAGAGTTTGACTTCTTTTTTGAAAATTCATCTTTTTGGTTGAAAGTTCAAGCATTCAAGTTGAAAATTCATTTTTTTGTTGCAAATAAAACTACTTACATTTTAAACTAAAAAAAAAAGAGTTTTCACTTGGAATAATTGAACTTTCAACCAGAAGGATGAGTTTTCGAACAAGAAGAATAATTTTCAAATAAGAGGATTAATTTTTAAACAAAAAGATTAATTATTACACACCAAAAAAATTATTTTCAACAGAATACGTGAATTTTTAACAAAATAGTTGAATTTTCAACCAAAAAGATTATTTTTCTATCGATAGACAATATTTTGGCAAAATATATATGAATTCTGAACTAAAAAAGATTAGTTTGCAACCAAAAATGGATGGAATAGTTAAATTTTCAATTAAAAAAACTAAATTTTCGTATAAAAAAACAACAAATTTCAACCAAAGTGACGCATTTTTAACTAAAATTATAAATCATCAACTGGAATACAGTAATTTTCAAACAATAACAGTTCAATTTTCATTTAAAAAATTAATTTCCGATGAATTTCAACTGAAATAGTTGAATTAAAAAAAAACTCAAGTAAAATAAAGAATATTGAACTGAAATAGTAGAATTTTCAACCAAAAAACTAATTTATACTAAAATGGAAGAATTTTCAACTAAAGTGGTGAATTCTCAACTGAAATGATAAATCTTGAACTGTTTTAGTACAAATTCCATCTTTTTTCGATAAAAATGCAACTAACTGGTATAGAATTCAACTATTTCGTTAAAAATTTATTCTTTCTTGGTGGAAAAAATTCGTCTTTGTGGACTAAAAATTCAATTTTTTTCGACAAAATTGATTTATTATTTAAAAAGTCATATTTTGATCGTGAAAATGCAACTTAAATTTTTATTGACTGAAAATTCAAATAGTTTTTTTTTAATTTATCATTTTGATTTAAAAATGCAACTTTTTGGTTAAAATCTATATTTTGATGTTGAAAAATGATCTGGAATCTTTTTGGATGAAAATTGAACTATTTTTTGTACCTATTTATTATTTTTTTAAATTATAAATTCATCTTTTCAAAGAGAAATTCAATCTTTTTTGGATAAAAATGCAATTATATGGTAGAAAATTCAACAATTTTGTTAAAAAGTCATAGTTTTTGGTTAAAAGTCTATCCTTTTGGATTAAAAATTCAATTTTTTTTGACAAAATTGATTTCGTATTTCAAAAAGGGAGAAAAGATGGGAACATGGAGGAAAAGAAGGAAGAATTGGTTTTAATAGGAGGGGACTTAAATGCATGGACTGGGGAACAAGGGGGAGGGTTATGGGATGAAGAAAAGGAGGCATTTATAAGGAACTCCAAACATAGAGAGACGGACAGGGAGGGGAGGAAGTTACTAGACATGATAAGAGAAACAGGATGGTTTATATGCAATGGCAATATGACAGGAGATGAGGAAGGGGAGATCACATTCATAGGATAGGGAGCAACAGTAATAGACTACAACTTGGCTGAAGAAAGAATGCGGCATATGATAGGGAGTATGAAGGTAGGGAATGAGATAGGGTCCAAGCACTTCCCGGTCATAGTTACACTAAGAAGAGGCGT